>NC_080786.1:134762142-135088392 GCF_028018385.1 Neofelis nebulosa
TAGAGTACAATATTAGTTTCAGTGGTAAATCTCAGTGAGACATCACGTACATTCAACACCCAATGCTCATCACAAATGCCCTCATTCGTACCCATCACCCATCTAGCCCATCTCCCACCCACCTCCCTCTGTCAGCCCATAGTTTGTTGTCCATCATTAAGAGTCTCTTGTGGTTTGCTTCCCCCTCTTTACTTTTTCCTCCTTCCCATATGTTCATCTGTTTCATTTCTTAAATTCTTAAATTCCACGTATGAATGAAATAATATGGTGTTTGTCTCTCTCTGACTTATTTTGTTAGCATAATACATTCTAGCTCCATCTATATCATTGTAAATGGTAATATTTCATTCTTTTGATGGGTGAGTAATAGCTATATATCTATATCTATATCTGTATCTATATATCTATATCTCTCTACATCTATATCTCTATTCATCAGTTAGTGGGCATTTGTTCTTTCTCCAAGTTTGGCTATTTTTGATAATACTGCTATAAACATATACAGAATGGATGCTAGACAAATGGATGTTCACTGCTTTAATCTTCATGTTTCTCATATCTTTTAAGTATTTCCTAATAAATTTTAAAATGATACTATACTGAGTAATTCATATAACAGACTATATATACATCCTAAATATATATTTAATTATTTCCTTCAAATAATTTGTTAAAAATAGAATTACTAAAGGGGCACCTGGGTGGCTCAGTTGGTTAAGCATCCGGCTCTTGGATTCAGCTCAGGTGATGATCTCACAGATCATGAGTTCAAGCCCCATATCAGGTTCTTTGCTGACAGTACAGAACTTCCTTGGGATTCTTTCTCCCTCTCTCTCTGTCCCTCCCTGGCTGTCTCTCTTTCTCTCTCAAAATAAATTAATTAATTAAAACTTTTCTCTAAAAAAATAGAATTGCTAGGTAGAAATGAGAAAATATATTTAAACCTTTTGTTAAAGATTGTTATATTGCCTTCCAGAAGCCTGAAACAATTTATATTCTGACTAGAAGCATACAAGCGCTTGTTTCACCTCACCATTACCAAAAATACCATTATAGGGGTGCCTGGGTGGCTCAGTCAGTTGGGCGTCCGACTTTGGCTCAGGTCATGATCTCACGGTCCCTGAGTTCGAGCCCCGCGTCGGGCTCTGTGCTGACAGCTCAGAGCCTGGAGCCTGCTTTGAATTATGTGTCTCCCTCTCTCTCTGACCCTCCCCCATTCATGCTCTGTCTCTCTCTGTCTCAAAAATAAATAAACATTAAAAAAAAATTTTAAATACCTTTATCATTTTTTAAATCTTTGCAAAATTGGATAAAAAATGTTATCTCCCTATGTATTAATTTGATTTCTTTTGATTAGTAGTGAGGAAAACATTTTTGTCTTTATTTGTCACTTATCTTTCTTTTTCTTACATGGCTTTGAAACATTTTCTTAAAGGTTTATTTATTTTGAGAGAGACAGAGAGGGCAAGAGCAGTGGCAGGGCAGAGAGGAGGAGAATCTTAAGCAGGCTCCAAGTTGTCAATGCAGAGTCTGACATGGGGCTCAAACTCATGAACTGTGAGATTAAGACCTGAGCTGAACAGAGTCAGGTACCTAACTGAGCCTGATGTGCCACATTTTTGTCCATTTTTCTATTATTTACACATCCATTTATTATTACTTTTTATATATTGAGAATATTTTTAACAGCTGATGATCTACCTTGTACTTAAGTTTATGGTGTTTTGATACTGGAAAGTTTTGCTTTATACGTAATTCAGCATATGAAAATTTTCTTTTGTGATTTTTTTCTTTCTTTACTTCAGTGTTTTAAAAGCCTGTGTCTTATGCAAAGCAAAATATACACTGTTTTATAAGTTAGTTTTCTAGTTTATTGCTGTTTTGCATTTTACATTGAACTCTCTAAGCTGTCTGTCATTATGGTATAAGGATCTAATTATATTTTGAGCAAAATAAGTAGATCATAATATTCCAGTCCCCCACATTCTTTGGTTTATTTTAAACTTTATTTTATTTTATTTTTTTCATCATAAGTACACTCCTTAATCCCCATCACCTATTTCAGCCATAATCCTACCCATCCCCCCTCTGTTAACCATCAGTTTGTTCTCTATAGTGAAGAGTCTGTTTCTTGGTTTGTCTCTCTCTTGTTTTTTTTCCCTGTGCTTCTTTGTTTCATTTCTTAAATTCCACATATGGGTGAGATCATGTGGTACTTGTCTTTCTGTGAGTCACTTATTTCACTTAGCATAATACTCTCTAGCTCTACCCAGGCTTTTGCAAATGAAATGCCATCAATTTAAAAGATTAATTTGCCAAAAATTGGCATCTTACAAAAATTGCCTCAAGCTCCAGAGTCAAAGCTGGATCAGGAGTTAAAGTCTTAGCCAAGAACACTGCCGAAAAGGCAATAGGGTGAATGGGCACTGAGACCCATGGCCGGGACCCAAAGCACACTGTTTTTGCACTACTTCCAGAGGGATATTGACAGGCATGACAAGAACAAGTGCATGGACAAAGACAGAAGGCATTGGTGGCTGCCACATCAATAAAGCTCTTGAGTTTTTATTAGGCTTCCAGTTGTTAAACTATTTTCTTTCAACTCTAAACCCAATGATCTATGTCCTACTTTGTGATGCTGGGGTTGGGAATCTGCGAACTACATTTCTTATTTGCCAGCTGGCTTCTTATTGCATTACACTAATAGAGGACAATAGAGGGAGATTGGAAATCAGGAAGAGGAACAGGACTTGCTCCTTCTCTTCCTGCTGTTTCTGTCAGTGGCTCCCCAATGGCGCTCTACATTGGCAATAACATCTAGTTTCAAACTTTAGCTTAATTTGGTACTTCCAATTAACAGCCTCACCACATCCCTGTGGAAGTTTGGGCAGTGCCCAACTCAGAGGTGTGAGCTCCAGAGCCACAGGACCACTCTCCATGGTGCTGAGGTCCAGCACTATGCTGGACAAATGCAGATACATTTTACTTATAAGAAGTTTATTCCTTGACATTTTCCATCAAGTCTTAATCTTATATTCTAAGTGAATTAAATAGATATGTGTATGTATATATCTGTGATATTTAGGCTACATTAAGAGTCACTGTGTTTTAGGAGCACCTGGGTGATTCAGTCGGTTAAGTGTCTGACTTGGGTTCAGGTCATGACCTTGCAGTTTGTGGGTTTGAGCCCCACATCAAGCTCTCTGCTGTGAGCACTGAATCTGCTTCAGATCCTCTGTCTTCCTCTCTCTCTGCCCTTCTCCCATTCTTGTGCTCTCTCTCCCAAAAATAAATATATATATTTTTTTAATTTTAAAAAGAGTCACTGTGTTTTACTTTGTAACTACACCATATTTGATATTTACACACAATAATTTTGAACCATAGAAGAACTTGATGTGTTTTCAGAAACTTTCATGGTATAAGACAGATAACATGTCAAATAACAGATACGGATTTAGTAAATGATGTCAAAGGAAAGTCCCTTAAACAACATGCTCCACAGCAGGAAAGACTATAGTTTTTTAAAAATGATATAGGTTGTTCAGAGAGTGACTGAAATAAAGTTCAAACTATCTGAATAACATCCATTTACTAACCTTCTATTTTGGAAATCATAACGTTATGTAAGCCAGTACCAAGAAAAATGGAATTACATACATTTTATTAAGTAGAATAATAAGAGTTTTGTATAACCTTTCTAATATGCATGAGAGTGCATGCAAATGATTTTGCAATTTGTAGTCTTTTTCAACCTAAGGAATGATACAATTAATACAATAAATACAATTAAGCTTCTTTTTTTAATTTTTTTAAATCTTCATTTATATTTTGAGAGAGAGACAGAGACAGTGTAAGCAGAGGAAGAACAGAGAGAGGAGAAACAGAATCTGAAGATGTCAGCACAAAGTCTGATGCAGAGCTCGAACCCACAAACCATGAGATTATGACCTGAGCCAAAGTCAGACACTTAACCAATGGAGCCACCCAGGCACCCCAATACAGTTAAGCTTCTTGAGGGGGTGAAATCACTTTATTAATAGAGTTTATTTGTAGCATTATAGAGAAATTAAGCTATGGTCGCCTGGATGGCTCAGTGAGTTGAGTGTCCAACTCCTGATTTTGGCTCAGGTCATGATCCCAGTGTCATGATATCGAGCCTGGCATCGGGCTCCACACTGAGCCATGGACCCTACTCAAGACTCTCTCTCTCTCTCTCTCTCTCTCTCTCTCTCTCTTTTTTCTCTCTCTCTCTCTTAAAATAAAATAAAATAAAATCATTTAATAAATTAACCTAGTGATAAAGCATCAGACTAGGAAAAAACAGATGTAAGAAATCAAGACAGAGAATTAACATGCAGAGATGCTTTCTACTTGAAATGTCTAAAAGTAGGATCTGTGTCTTCTTCATATTCCACACAAGTCTTATATGTATAAAATAAAATAATAATTTCATCTTTCTCATAACTGTATGTGCCCATTATATTATGAAAGAGACTGCTTTATCATCCAAGGTCGTATCCTGATTTATAGAAGAGGAAAAGAAAGTGAGCAGATTATTTAAAAAGTGGAATAGTGGCTTAAGGTAAAAATAAAATTTTATTTCAGGATAAAGGGAATAATTTGACCCAGTGGAGTGAAGTACAAATCATTTTCCCCAGTATATAGGGTACTATATTCAGAAGCAAATAAAGTTCTGATCAGGTGATGTGTTAGCTGTTCAGTGGTTTTACCCTTGTTGGTTCATATGTTAAGAAGACACATGTATATGGCAGAGATAGTTATGGATTCATACACACAGACAGAGATCAAACTCCAGAGTTTACCGAACATAATAATTCAGCAACACGATTCTGTAAACAAATTACAACAAAGACATGAGTGACTTTGTTAGGACCATCAAGAATTGAAGAGACTATAAGTAAGAAAAAAAAAGTTTCTAACCACACACACACAAAAAAGTTCTAACATCAAAAGCCTTCAAGCAGAACTAGGTAGCGATTTCCTGATTAATGGGCTGTGTAATGAAAGAGATGCTTTGAGCATGACCTTTTCAATCTCTATAACGTGAGTAGGAGTCATTTAGGTCCCCCCACAGAAGTGTTTTCTGGGCAAAATCTCTTGAGAAGGAAACATATCCCCTATGAGAGACCTAGACTACTGTTTTCTGCATTTTATAAAAGCTAACATAGTAATTCACTGTAAAAACCATTTTGAAATGAGTACTAAAATTGTAACTAAACTATGTTATTTCAACTTAAAAATATACAATAACCTTTGTTTAATAAAGCTTCAATTGTTAAAAAGACAACAAAAATATACAGAATGGAGTCATTATTTTCAGAATGGAATCTTTTTTTTTTCCTTTTTTGAGAGAGAGTGCACACGCAAATGACTGGGGAAGAGGCAGAAAGACAGGGGGACAGAAGATCCAAAGTGGGCTCTGCACTGACAGCAGAGTCAGAATGGAATCTTTTAATTGAGGTTTTATTTGCTTTTCTTTCGGGTAGAGAACATAATTAAGTTTTAACATCAGAAGATGTAGAATGAAAGGAGTGTTGACTGACAATGGAAAGTAATCAGAAATACCTAAAATATCTTAAGAATGACAAGAATTTTTAACAATAAGATTGTTTTTTGACAAAGCCAATAACCTTACTTTGACATGTATAGATAATGTTTCAAAATCATTTCTCATCAATTATCAGTGCTGTTTCTCATGCCATGGTCTTCTCAATTTATATCCCCACACTTGGGGATTTTAATTTATGTGCATGTCAGTGTTGACAATCGATGCTGCCATTTTATAACATGATTCTGAATGCCATCTAAGTATTCTATCATTTACTCATCAACATTAATAGAATGGATTAAATTGGTATTTTCTTGTTTTTTAACAAAGGAAGAAGACCCGTTGACATAATAACAGATATTATACACGCTCATTAAATCTATGGTATTCTGATTTCAGAAATGTGAAATGTGAAAAAATGTACACTGTAGAATTAATAAACTATGAACAAAAAAAAAGAAAAGTGTCTTTTCATTGCAGTTTAAATTTTCATTTCAGATTAAGGGAAATTAAATAGCAAAATTTGAAAATCTTCAAGAATAAGTATTTGGAGATCTATTTCCCTTTTCTTGGTCCCCACCACATATATTTGGACTTTACTTATTTTTTTGCCTCCATATTCCTACTATGAGGCAACAAACTATAGGAATTTGAAATAAGCAAACATAATTGCATTAAAGAAGTAACAGTGGAGTATTCTGATTCTTAACAGGAAACTGTGGAATGGCCCACTCTACTTCTTTTGAGATGCTGGATCACTTTCATTGAAGTGGGACATCTGTAACTCCTAGTTTCACTCAGACCTCAAATTCCAAGTTGTTTTCTGCTTTACTCAAGGTAGATATAAGGAATCCAAAGCTAGCCTCAAATGCTCAGAAATGAGTCAATATTATTGTTAGTTTCATTCTAATCTTATCAACTTATTCTCATCCCAACACATTTTTATCCATACTTATTAGAAGGAAAGATAAAAGTATTTTACTAAAATACGTATCTTTACATTTAATGGCCTCAAATTATCTCAGTACCTGGTTTTATTCAAAAACCAATTTATTAAAAGACACTTGGTACTTTATAGAATTTTAGAAGGCACAAGCCACTGGCCTTGAAGGATTGTCTGTGTGTGTTTTCTTTCTCATTGTGGATTCTTGATATGGACAGCAAACATGGTGCTCTGTGTTGAGGGCTTCTGTCACTACCGGTCTCAAGGCTCCACCTCATTCCCACCTAAGATTAAATTTCACACAGCAATGGATTCTTCAACATTTTCTCTGCTGAATTGGAGTTAGTTTTTAGTGGGTGCCTCTGAATAAAGCCCTTAGATTACATGCCTCAAATCTACATGCAGGGTGGGAGGAGACTGCATAGGTTACTGTCTTCTACTTTGGGAAATGAGACCACAAATACGGGGAGGGCATTCAAATGAAAATAAGCTTCCCCAAACAACCACTAGCCATGACTGTATGCAAACATAGATAGCTGTGTCCTCCATCCAAGGCCCACAGGGTTTTCAGTTGTTGATTCCAAACTGTTCAGGTCTCTGCTTTCTCAAATATTATTTATGTTTCATCTGCCTTCTACCTCTGCCTCCATAGATGTGCCTGCTGTCTCAGTCTTTGCCTTCACTGAAGCATCTTACAAAAGACCATGCAGTGGTTATATCAACAACCCCCAGCTCTGTAGGGCTCCTAGAAAACAGTGACTTCATTATATAAGACTACAGAACATGTAGTTCTATTTTATAATAGTCTAAGAAAAGCAACAGAATAAGATTAGATTGATAAAAATGACCATAAATCATATAAAATAAACTGTTTTGGTAAAACATTCTGTAGAATCTAATGAGTAATAGTCTAATGAATAGTTAATAATTTTTTATCTTGTTGGTAATATAATTTTATCATCTGTGGTTCCCCTGCTTTAACGAGGAATACAGATTTAGCGTTACTAAACATCCAATATGTTTGGAGGTCTCTTTCAGAAGATTCTTTACAAGTAGGTACATTCTGGATGTCTCCAAAGCCACTATATGTCATTATATTGCCAACTTCAAAATGGTTTCTTAGCAGTTCCATTAGAAAAACATAAGTCAAAAAAAGCAATATTATACCCTCTTAAATATTATTTCTATAATTTTAAGATATATTTTTAAAAGTATTAATCCTTGTAACTCATAGAAGGCATATGTTTTAAATAGGTACACAGAAATGATTTATGCTTTCTGTACTTACTGTTTGCCTTTAACTGTATATCCTAAAAATACTTTTAATGATTTTTTAAAGTAATTCATCATGAACTGGTGTTCACAAATTTGATTATACAAGGAAGCAGTAGTCTCAGCAATTGAAGTTTAACATTTGGTGTTTAAATTTGCACAATTCATAACAGGTTGTTTTGAAAACCAAAGGTTCATTTTGAATGCATTTCTCCCTGAGGAATGCATGACTTTGCATCGGGATGGATTTATATAGGTTCATGGAGTAACTAAAGCCGTTAAACAACTCTATTTTCCTTTACTGATTTCTGGACTCAAAGGCACTCAATACATTTAAAAGACTCTTTGGCACTTCAGATAACCTTGTAGCATCTCTCTATATTCAAAATTTTAGCAAATATTTTGCAACAAAACATAGCTGACTATACACATTAGTAACTTTTAATAGGTAATCATTGATTAATGTAATCTTTTTTCTGTGATGCTTATCAAGACATAAAAATAACTTAAATGTGAGGAATTGGGACCAGGGAGTAGTCAAAATATTATTTTACAATTAAAGCAGGCACTAATAAAATAAGCCTTCCAGTTGTTTCAAGGATCTCAAAATAGATACAGGTACACATTTGCTTCCCCTCACTCATACTCCCAACACATGCACACACACACACACACACACACACACACACACACACACACCACTTACATTGGTTGAAAACTATGTGTAAAATGAAGTACACCAATAAGCCTGGTGAAGTTAATATAGCAGATGGAGACTATTGCTGGGTAAGCCTGTGACATGCTTTGTAGTTGTTCATACTGCATATAAAACAGGAATATTTGACTATCCACTGATAATTAATATAACATGAACCTACATGTATACATATTACCTAATACTTTTATGCCATAATACCAACCTTTTGCTCATTTGGTATACATATTATTCTGTTTAGAAATAAACTTTTTTTCATTGAACATTTCACAAAACCATGGTACATATTAGCAATTTTATAAACTTGCTGTAAAAATTCTGTCAATTCAATGTTCATATCTGAATTTTGTGTCCACCACTTGTTGTAACCTAGAATATATTTTGCATAAGAAACTCTTTTTCCAACACATTTGACAAATTTTCTCCATTGGCAAACCTGAAAATCTTATAGTCTGTAGTACTATACACAGATTGCTTTTGCTAAGATATATTGTACTCGAAAATACTTAACCAAGAAAAACATGTAGCAAAGAAACTGTGGTAGTAAGAAAATCACCAATAAAACTTTATGAGTTGTAACAATGCACTATTAAAGATAAATTTTTATCTTTTTATCATTTAACATATTGCTCTAGTAAAGTATATTTTTGTGTCTCTATTCCTTCATTATAACACAATAAAATATTGCATATCATTTAGATTTATCTTAAATATAGTACACTTTCAAAAGAAAAAAAGAGGATGTCTATATTCTGTTAATGATTAGACTATTTTATCATTAGACTTAGACTTATTATTATTAGATGAGACTTAATTTCTATTTAGATATAATAAAAAGAAGCTTCATTTTATTTATCCTAATATATTGGTCTATTTGAATGCATTCTGTTCTATGAATCCTATTGCTGAAAGTAGTCATTTTGTTATTTCAGTTGTTTCTGGAAATCATTTTTCATAAAAACTCAAAGATATCGATTTCACATGAATATTGCTGGTCCAACTGGTTTAATAATCCTGTTACTTAGGGGGCACCTTGGTGGCTCAGTCGGTTAAGCATCCGGCTTCGGCTCAGGTCATGATCTCCTGGTCCATGAGTTCAAGCCCAGCATCGGGATCTGTGCTAACAGCTCAGAGCCTGAACCCTGTTTCAGATTCTGTGTCTCCCTCTCTCTCTCTCTCTCTGCCCCTCCCCCACTCACACTCTGTCTCTCTGTCTCTGAGAAATGAATAATCTTAAAAAAAATTTTAAAAAAATCCTGTTACTTAAGTAAACTCTAGTGGTTTGGCCTGTATTAAAAGGAAACCGGAAGTTCAGGTGCAATGGGAGCAGCCATTGGCTGTCTTACTTGACTATTGTTTTATTCTTCTGGGCCACTACATGATTAGCATTCCCACAGCATTCTCTACTTCATTACTCAAGTCCTGTTCTTTAGTCTCCCTGTTTCAGTACCTGAACAACAGAGAATGCTGTGCTGGAAAAAATAGCACCGCTCTTAGTCTAAATATGCTATTGAACAGAGGCTGGTAGAATATTTTGAAGAAGCACAAGCTATAATAAATCATGGCATCTACCAATGACAGTTTCAAATGAACACGTTTATTGGGCCAGACAAGTACATCACTAAGAGTGTTATTTACCTCAGGTGCTGACATATAGTGCCAGATGTTGGATTTAAACCCTGACTCAGTGATTGCCGCTGAAAACTGCATTGGCATTTTAAAAAGCATCTGTTATAAACAGTGATCTGAGTAAAACATGAACTGCAGAGCTTAATGTAAGCAGCACCAAATGAGAGTTAAGAGTGATTACCTGGACAAATTCAGTAAGCATCGAGTCGTGAGATTCAGAGTACTGATCATGTTTCTGTTAAAGAGAACACGTGAGGAGTCGCCTTTCTAAACATTTCACACCAACGTATGTAAACTGTGTAAACAACTTCTGACATAGCATTAAAATGCTAGTATTTTATGAATTGGTCACAATTTTGCATATATTAGATTCTAAAAGATACTCTAAGTACCGAAGTTGAACCCAGCTGGAGACACTTATGAACTCGAGCAATGTTCATAAGAGTTCCATATTGCAAGTGAGGAACATTTTCACTATAGTAAAATGCATATTATTCAAAGTTCTATAAAGAGTTCTAGAAATAACACATAAGGCACAATATTAATTCTTTACATTAGAAACTAGATAGACATTAAATGTGAAAAATATTACAATAGTTTTGTTTTTAGAAAATATATAATCTCTATTAAATTAAATCATTACGCTTTACTTAAATGTGATTTAGTGTTTTCATATTCCTTCATTATAATTATGTAGGCTTTAATTTGGATTTTTATTTATGAATATTTTACAAGAAAATATTAAAATCATTTTTTATCCTTTACATTTATCATAGTTTGTGCTTTGATAAAAATGTATTTAAATTTTGTATAATTTGAATAAAATTCCATTTTATTTTGGAATTCTTTAATTCATGACTTTTAATATAATAGGACTTACATGAAAATGTCATTAGTATGAACTTTACAGCTTTTGTCCAACTGAAAGAAATAAAAATAAATTTAATAGATAAAATATAATATAACATAGCATGTCTTTATTTTATTTTTCATTTAAACATTAAGGATCATCAACAGAATGTTTTGATATTTGCAATAAAAATAAGTAAGTCATCTTTATTACTTTTAGTAATAGGAAACCCATTTATTTATATAAATTTTTCCATTGTTTTTTTCAATATAAAGAAATGTTTTTAGGGTAGTAAGATAAAATAATTATTATTTCACAGTTTGTTAGATTGACTTAGTAATTTTGATTATGTACATCCATGTTCTATGAGCCTCTGCGTTCTTGTCCTAGGACCTGAAACTGTAAGGTTAGGTCATCACCGGACTATTCAGCTTGTAAAAATATAGCACATTCCATTTCATCATCATGGGTGAACATAAATTTCCTTGCTTTTCATTTTTTCATTAAAAACTTATGTTTCATTCTTTTAGTAGTTAAAAAATAGGGATTTAAATGATGGTAACTTATTACTCCCTTTTAAAATTTTTTTTTTCAACGTTTTTTTATTTATTTTTGGGACAGAGAGAGACAGAGCATGAACGGGGGAGGGGCAGAGAGAGAGGGACACACAGAATCAGAAACAGGCTCCAGGCTCCAAGCCATCAGCCCAGAGCCTGACGCGGGGCTCGAACTCACGGACCGCGAGATCGTGACCTGGCTGAAGTCGGACGCTTAACCGACTGCGCCACCCAGGCGCCCCTACTTATTACTCCCTTTTAAATAATAGTATTATAATTTACTTTGGGGCACCACTGCTCCTCTAAAGAACTTAGCTGATGAAATGGGTGTGTGCTCATAAGTGTCTAATTACATTGTATTTTGTTCCTTCAGAGATTGGTTCAAGGATGCCGAAGTGATCCAAAGGGACGCAATGATTTAGGTAGGACTTTGAAAGAGTGGTTGTCCTCTTATTCCAAGTGTGACAGGAGAACTGGGGCTAAGGAAAGCAGTTACTGGAAACACCATAAGGAACCTACTAGAGCAGCCAAAAGGGGAAATAAAAAATGCAGAGTAAAGAGACAGAGAAACTGAGTCCTTTTGTTATTTATATGATGTTGAATCTGAAGTTGATTCTATTCTTGTATTTGCCAGTCATCTTAGGCCACATATTCTGTTTTGGTTCTGCATGTCTGTATTAGGTTTCCCAAACAGTCCCAATTAATACAATCTCACAGGAGAAAAATGCTTGGGAGAGACTTTTACAATGTTTCTCCAGTACCCTTACCACACATCCCTCTCCCCAAGAGAGTAGTGACTTGTCCAAGGCAATATTTGGGTAAAGGTCACTGATGATGCTCAGCAGAATCACATGGGTCTGGCTCCCTCTCTCTTCTTTCTGTGCTGGCCATTCAGATTGGTAGGAAAGACTGGACTTCCAAAAGTAAGAATATAAATCCTAGCCTAATGCAGTGACCCTCCGGTTTTCCAGCAGCTGCATCTGCAAATAAGTGGACAAATCAGTCTAAAATGCAGAGGGTCAATGAAAAAGCCCAATTTCAGCATTGGATCCAAGCTATAGCTTTTTACACCTCTTTAATTGCAGTGACTTATCCATTAATCCATCCAGGTTTCTGTAATCAATCAGTATTTGTGGCTTAATACTATGATATTATGAGGATGTGTTAAATACAGTAGTGAGCATGCAGATAGGATGTTGATTTTATGAAGCTTAATCAATAAAGTATATTTTATTTATTATATCAATAAGGCATACAATAAATAATTAATAAAACAAATAATTTGAGAGAATGACAAGTGATAAGTAAAGTAATAAAGTAGTGTAAATGAATTTAAAGTATCTGGAGTGTACTTTAGAAAAAGTGGTGGGGGAAATCTTTGGGTTAATACTAAATTAAGTCCTATATGGTCAAAAATCAGCAACCATAAAACAAAAAAACAGTAATGAGTCAGAATACTCCGGCAGAAAAGAATAGTGCCCCAACTCTGAGGTTGAAGTGACCTTGGCATGCTGGAAGAAGGGATAAAATGTCACCATGGCTTGAGTAGTGGATGAAGGAGTGATAGAGGAGGAGTTTAGAAAAAAATGATTGAGCGCAGATTTTTTTTTCATTGACCTTCAGTTTCTACGTGGGCCAAATTTGTCAGTGAGTAGCCTGGAGGAGAAAAGGATGAGAGGCAATCTGAACTGAATCTACAATAGGAATACATCTTATCAATGTTTATGAAAGCAAAAGCACTACTTGGCAGTCAACGGGGGTCCCAAAGAGTAGTATATGCTTGATTGCATGAGCTTATAAAAATGTTACAGGAAGGAGGATACTCACATAGGAAAGACCATAGTAGCCAAGACTCTTATTGATGATAGAACTAAATGCTTTGTGTCAAGCGCTCCATTTATGAAGTTTCTTTTCTGCTCAAGACAGTGTAAAATAACACTTTACAAAGCTATAGCAAGCTAAGGAACACAGAAGCATAACAGAAAATGCAACTGACCAGAACACAGGACATTCGGAATACTTAACTAGAACAGCGTATCAATTTTTTTTCAAAATTTATTTATTTTGAGAAAACGAGAAAGAGAATGTGAACCAGGGAAGGGCAGAGAGTGAGGGAGATGGAGTATCCCAAGCAGGCTCTGTGTTGTCAGTGTGGAGCCTGACATATGGCTGGATCCCATGAACTGCAAGATCATGACCCGAGCTTATACCAAGAGTCAGACACTTAAACAACTGAGCCACCCAAGTGCCCCTAGAACAAGGTATAAGTGTTAAGCAACATTCAACACTTACCTACTAAAACAGATAATCTACAAAACATCAATGGTTTAATTCAAGAGAAGTTTAGTTCTTTTTCACATGAAATATAAATGGGTGTTCCTGATAGGTAAGAACTTCTCCAATTGCTTCTCCGTGTAGTAATCCAGGCACCCGGAGCTCTTCTCATCTTTGTTTCCACTGTCTTTTCATCTATGCTTACCCACATCAGGCCAGGTGAGAAAGAACAAGGTTTGTTGGTAGGAGGTTTCTATGTACCTGGCCTTGAAGGGGTACACATTGCCTCTGTGCATGGCCTCCATCCATACATTACTGAGAGAGGCTGGGAATGATATGACTCTGTGTCAGAAAAAGAGGGTAGTGAGTTTAGGGTGAACAAATTATAGTCCCCCACAGTGTATTTCTCAGGTCTTCAACTATCCTTACAAAAGAAGGTGTAGAACTGAAGAATTGCTACTGACTCATTCCTCGGAGTTAAGTTCAAATTGACCACCCAAGGCCTGCTAAAACTTCAGCTCCAGTCTTGCAGTTTCTGAAACCTGCCCTGTGTCTAAATTGGCCTGAGGGGCGCCTGGGTGGCGCAGTCGGTTAAGCGTCCGACTTCAGCCAGGTCACGATCTCGCGGTCCGTGAGTTCGAGCCCCGCGTCAGGCTCTGGGCTGATGGCTCGGAGCCTGGAGCCTGTTTCCGATTCTGTGTCTCCCTCTCTCTCTGCCCCTGCCCCGTTCATGCTTTGTCTCTCTCTGTCCCAAAAATAAATAAAAAACGTTGAAAAAAAAAAATTTAAATTGGCCTGAATTCCTCACAACTGCCAGGAATTTGAACACTGAGAAATTCTGGAAATAAAAATGACTATATCTGACTTTCTCCAATCTAACTTGTAGATTCTTCTGGCTACTTACTCCCTGAAAAACAGTATTCTTGGACTGTTGCTGCATTGCCATGTTTTCATGAAAGCTTAGTGGTTTCTTTCACTCATAGATCTTTGTTTTTTTGTCCATTTCCGTCTGTGGCTGCACCTGCAGTGGATATTCAGGAGCCTAAGGCCATTTGCATTTACAGTTTAAGTTTGTGTACTTTCTGAACATGCCCTTCTTTTATTAGTAGTAAGATTCTGATACTGCTTCCAAGTTCCATGTGCCAGTAATATACCTATAATTTTTCTTAGATACCGATGTCAAGCCTGCTTTCTTTTTTTTTTTTTAGAATTTTTTTAATGTTTATTTATTTGTTTTTGAGAGAAGAGATAGAAAGCAGGAGAGGGGCAGAGAGAGGCTGAGATAGAATCCCAAGCGGACTCCACGCCACCAGCACACAGCCCAATGCAGGGCTTGAACTCACAAACCATGAGATCATGATCTGAGCCGAAAGCAAGAGTCGGATGCTTAACTGACTGAGCCACCCAGGTGCCCAAGCCTTATTTCTTTTTGAAACCACATCTCATGGTCTCTCATTTTAATAACTGCTAACTTAAGACTACCTGTGATATTAGTTTTGGGATAGGCACACTATTAATCTGATTTTTGCCATAGAGCTATGTCTTAGTAGTTTTTTTTTCTTAGGTTCTCCTTCACTGCTTGGTATTTTAAAACATTCTTTTTTTTTCCCTCAAGACTTCATTGCTAAAAATCTTTAAATGTCTTTCATGCCCCTCTCATTTATTTCAGTAAACTAGCCAATTATTTTTTGAACTCATTGCTCCTACATAATGCCTTCCTAAAATAAATACAAATTAAGACGCAACCCTATCCTTCCTAAACCACTTCATTTAGATCTAAAGGATCCAATATAAGTTTTGTCTCTGTCCTAATGCTAAGAAGTGTCCCATATTTTAAGAATTTATTGCAGCTATGGCTACACTGTTAGAACAAAGTTTGATATTAGGTGTGTAAGTGTTACAGCTAAAAAGGTAAATTGTTTAAAAAAAAAAAAACCTCAAAAGCTCTTTCATATAGAGTTCAAATGGGAATTGTTGATCCATAGTTCAGAAATCTAGGTCCTGCTATCCAGGTCAGTGCCATCTTAGGACTCAAGGTTATCGATATCAGATTGGAAATCGAGTAAAGGAGGTGACAGATAACTCTGCTAGGCAATTGGGCATGGACACAAGTATCCCTTAAACAATCTGGGAAGTCTAGTTATAGCTGTGAGTCCAAAAAGTGCAGATAGGTTTTAGTGCCCACGGGCCAGATGTTGAACATTGAGAAATGGGAATCATAGAATAAGAGGTTTCTAAAGTCCTACTTGCTCTCCAACGGCAAACCAACATTCCAGAGCAGACCGTTATTAGACAAGTACTGCATCTACCCGGAATAAATGCACTTGAACTTAAAATACTAGGTATAGAGATCAGGGAGTAGTCTAAAACAATGACTCTTTGCTCAGAACACTACTCATAGAGATCAAGGAGTAGTGGAGAACAATGACTCTTTGCTCCATATTGCTCCAAAATGTATACCGTTCTTCTTTTGGTTACTTTCAACCCAGTCTACATCTGTCTTCTTAAAGTTTTAAGTTAAGAACCAGTGCTACCATTACTGCTGCAATCATTACAGTAAGAACGTAAAGACTACTTATACCTAGTCTATTATTTTCAAGATTCTGTTCCCTATTTTCCCGTTAAAATTCTTGAAGGTGGTTTATTTTTATCTGGGTGAGCAACACACATCCCAATTATATTTAATGACATACACAGAGTATAAGAACGAGAAATATAGGGTTCTGCACTTGGCAGTGGATTTGCTCACAAAAGCCCCATGAGTGGCTAAAGCATTAACATTTCCATTCGATATATTTCGAACATAAAAGTACATGAAGGGTTATGCAGCAAAGCTCTGAGGAAGCTGCAAGTGGTCAAGTGGTCGGTTTAACAATAGAAACCAAAGTGTTAAAAACATGATTTGATAGTATGACATGGGAAGTTGGCATAGAAAAAGGCTTTTAAGCAATGAGGAAAAAAGTATTTCAGATAGCACTCAACATCACATTGTTCTCATCTTACATAATGAAAGAGGGTTTTTATATTAGCTGCATCAGAAATTCGGTAAGACCCACAGAGGTATACTAACAAGTGAGCCACCCAAACTCCATTATTATCTGAATGTGTGTAGAGGGAAATGTGAACAAGATTTTAGAGTTGTGAAAGGATAATTTATAAGCATACGCTTGAGCAACTTAGAGACTTAGAAAGACAAAGCTCCATATAACTGCACCTAGAGCAGCCTAACAGCAGACATGAGATGGGAAGAGATGAAGTACAGAGACAGACCAGTTAGACTCCGCACAAGGGAAAAAGAAGGGGTCCCAGATCAGAAGTAGGACACACATTCTTTTCAGGGGAAAGGATTGGTGGATATAATCAGCGTCGCATTGTAGGGAATCCTGGTATTACTTCAAATTTGTGTGTATAATTCATCCTTTGGTTTCTGTCATTTCTGATAGAAAAAGCTGCCTTTTGATTGCAAAGCAAAAAGAGAATATTTTAAACAGAATAGAAATGCCCAATTATGCTTGTTGCTAAAATGTTGGGACCCAAAATAGGAAGGCCAAGTACGCAACACTCTTTTTTTTTTCTTTCTTTTTTTTTTTTTTTTTTTTTTTTGAGAGAGAAAGAGAGTGCACGTGGAGAGGGGAAAGGGCAGAGGGAGAGAGGTAGAGCATCTTAGTCAGACTTCATGGGAGCTCGAACTCACAACCATGAGATCATGACCTGAGCCAAAATCAAGACTAGGACACAACTGACTGAGCTACCCAGGCACTCTTATTTAATGGAGCCCCAGTGGGGCTTTCTTCTTTTTGGTGGCGCCACATAATTCTCACTTTCCCTGAGTCACAGAGGTCACAGAAACTTACTTCTTTTGCTTCCTTATTAAGAAGTAATTACTATCTCAAACTACAGAGAATATCTTAACTAATGTTATTTTTCTATCAGCAAATATATGTCAAAAATTAATAAGCATATTGCATGAAAGAGTGAACTAATATGCTACTTTTAAACAGTATAATTTAAATCCATGAAAACTGTTAGGCATTGTCAATGATTATGCCAAGGATCATGCCCACTAATCAACGCTGGTATGTAACCGCAACTAAGAAAGACGACATTATAGAAGAACAGGAATATGAAAAATGATTATAAGTCTTCCTTGAAGTGGAAAGCAAGTTCCCATTAGATATTCATAGTATTCTAGGGTCTGTGGACACTATCACTTGTTATTGTTGCAGAAAACCAGAAATAGGCATGTTTTATTTTCTTAGCAATAGTAGAACATATCCCTTGAGAATGTAATAGATTTGTTTCTTTCTCCAAGTGGCTCCATCTCAACACAATTTAGTGTCATGTAAATGTAATAGTGATGTGCCTCTCTCTAAAACACATTTAGTTTCTTCCTTATCTCTGTAATCGATTCCTTTAAATTTCTTAAGTTTTCACTCTAAGATGATTAAGAGCAAAGTGATATTAAGTGCTTCTTGGCAACAATTGTATTACTTTCCCCGACCTTCAAAATACATATAACATTTGTCTTGGACGAAGCTATATGGTTGCTCAATGTTGTGGACAGCAAGATTCATCTGGCATTGTTAACATGAGCAGCAGAGAAGCAAAAAGTTAACTGAGCTTACACTTTTTATAACCCCATGAGAAGTTTTAAAACCATATTAGGAGCTTTCAGATAGTTGATGTCAGAAAATCTGTGCCACAGCATAAATGACATGGCAAGTCGAACAAAGTATCCCATTGAAAAGATGGTATTAACATGGAATATTTTTATTGTATTTGGAATACATGTAGTATCAAAAGATAAATAAATTGGAAAAAAAATTTAAAAAAATGGGGCGCCGGGGTGGCTCAGTTGGCTAAGCGTCCGACTTCTGCTCAGGTCATGATCTCGCGGTTCGTGAGTTCAAGCCCCGCGTCGGGCTCTGTGCTGACAGCTCAGAGCCTGGAGCCTGTTTCAGATTCTGTGTCTCCCTCTCTCTCTCTGACCCTCCCCCGTTCATGCTCTGTCTCTCTCTGTCTCAAAAGTAAATAAACATTAAAAAAAATTTTTTTAAAAAGATAAATAAATTGGAACCACAAGAAATGGTGACAAAAGTTTGAAAACCTCAAGTCAAAATGTGTTATATATACACTATAGCCTGAATGATTTGAATATTTTCTCTTAATGGCATTTATTCAACAATAATGATATTTCCCAACCAAGATTTAATTGGCAGTATCCTAAATTACAGATAGTTTGGTAAAATGGCCAATGTCCCTTGAAAATCATTAGAATAAGTTTGCAGTGTTTCTAGGTCAAGGTCACTCAATTTCAGAAAAAAAGTAATCCAGAAAGAAATAACCTAGTTTAACAAAACAAAACAGTAAGCTCAAAATATGGAGATGCATATTTAGGGTTATTGCATTTCTTATAAAACGTGGATAATTTTTTTTTAATTGAGATTGTTGCAAAAGATAATTTTGGACTTAAATATATCCTAGAGAAGACCAGTATTATTTCCATATGGAGAATGTGGGTGATTAAAATCGCAGGCAGTCATCAATTTCTAAATATCAAGTTGCATATAGGAATTATAGGAATTATTGTTTTTGCTTTTTTACCAAATTTAACCTTATTCCATCAGAGTGCAAAATATTCATCTGTTTACTAATTTTTAACTTCTTATATACGTAAATGCTGCTTGTTTTTCTGATTCATGGTTCTTTATTCTGCAGAGGTGATTTTTTTACATATGTTTTAAAAATGAGACTAAAAATGAAAAAAACTTAAACACAATATATAAAAGTAATCTAGAGAAAGTTCAAAGAATAAATTTGCAGTTTTATTTCCTTTAAACAGAGTTGTTGTTTTCAAGATTATTTTGTGTCACAAACCTATTTCAGAAAATATGCAATTATTTTTAAATGGTAATATTCCAATGTCTGCCAACATCTTTGTAAGACTTAAAATTATTAGAAATATATGAAAATATGTAAAACTAATTTAAAATATTCAAATAAAAACTCCCTTGTTCTTTAAAAACCTTATTTTAATTCTTAAACTCTACTTTAGCTCTGAATTTCAACGTTAACTCTTAATTTCAATTTCCTTCTTCAGATTTTTATGAGAAAAAATTTCTTAGTAATACTTTTCTGCACGATGACAAGACTACGGTGTATGTGAGCTAGCTTGACAATAAATAAAAAAAATTTCTAAAAAATAATAATAATACTTTTCTGCATAATTTTTGGCTACACTCTTCTTCTTTGTAGTAGCAAACTTTGCTCTAGGAGTCAAATTCAGCACTAATTAGTTTCACAACTACAGGCAGGCAGGGAAATTTCCTCAAGGAATTAATTTCCAGTAGAGGGAAATACATTTTGTACCTGGCACGATATTCACAGAAATAAAATATTTAATGGCCATCTATGGTAAGACATTTGAGTGAACTGTAACTTATTGAAGTATAAAATAACATGCCAAGTGAATGTTTCTTTTACCTATAAAATATAAATGTCATAAAATTATAAAAATTATATAAATAAAAAATTCAATGTCTTCTGTAAAGTCCTATTATATTCTTTAAAATAATAGATTTTCTCCCAATAGGTTTGTGAATGTTGTGTATTTAATGCAAAAACCGCCAAAATTTAAAACTAATTATCATATGTCAATTAAGTTTTACCAACCCAAAGATAATTCTGTATTTCTTTCCCTAATATATATCATAATTATCCCTTGTAAAATGTATTGAGCAAAGTTAAAATGTCTCTTATTTTCAGGATTTTAGTATACACAGAGACTCACGACACTACTTCATTCTTTGATTTGGGCAATAAAAATTCATTAAAAAAAAAATCCCTCGTACATCTTCACCACATTTGGCTCTCTGAAGGTATTTTGAGATTTTGTAGTTATAGTACGAAAGCGATAAAGTAGGAGAGGAAACATTTTCACGTACTACTTTTTCCATGTTTTACTTACTGTGTCAATCTCATAGATGGTTTCACACTTATGTCCTTGGATATTAATGAGCACATATCTCTATGTCTACTACTACCAAAAATACTTTATTAGTAGTAAGAACAAATATCTAAACATCATTCGTCTGAAACTAGTTCTATATTACCTTTTATCTATTAATGTTGTCCAGTTAAGAAAGAAATATATATTCATGGTAAATACAAATAAGAAATAGTACAGAAAATATATAACGATGAGCAATAAACTTAATGCTACAATGAATATATCTGTAAATTAATCTGTGTTCACCTTTCTTAGAGTTTGGTAGGGTACCCCAGAGGGTAATGACTAAGTTAAATTTGTTTAAATAATTTTTAAAAATCTTAATATGTCTTGCCAAATCACTTCCCAGAAAATGATATCAATTTACTTTCATAGCAATGCATGGGAGTTTATAATACCATTATCAGAATCGGATATTTTTATTAAAAATACAAAATACAGGGGGGCGCCTGGATGGCTCAGTCGGTTAAGCATCTGACTTCAGGTCAGGTCATGATCTTACCTTTTGTGGGTTTGAGCCCCGCATCGGGCTCTGTGCTGACAGCTCAGAGCCTGAAGCCTGCTTTAGATTCTGTGTCTCCCTCTCTCTTTGCTCCCTCTCATGCTCATGCTCTGTCTCTCTCTGTCTCTCAATAATAAATAAACGTTAAAAAAATTTTTTTAAATACAAAATACATGCTCAGACTTTTATTTCTGATATAATGGTATTAGCTACTGATTTGAAATGACAGTTTGTTACATATTTACATTAAGTGTAATGTATGTCTATGTCCATCCAACCTCATAATTTATAGAATTCATATCCACAAATTATAGATTTGCCTACTTGCTAAAATTTACTTGTAATTCACAATCAATACACCCTGGTGGTTTTCCTGGTTATCTGTGAAAACTTTGATTCTCCCAATGTGCATGTGCCCAGTCGAGGTCTGATAGAGTGACATACAGTCTTCTTATTTCTGCTTTCATGCTATAAACAATTGTTCTTTTTGCAGTCTAATACTACATTTTTCACATTTTATGCTTTTTATTGGTGGTTTTGCTGTTTAAAATGGCCCCAGCATGGTGTTGTAGTGCTGTCCACTGTGCCTAAACACAAGAAGGCTGTGATGTGTATTGTATTAGAACAGTTCAGTTCAGGCATGAGTTGTACTGCTGTTGACTATGACTTTAATGTTAATGAATCAGCAATGTATTTTAAATAGCGTGTCTTGACCAGAAACACAGATAAAACAAGGTTACATTTTGACCAGTTCATAAAAATATTGTGACCAAAAGATCACAGCATCCTAACCTTATATTTTCCCTAGAAGTATTAGTTCAATATTTACTAATTTTGTGTTTGTGGGGACTTTGCAGAACATGAAACTATGACAAATAATGAGAATTGACTGTGTCTATACATATATAAATCCAGTCTTCAAAAGTAGAGGAGATATTATTCAAGTGCTTACAAGGAAGAGAAACCTGAAAACCAGAATGGTAAGCAGATAATGAAGCTTTACCTACCATGGATGTATTAGAAACAAAGAGATATGTGTTTTAGCAGATGTATGATAAGAGATGGGACCTTGGGCTCTACATGACACAGGGAAATAAGTAAGACTTCTGGATAAAACCAGAACTTCATTTCATACAAAAATATGATGATTCTTTTGAACGAGCCCATATACTAGCAAGTAGAGAGGATAAAGAAATGTGTCTTTTTCAAACTTATTTAAAAAGTACATACTATTGGGGTGGCTAGAGGGGGCTCAGTTGGTTAAGCATCTGACCCTTGGTTTTGGCTCAGGTCATGATCTCAAGGTTTTGTAGTTTTGAGCCCCGCATAGGACTCTGCACTGATGGCACAAAGCCTGCTTGGGATACTCTCTCTCTCTCTCTCTCTCTCTCTCTGTCTGCTTCTGCCCCTCTCATGCTGTCTCTGTCTCTTTCAAAGATAAATAAATAAACTTAAAATACAATTCCCTAATGACAAAAAAAAAGTTTAAAAAAATTATATACTACTATTACTATGCCTGTCTTAGACGATTTGGATTACTAGAACAAAAATACCATAGGCTGGGTAGATTTAATCAACATTTATTTCTTACTGTTCTTGAGACTCAGAAGTCTAAGATCAAGGTACTGGCAGATATGGTGTCTGAGAGACCTCTTTCAGCTTTGCTGTGTCTTTGCTGAATACAAAGGCAAGGGTGGTCTTTGAGGTCTCTTTTATAAGAGCACTAATTCCATTCATAAGGGCTCCATGCTCATGGAGGCTAATCACCTCCCAAAGACCTCACTTCCAAATACCACCACATCGGCAATCAAGTGTTAACATAAATTTTAGGTGTGACAAATATTCAATAGATAGAAGACCCTATAACAATTCATTAATTTGAGGATACCATAATTAGGGCTGAAGTTCAAATTCAGATTGCCTTCACTGATGGTGTAACTCAGCTGAGACATTTATGTTAATATGGTCCCAATATGGTAACTCTCCTGGAGCATCTGGTAATAGTATTAGCAAAATGATTTTGGTGAGACATACCCACAGTACAGGCTTCAAAACACTTCCATGGGCAAAGCCATATAAAGATAGACTTCACTTTTTCAACATATTAAAAAGGACTTATAGCAACAATTCACTATGAATAATAATAGGAAATATAATTAGTGAAAATATATTCTGGATGATTTTTATAACAAATTATTTTATATGCAGATTTTTTAAGAAATATAAGTACTATTGAGAAATTTAAAGTATGACTAGGTACAGCCATGGTTTAGAAATAAAAAAGTAAAATCTTAAAAGAAATATGGGCCAAAAGTTGAAAATGCAGTGGTAAAAATAATAGTAGATGAGTTCAATAGAAATTATATGCAGTAGAAGAATTATTATTGAACTGTAAGATAGATTTGAAGGGATTCTCTAGAGAAAAAGAAATGGAAAATATAAAACTGAAGTTGAGAAACATGAAAGTTGAAAACATATGTTCTATCATTTATCCATAAGAATTCTAAAATAGGACAGAAAACAAATATAAAAATGCTTAAGAAGCAATACTTCAAATGATACCTATATTGAATATTTCAGAATTTGTGGAAGGCATGGATTCTCAGGTTTATAAAGCACAGCAAGTCCAAGCATGATTAAAACAAAACAATTATATCTCTTCACACCAAAACTGCATCCCTATATTTATTAATAATATTGTAGAACACGAAAGAAAAAATTCTTAAAATCCACCAGAGATAAAAAGACATTACTATAAAGAGTCAATAAATATACTCAAAGGGAAATCCTCAAGAACAAGAATACAAGCCATAAGATTATGAAACAAAAAATATATAGAGGCACAGCAAGCTTTACATTATAATCATGAAAGTAAAGTATAAACATAAGTCAAAAGAAAACAAATGGAGCCTAATTACTATCAAACACAATAGAAATTGCTGCACAAGAACAACTTATCAAAAGCACATAGTTCAAAAGATTTTGAACCCAACTATAGGATCTGAGAAGATATTTTTAACATATGAATGTAAAATATTAACTTACATGTTAGAAAAACTGACAAAATCACCACATCTTTGGGAAATTTCAATGCACTCAGTCAGCTCTATATTAAACAAACAAAATCGGTGAGAATACAAACTATTCAGGAAATCAAAATTTACAACTTGATCTAAGGTAAAATCTGGCACCAAACAGTTAAACTTTTAAAATTATAGTGAGCAGTTTACATAACCTGCAAGCAAGGTATAAAATTGGACACAGACATCAACCCACCACCTGCTGTGATCCCTATATATACAGTGTGCACTAGGCATAGAATTCTAATTTGTAGCCTGTAAAATTTGGAGGTTCCCCCAACAAAGCTACAGCAGATACTACAAGAAATCGATTATGAATAACATCTAATTATTTATGTTTCTTTCTTCCCAAATAAATTATTTGGGGACTGGTTGGCAGACCCTAACCTCATTCCTGTGCCTTAGTTAAAATTAGGTTCCTTTGGAGAGGCAGGTTTCTATTGGAAGGCAATTCTTTCTGGAAGTTTGGTGTTCTTACAGGGTTCTAGCATTCTAAGTCCAAAAATTGGCATGGTATAATTGTAGAAAAATCACTCTCTCTTTCCATTTCAGAACCACTTGATCTTCAAATGTTATAGCATTTAAACCTGGAGCCATTTTCTCTTTATGGTAAAGCCATTTGATTCCATTCAAAAGGTATGAAACCTTCTCATCTCTGAATGAGGTGTAGAATGCTCACATTCTGGAATACAGACAATTCACTTCTTTCCCAAGAATAGATTTGCTTACTTTCTAGAATGAAAGTTAAACTCTTGTCTTTCTCCAGAGGAGAAGAGGGGCAGATGTTTCAACTCTAATATAAACTCCAAGATTCGTAATTTCAGAATTGCTCTCCTTACAGTATTACTCTGTTATCAATATCAACCAAGGCAAGACCATTTGAGTCTTATGATGTCACTAGGTGCATTACTGGGTATGCATAGTGGCATTGTGGTACTAATGTAAATGTTGTTATTGTTATGAGTTATAAAGGCCTGATCTGGGGGCACTTGGGTGGCTCAGTTGGTTAAGCATCCGACTCTTGGTTTCCACTCAGGTCATGAGCTCACAGCTTAGGGGGTTCAAGCCCCATATCGGGCTCTGAGCTGGCAGCATGGAGCCTGCTTGGCATTCTCTCTCTACCTCTCTTTCTGCCCCTACGCCACTTGTGCTGCCTCTGTCTCTTTTAAAATAAATAAATAAAAACTTAAGAAAAAATAAAGTCCTGATCTGATTCAGAGTATACACACAATACACACAGACTACCCATCCACAGACACATCTGGTCAAATGAGTAACATCTTGGACATTTCTCAGTTTCTGGCTGAATAGTTTCAATTTCATAGCAAGTACACTTCTCGGATTATGGGGAATTATTTAAATTTTGGCTTTTAGTAAAAACAGATTTTAGTGCTAGAAAGTATATGAGATTAAAAATTGTTATATGCAGTAACAATGTGATAAAATTCAATGATGACTTATAATAAAAACTCTTACCAAAGTAAAACTAAAAATGCCTTCTGGTATGGATAAAATAGACATACACCAAGTTTTAGAATAATCTAATTCTTAATTTTGAAACACTAGAAGAATTGCCTTTAAAATAGGAACAGGGGCACCTGGGTGGCTCAGTTGGTTAAACATCCGACTTCAGTTCAGGTCATGATCTCGCAGTCTATGAGTTTCAAGCCCCACATCAGGCTCTGTGCTGACAGCTCAGCTCAGCTTCAGGTTCTGTGTGTCTCCCTCTCTCTCTGCCCCTCGCCCACTCACACTCTGTCTCTCTCTGTCTCTCAAAAAAGAATAAATGTTAAATAAATAAATAAATAAATAAATAAAAACTGCTTACATTCAGTGCTATACTGTTGGCCTTATTCAAAAGAAATAAAGGTGTAAGAGTTAGAAAGGAAGAAGCAAAATTGCCATTATTCATAGATAATTAGATTCTCTACTTAAATAATTCAATGTAAACTACATATAAAATGCTAGAATCAATAAGAGTTTATTAACTTACTCCATATAACTTACTCCATATGAAATCAATGCCTAAAAGTCAATTACATTTTCATATACCAGAAGCAATTAGAAAACAAAAGTTATAAAGAGACCATTTGTAATATCAACCAAAACTACAATATATCCAGCAATATATCTAACTAACGTATGTAAGACCACTAAGAAGAATATTACAACAATTGTATATAAGACTACAGTAATCAAAATTAATATGCTCATGGGGAAGAGAAAATAATTATCCCCAAATTGATTTTTTAAATTTATAAAGTTTCAATTAACACTCAACCAAGGGAAATTTGCCAAGTTAATTCTAAAATTCAAATGGAAAAACAAAAGTTTAGTAATGGCCAAAAATATTTTGTGTTCAAAAACTTGGGCAGAAGAATTTCTTTCATTGCAGATCTCTAATAAGGCTCTAGTAATTTTAAAAAGTATGTTAGTATAAAATAAAGAATAGTTCTATTATAACAGAAAACATAGCCTAGATACTTAAGCCTAAAAAGTAGCTATATGACATCAATGGGTACTGCAGGGTAGTGAGAAAATGATGGCTTTTGTGTGGAGATGCTTCGTTATTCCTTAAAAAAAAAAGAAAGAAAAGAAAAAAAGATGACCTAATCCACGCATTCACTGTAAACAAAAAGCAATTTCAGTTAACATAAAACTTGTGTTCGTTGACTCGCCATTCCAACTGGAACACTTTTGAGAATGATAAGGTGGATTCTTACCATAAACATTTTACTGGATTACTGGACGGGAATGCAAAAGAAGAGGCGTAAATCATGTCTCACTTGGGCAAATGGGGCCATAAATGTGCATTTAGTCTTGGATTGTGAAACTGAAAAGCTTTTGTATCTAAAATAAAACTTGATTGAAGTCTCTGTGTTTATTTCTTTATTGAACCCCTATGCTCTAGATATTATTACAGACACACACAGAGGTATTGCATGTTTGGTTCCACACCATCACAATCAAGTGTCAGGATAAAGGGAGTCAAATGAATGTGTTTGTTCCGCAGTTTATGTAAAGTTATATTTACATTGTACTCCTGAAGCAGGCTCCAGGCTCCAAGCTGTCAGCACAGAACCCCATGTGGGGCTTGAACTCATGAACAGTGAGATCATGACTTGAGCTGAAGTCAGACGCTCAACCGACTGAGCCACCGAGGCACCCCAAGAAATTTTCAGAAAAAAGTACATACCTTGATCTTTTTTATTATTTTTTTATGTTTATTTACTTTTGAGGGAGAGAGAGGCAGAGTGTGAGTGGGGAAGGGGCAGAGAGAGGGAGACACAGAATCTGAAGCAGGCTCCAGGCTCTGAGCTATCAGCACAGAGCCAGATGCAAGGCTCAAACTCGTGAACCACGAGATCATGATCTGAGCTGAAGTTGGACACCTAATTGGGGTGACTGTGGCGGTTTCTTAAAATAAGACAATAAATTTGCCATATCCTTTGGCTCTACCTTTCACAACTTCTCCGTAGCATGCAATGTTGTTTGACAGCAGCTTACCCACAGAACTTCGTTCAAAATTGGAGTCAATCCTCTCAAACCCTGCCCCTGCTTTATCAAATCAGTTCATGTAATAATTCTCAATTTTTTGTTGTCATTTCAACAATCTTCATAGAATCTTCAACAGGAGTAGACACTCTTCCAAAAAACCACTTTCTTTCCTCATCCATCAGAAGCAACTGCTTGCCCATTAAAGCTTTATCATGAGATTGCAGCAATTCAAATATAATAATAATAGTAAACATTGAAATATTGTGAGAATTACCAAAATGGGATACAGACACGTAGAAAACGTTTTTGGGAAAATGGTGCCAATAGACTTACTCAACTCAAGGGCTGTCATAAATCTTCAATTTGTAAAAAACATAATATCTGTGAAGCACAATAAAGCAAGGCACAATAAAATGACGTATGCCTGTATTATCTTTATTTAGTCAAATAGGAAGGATGCGTTTTTATCTGAGCTGTAAAAGAAAGAAAGAACACATAGATCCGTAAACACTTTAAAGAAGAATACAATTGATAGTCCTAAGATTTCTTGGCCTTGATCTTCCTTACACATTAGGAAGTAAATGTTTCCACAGAGTATAAAAATGACTACTTCCACCGAATTGAAAAAATAAAGAATAGTCCTATAAAAGAGGTAATTGCCGGTACCTTGAGAATGAGAAACAAATTTTGAGCAAAACCAAAAACTAAGTTTGGCCTGTTTACACATTTGTAAATTGATGTCAGCAATATCAGCTGAGATAGTTTTTGTTTAAGTACGACTGAAAAAAAAGTTGCTGTAACTTTGTTTTTAGTTTTTGGGTTTTTTTGGAAATATACTGAAGATAGCTGAAAAGGACTTACATAGATTAGCTTTCTATTGTGTTTTGAGGTCTAATCAGAAAACAAATAGAAAAATTAGAAGTAAGTCTACCACTTGTTGAATAAAAGTGTCCTATTTCTAGAAACATCAATTCCTAAGATAAAATATTAATTTCTACAACTTGTATGTTTCTGTATGTGCATGACTGGGGACAAATTCTTAATTTTTGCTGACAAATTATTGTTATTCTGATGTTAATTTAATATGCAGGCTACATTAGGTCTTTCTGATTAAATGAATAAATATTTATCAAAAGTATAGTCTCTCTAGATACTATTGTGTACATTGACATAAGGCTGTGAAGTAAATAGACAAAACTCCTCACCTTTATCAAACGTTGGCTGGAAAATATCTAGTTAGGAAAGAGGTTGCCTTCTTAATCACTGATAGGATGATTAAGAAAGATTTGTGAAAGAATTTCAATCTAAAATAGAACCAGAGGATCCAAAATGGAGATTCTCATGCATCTTCCCTCAGGAATATGAAATTTAACGTCTAAGACGAATTTCTCATCCATGCCTGATTTACAGAAAACTGATACTATTGAACTTTTCTTGAATGATGGCAGGTTGATCAGAGGTTGTTTCATACCAGCCTTGGAAAGTTTTGCCAGAGGCGCAGGTGAGAGATGACCCAAGTTAGATTGGTCCTGCAAAGTGGATTGAATTGAGTGTTGAGTGGGGGACTGCATCGAGTCTGCTCAGGAAATGTTCACAGTTGGTCTCCGTTTGTTTGTCATCTTGGCTGACTCTACCTAACGTCTCTTTTCTTCACTTTCTCTGCCCATAAATAAAACCTACTCCAAACCCTCAAAGGACTCGTCTTCAGCTTGTCCCGAATTGCAGTTCCTCTGCTATTCCCACAGTAAACATCATTTTGAGCTTGCCTTAGCTTACTTCTTCACTGAGGTCAACAAGTCCAAATTATTTGCAATATAAAACTAAATTTATGTTTTATGTAAAGAGCACAAGGTGCCTAAAAACACTGATGCTAACTAAGCTCTGTTTCAGTTCTTTGGAGAGAGTAAAACGATAAAATAGTTTACTTATTGTTTTAATATACCATAAAATTATAAGCATGATGCTTCTCCTATATATACAGATATTAACTGATAATGTTGTAATAAACTAAGGAAGGTAGCTTCTTAAAAGCATGTGATCCAGATGGAGGCAGGATACCAAGAGACTTCTTGGGACCAATTAAAAACACTGGTAAATACTGTGCATATTTTATGCTAGCTGTTAGAGAATATAAATGGAGAACTGATTATCATTTCAACTGAGAACATTACATAATGGTTCCATTGGCTGTACTTACTTTCAGGATGTTCATGTTCAATTTAAGACATGCATTATCCTCACATAAAGTTCTTTGTGGCTTCAATCCTGGCATTGTAATGGACTTTCTCTTACAAATGATTAAATTGCTCATATTTTTCAGTGAACATTTAAGGTCACTAGAGTGCATTTGAGAAATATTCTAATTCAAATAGACCAGTGACTCACTTCTAAAAGGGAAGAATTCATTCATTTATGGCTATCAACCTGGATCCAATGCACTGCACTGATATTTTAAAGCAGACCAGTATTAATTATTAAAGAGTATATTGTATATTAATTAACAATTCCTTAATATGCCTTTAGAAACTGATTATAATTAAGTCTAATTCTGATTAAGATCATGTGTGTGATTCTTACAGTTTAGAATAACTGAGTTGGTTATATATTTAAATAAGAATAAATCCAACATATGAGAAAATAACCTGGAAAAATAGTGTTGTGTTTTGTTTTGTTTTGTTTTGTTTTGTTTTGTTTTGTTTCAAATGGGTTTCGGCCTTATAAAGAATGTTATTGCTTTTGGAATTAGATAAGGAAACTGAAGAAGCAGATAGTGTGAAAATATACATTGTAACTGTTGACATTTGAAAATCTGTATGAGAAGCCATTCCTTTGATAAACCTATTTTAATTACATATATGCCACCTTCTCTATTTTCTTCCTTCATTGATATACTGAAATCTCTTAAAATTTGATGTAAGGGGCACAGAAAGTGCACACAACTCTTAGGATAAAGATAGAGGTTGACAGCAGAGGAACTTTCTTCAGCTCTGTGGTGTCTATTCCAACTCTGTAGAAACAGTAATCCAAGACCAGAAATGTTCGTTCTTAATATGGGAGTTTATGAAAAGCCTTGTCAATGATAAGACAAAGTTTGCAGATGCAAAATGTATACCAAAAAGACTGTTTTAATAACATTGGCATAAATAAGTGAGATTTAAATGTGAGGGACTAATTTTTTTTAATTCACACTTAATTTTATATTAAACTTAATAGAAATGCATATTTCTACTAATTAGTATTTTTGCGATTTCTTTGGTATTGTGAGTGATATTTTCCCTCTCAAAGAGGGGTAAAATGCTTCAGAAATTTTGAAGCGAATGTCATGGCCCCAGTACATATTCATAGATGCTTTCTAGGGAGTGGGTCAATAAAAAGTAAAACATCTCTGGGTCGCCTGCGTGGTTCATTCAGTTGAGAGTCTGACTTTGGGCTCAGCTTATGATCTCACAGCTTCTGAGTATGAGCCCCGCCTTGGGGCTCTATGCTGACAGCTCAGAGCCTGGAGTCTACTTTGGCTTCTGTGTCTCCTCCTCTCTCTGTCCCTACCCCACTTGCGCTGACTCTCTCTTGAAAATAAATAAACATTAAAAATAAAATATCTCCTAGATGGACTGGTGTCAACAAGTTGTGAAGGGCTGTATTAACGCTATGAAAAGATGATAAAACAAAAGTAAATCGAGGCAGTGAGACGGGAGAAAGGTTAGGAAAAATTGCATTATGGAATTTGTTAGTGAACTTAAGAAAAGCACTGGAACATACTAGAAACAGATCTGATCATTCAAGTGCAGAATGCATATGTACAGGCAGCAAGAACAGCACAAAACCAAAAAATAAGCACCAGGTATTCTCATCTGGTTTTAGAATTGTTCTTTTCCTTTTAGACTCCCCCCCCCTTTTTCTCCTTTTCCCTCTCCTTCTTCCTCCACCTATCAGTTGTTCTCACATAAAATTGGTGCTGTTATTTCTCCTTGAAATTAAATTTAACCCATGCATTTACATCTTTTATTTTTCAGATAAAATAAAAAATAGAAAATAGGTGATGGAATATTATCCCGTGTATCTGATGCATTCCCAATGTTTTAAATATTTTCCGAGCGAATGAACTGTTCTGCCTGCTTTCACTCTTGCCCTTCTAAAACCTGCCCATCAACAAGTTACAAAATTATTTCTGAAACATATCTTGAATCAGAACAGACAGTATTTTCTCCATAAATATTTGTTGAAAATAAGTATTGAAAAACAATCATGTCACTGTTTTTATTGAAAAATCATAAATAGCTTTTCATTGCTTCATGGCATATGCAAGCCCACGAATGCCCATAGAGGATTCGCCATAGTCTACTCACCCAGCCTCATCGTTCTGCTCACCATTTGCTTGCTGGAGCCCACATAATCCTTCTGTTTATCTCAAATCCGTCAATCTGTGTTCTGTCCCTGGAGTTTGTAAATTTCATGTCCTCCACCACCCCTTCCTTGCACTAATGGTCTTTGTTCATACATTAGCTCAGTTCTTTCCTTGGTGTCACTAAAGTCTTGTTCTCATCTCTACCTTAAGATTGACCTCTTCGAAGACATTATTTCTTCCGGCACCTGAGTGGCTCATCCAACTCTTGATTTCTACTCAAGTCATGATCCCAGGGTCGTGGGATCAAGCCCCTCCTGGGGCTTCACACTTAGCACAGAGCCTGCTTGAAATTCTCTCTCTCTCTCTCTCTCTCTCTCTCTCTCTCTCTCTCTCTCCCTCCTTCTGCCCCTTTCCCCTGCTTATACTCTCTCAAGAAATTATTTCTAATGAATTCATATTACTTGTCTGTTTCTCTTTCTTCTCCACAGATGTAAACTTCACCTGTATAGGTAACTTGTCACTGAGGTTCTAGCCTGTAGGTGCTTAATAACAATGTGATGATTTGCATAATTAATCCATCTCCATTATTGTTACAAACGAGCACATAGGTCTCTTCAAATCCAATCCTTTCCCTTGCCACCTGCATGTCTTACTTACTTGTCTTCTTGAGGACTTGATGCTTGCTATTTAGCTAGTCTTTCTCTTATACGTCATTGTCATATTAGATAATTGTCTTCAATATACAGACATGCTCTACAACTGCACTTCCAACAAGGCAGGCACTCGCCAAATGAAGCTATTTAAAATAAATAAAATAAAATCTCAGTTCCTCAGTCACGCTAACCACATTACAAGTATTTGGAAGCCACATGCGGCTAATGAGTGCTATATTGAATGGTGCAGTTCTTTTTGAAAAAAAAAATATTTATTTATTTTTGAGAGAGAGAGACAGAGTGTGAGTGGGGGAGGGGCAGAGAGAGAGAGAGAGAGGGAGAGAGAAAGAGAGAGGCAGAATCTGAAACAGGCTCTAGGCTTTGAGCTGTCAGCACAGAGCCCTTAGCGGGGCTTGAACTCGGGAACAGTGATATCGTGACCAGAGCTGAAGTCGGACACTCAACCAAGGTGCCACTCAGGTGCCCCTGAATGGTGCAGTTCTAAAGCATATTCTAGATTATAAAATATCTCCATTATCACAGAAAACCCCTTTGAACACTGTGGGTCTAGAATCTCTCTTGATTCTACAATGTTTCACAGCTGACTCCCCATCTCTCCAAAGCTTTTCATGGAAACATTTCTCCAAACAATTATCTGCTCTTCTTTACAATACCTTCGTTGTCTCCCATTTGATCTTTTAATTGATATACAACTGAAATGCTTACAATTAAAAATAGCATATTCTAAAGGACACTTATGTGCCTACCATTCAGAATTGACATTTATAGGTGTGTTTTTGTATTAGACATGATTCAAATAGGAAATACAAGTTTATATTATACTCCTTACTTTGGAGGAAAATCACTGTATGTACTTAAATTAGTGTATGTATTGTTCCAATTTGTCACATATGTCTGTATAATAAACAATATATGAAAGGTGATTTAAACTGCATAATTTTTCTATTTCCAGTTATTTTTCTTTGCTATTTTATTCTTTGCTGCTTTCCATTGAGATGATCAAGTTTTTGTTACTGTACTTTTCTTTCTTTTCTAATTCGGAAAATAAAAATTTATTTCTAATCTATGCCATATGCATTTTATATTTCAAGTATAAACCTACTCTTCCAAAGGAAAAATACAAGAACATTACAATACATTGTGTTGTTACCCTTCTCGCGTATTTGATGTTAGTTGTTTAGGTAGATTAATTCAAGATCATTTTCAACCTGCTTGCAAATTAGCAATTATTTCTTTCACTTTATAAGGCCATTCTTATTTAGATTTATCTATGCAGTTGCTAAGCTCTTGACTCACTGTTGCTTCCTACATCCTATTTCTTCTTTTAAGATGATATTCCCTTTTACTATAGTTGATCTCTAGGCAGTTCTTTGGTCAAGGATACTTAGGGGTACCCTTAGTGATAAATTCTTGATTGTAATAGGTCTGAAATATTTTTCAATCTATTGTCATTATGGTTATTCACTTTAAATTTACCAACATGGCTTTACCCTTCTTCTCTGCTTGAACCAAACTTTAAAGAAGTTTCTTCCAGACTATAGGACCCTGACCTTTTTTTTTAATTAGAGCATTTACTTAAGAAAACTTGGAACCATAAATTCTTTCTCTCCCTCTTTGAAATGTAAATTTTCTACTAACTTCTTGCTAGTTTTTTTTCTTTAAAATTTTTTATTGAGATAAAATTAACATATAACGTTGTACAGGTTTAAGTCTTAAAATGTGTTGAGTTGATTGCACGATGATTAGCACTGTAGCTAATACCTCTGTCATATCACATAATTATCACAACTTTCTGTGGTAGGTAAGAACATTTAAGATCTAATCTCTTAGAAATTTTTGAAGTTTAAAGTACAGTATTATTGACTATAATCACTGTGCTGTGCATTAGATCTCCAGAACTTAGTCGTCTCCTAGTAACCTCTTGCTAGCTTTACAACCAAGGAATGTCTTTCTCTAGGACCTGAGAACCAGTCCTTTCAAATGTAATCATGCAAAAGATAGTGCCCCCATCTTCCAGTCCCTGGGAGGGGGTAGGAGCCTAACTTCAATAAGCTGTAATTAGCAAACATGGGTAGCCTAATCACATTAACCAACTTCGCCCCTAAATTCACTACTAGTTCAATCCAATGCTTAAAAAACTCTCCTGCCTTTTGTTTCAAACGAGTTGAGTTTAATCTCTCTCGCATATTGCAAATCCAAATCTTTATTGCAATAGTATTGAATACAGTCTCCTCTGCCAGTTTAACTTATCCAGTGTAATTTCTCCTTGACAGAATTTGTTACACTGAAGATTTCCATGTTTATATTTGTGCATTTAATTTTATGAAGAGTGTTTCTTCACTATGAGAAGTTATGTTTTTTATTAATTCTGGACAATTATCAGCAATGTTTCTCTCAGCTATGGTCCTTCTCCCACTCTTTCCATTTTTTTCTTTTCCTTCCCATTAACACACATTGTCCTTCTCCATCCAGCTTTTAACTAGCTTTTCTTATCTTTCAAACACAGAGTTATGATTTGCCATATCATTAATTCAATGTCTTTATCAAACTTCAAAATAAATTTCATTTGAAATGAACTCACACCTCAGTTGTGCACTGTATTGGCTTTTCCTTTTTTTATTCCATCCATTCATTTCTTGTTTGTGTCTCTATGTATGTGTTAGATATTTTTTTTCATATCCAAGCTAGATGATATTGTTAAATTCTTACTTAAATCGTGCAGTGAAATCCCCAGTTTTTGATCCTCATGGAATTTGACGGCTTTTTTTTTTTTTTTTTTTTTTTTTTTTTTTCGTCAGCCACCTTTCAAGAGTAAGAAGTCTGGTTTCAGTTGATAATATAGGTGAAGGCCCTTTTCTCTTCTGATCCATTTTTATTCCCCTTTTCCCATTTCTTGCTTTAGGAAGTATCGTCCAACACAAGAAGTCTTTATCTTTCTATAATCCTCATCAGTGTGTATTTCTATTCTATTCATGGAAAACAGAGAAACTTACCTTGGTTTAGGAGGAGAAGAACACAACACCCCAGAATGTGTACTTTGGCACGTGGATTATTTTGAACTGAAGACAGTCAGGGCCCAGTGGACTTCGGACGAGCTTTACTGCTTAAAAGAATTTAGATAGAGAACCTGTACTGGGAAGAGAACTATTACCAGAGATAACTTTTTATATACCAAAGACTTATCTGCTGGCATGGCATATGTTTTCCAAACATTTGCTCTTCTCATTTCCCTGTGAATTGTTTTCCTCCCTTTTAAAGCACCAGAGCCCTACTCTCTTCTCCTTGGCTCAGGATGATATATGAACACCTGTTACCTGACTGCCGGGGAGATGCATATTTTTATGGGGATGTTGTACATACAAAAATATGTTTTTCTCCTGTTAATCTGTCTTATGTCAACTTAACTATTAGACCAGCCAAAGAACCTAGAAGGGAAGAATGGAATGTTTTCCATCCCTACAGGGCTCATCAACATGTATTTAGTCCTTGTTTTCTCTCTTCCTATTTATCTAACAGTGCTGTTTGTTTGGAGGAAAGAATGCGTCAAAATGTGAATTCTCTGTGCCATGGTAACAGGAAGCCTATGAATTGACTTTACATATTTATACTTTTATGTTGGCTGAAGATTTACATGTTTATACTTTCAGTGCGTCTGAACTCTAAATTTACTGCCAACTGCCTTCTTGGTAACTCATCTGAATGTTTAATGGGCATCTTAAAGTTAAAAATAACCAAATCAGAACTCCTCCCAGTTTTTTTCCATTTCAGTAAATAAAATGGTGTTACATTCCTGCAAACCCATATGCCAAAGAATGATCACAGGTGTTTTTTTTTTCCTACATTCGCTATATAAAATCTAATACCAAGTCCTATGTTTATCCTTTCTGTCTCCTCTGCTACCTTGTGAAACTAAACAACCACTATTCAGTTCATCATAATCCTAACACCTTATTTATTTCCTTCATAGCACTTACCTCCCTTGGAAACTGTCTTGTATTTATTTATTAATTATCACTTGCTATTAAATCTAGTCATCACCCATCTTGTACACTGTTTACTCCCCGTGTATAGACGTGGGCCTGGCACATTGTATAAACTTAACAGGTCTTGAGTAAATAAATGAAAAAAAATCCACAAGGATCAGAGAACTCAGCTTGACTTTGAAATCTGGTTTCCTGGTGTCCCAGCCCACTTTGGTTTCTCCACAATATATAGTATGAAAAAAAAAAAAAACTTAACTGCTATACTTTCAAATTTTATAAATGCTTGATGTTATGTATAAAAGGAAATCAATTAAAAATTTTTCCATTACTATTTCATATCAATGGTAACTGTGAAAATTTAATTTCTTGATAATCATGTTTATTCCCTACAATATATTATATTTACCTCTGCAGGTTTGCATCAGATGCTACCTTCAAACAACAGGACTTTCAAAGTCAGTTGATCTCAAACTTTGATAGAAATGAAAACTGTTCATGGAGCTTAGTAAAATTTTTTATGACCCAAACACTCCTCCAAGTCTATCGAGTTAGATTCTCAATAGGTTTCGATATACTGAATACTTCTGTTTCTTCACCTGTAAAATGGGAAAATACTTAGCAGCTGGAATTCATTAGACCATTAAATAAGGCAATATATGCAAATCCTTTCTACAGTGTGCAGTGCTTGAAACTTTGCTATGCTCAGAAGTTTTCAGTTTATCATATATTACTCATTTGATGCCTAATATCTAGAAAGTGATGCAAACATAAGCAATAAATATTGAACTATGAATTCAAGGTTAGCTATTAATCAGAAATTTTTTAAACCGCTTAGGTTACACATGGGTCTCATTTGGATAATAGATTGTATTTCACTTTTGAACTTGACTGATATAAATCTTGAAAGGTGACTGTGAGTTGTTTATGAAGTACAATGTAACTCAAAAAAAATGATTTACAGCTTTTTTTAAGATTTATTGATATTTAAATGTGGTTGCAAAGTGTGTCTTTACTTCATAAATTTTTAAATAGTAATCACACTAGAAAATGCTGATGCAAATTTATAGCTGAAATTCCATCCCTCATTTCATCTTCTTTTCCAAATCTTTCATGACAAATGTGTGTGTGTGTGTGTGTGTGTGTGTGTGTGTGTGTACCTCTTATTTTTCTACTAAATGAGCAATGAGCAAGTGCCCATAATGGCCAGAACTTAACTTCTAATTATTATTTTCACATAAAAGAAACCAAGACTACTGGAGGAAATGGCTGATTTCTGTTCTGGAGTGTGAACATCAATGATGAGCCCGGGGCTTCTTGTGGTGCCAAGAAAGTAATGTTTATCTATCAGTATGGTCACGTTGTATGACATGAGAATCAGCTTAAAGCGACATTCATTTGCCAGTATGGGAAAATTGGAGCATCAACATTTGCTTAAAAAAAAAATAGTGGGGAAATAAATAAATAAATAAATAAATTTAACAAGTTTTTCATTCTTAATTCTTAATATTGTAAAAGAATATTTATATTCTTTTCTATATCTGGAAAAGCCTCATTTCATCTGTAATCTAACAGTTTTATAAAACTGGCTCATGAGATTGTTTTTCTTTTAATGTTTATTTATCTTGAGAGAGAGAAAGGGAGAGAACGTGCAGGGCCCAAAGTGGGGCTCGATCTCAGAAACCATGAGATGGTGACCTGAGGCTAAATCAAGAGTCAGACACACAACAAATGAGCCACCCAGGTGCCCTTAAAATTATCTTTCAAAAAGGTGAACAATAAGTCAGTATTATTTGTGTTTATGATTAATGTATAAAAATAAATTTAACATTCAATAAATCTGAATTTTTTTATATTTCTGTGTCTCAATAACATAAAAAAAGCAATTGGAATTAATTTCTGAAATGTACCAGATATTTCAAATAATATAAACTTTATTTTATTCTTAAATATATATTTTTTTTTAAACTTTAAGAGGAAGACTTTTTATTTTAACGCTTAATTAATTGAGTGTGTGTGTGTGTGTGTGTGTGTGTGTGTATGCATGAGCATGTCAGTGGGGGAGGGGCAGAGAGAGAAGGAGAGAGAGAATACCAACCAGGTACTCATGCTGTCAGCACGAAGCTTGACTCAGGGCTCACACCCATGAACCGTGAGATCATAACCTGAGCTGAAACCAAGAGTCAGGTACTTAACTGACTGAAACACTCAGGTGCCCCTATATATATATATATATATATATATACACATGTATATACATATATATACAAATATATATATATTTAAGTTTACTTATTTATTTTGAGAGAGACAGACATAGCATGAGTGGGGGAGGGTAGAGAGAGGGGGAGTGAGAGAATCCTAAGCAGGCTCTGTGCTGCCAGTGCAGAGCCTTAGACTAGGCTCACTCACAAAGCCCCGAGATCATGACCTGAGCCAAAACCAAGAGTCAGACGCTTAACCCACTGAATCACCCAAGTAGCCTGCCCCAATATATATTTTGACATATATTTTATGCTGTCCACTTTCTTATTCAATTTGGTAAATAAAAGCTAATTTAAAAAAAAAAAAGCATATATTTGCTGCCAAAAATAACCATTGTCAATGTATATTTCAAAACACATAAGCCTTTATGATGACTTTCACCTTTTCTGTATCTTTCAAATGCCAGACATAATAAAAAATTAGGGTCCTTATTATGTGTGATTACACATGTAATGCTAATAAGTTTCTGTTTTTTAAGATAATGCTCAACATTTAAATCTTTTAGTGTTTTTAATTATTAATAAATTCACATTATTTCGAGAAATATTTGTCAGCTATAAAGCCAGACATACATAATGTTTTATTCAAAAATTTTTTACTAGCTTAAGTATAAATAGGGTCTTCATGTTCTGGCCAGCTAAATTCTAAAGGTTAGAGATTTCTTTAAATGCAAGATTATTACTCACATCTGAGACTATTCTATACTGTGATTTAGTGCAAATTTTGGATTAACATTAGAAACTGGATATCTCTTCAGATATCTCTAATTATGGCTGCTATACTTTAAAACTTTAAAATATTCAGCAATCACAATATTCCAGTAAATAATTTCTGAAATCTTGGAACATGTAACAAATATTATTTGGCTAATGTTCGTGTTCTTGGGAGTTGGTATTGGAAAAAAATTTAAAAAGAAAAGAAAAATGAACAGTTGCCATGAATTATGGTGATGTTTGGATATTACAAGTGAAACCAAGTATCTTTTGGCCTTCCTCAGGAAATATTAGTAAATAAATTTGTTTCCTCATGGGTATTAATACAAGAGAAGAGAACCAAAGCCCTTCAGTTCAATTAAATCAGAAGTTAAATGTGAAATATTATTTAAGAAAATGGAAAAATTGTAGAATATTCAAATTGGAAGGAAATAAAAAGCATATAAACCAGATTATAAAGAAACGAACATTTTACCAGGGTATTTTCTCTCCGAGGCTAGCCCATGCTTTTACTTAATTGCACCCGGCCATACTTTCTTTAGCCATTTCATGGTACTTTCATTTACAAATTAAAGACAAATGCCTTGTATTATTTGAAATACATTAAAGAGACAAAAAATCATGTTTTCATGAACAATTTTTGGGACTTTTATTTAATTTCATTGATAAATTCTTGGGATTAGAGTTGGTCAAGTTATAAACTGAAACATATTTTCATAAAGAATCACTATTTTATTTTTGGTGGATGTTGGTTAGGACAGCAATGGGTAAACAGTGACATCTTTAGAGTGGGACTGCTCTTCTGCATATTTTGTATGTAAATGCTTATGAAATAGTATATAGTATTTTGAGATTCAAATTTTGCAAATAGCTCAATAGAGATTCTTTGTAATGAAATACAAAGTGTTCTCTTTTACCATATGTTCTAAAATATTAATGACCTGAACCAGAATCTGCATTAAAAGAGAGGTCATGATTTGCATTCTCTGCAATCTCCAATAAGAGGAAGTAAATAATATCACTAATTCATGCTAACAGAGATATACAAATTTATTTAATTCCCCTGACACGCTTGCTTTCTAAGTGTGCTCTTTTATTAGCATCTGAATCATTAAGTAGGTCCAAAGTGCAGGAATTAATTAATTTACAGTTCTTAAAATGACAAATTGTTGAACATCAGTGGTTATATAAACTACCATGTGGAACTTCTAAAGAGGTAAATGTCTTAATTATGTGAAAGAACATTAGTTTTTTTTTTTCTTTTTCAGAAAATTGTAACCCATTTGATAAGGTTAGAGGGTGAAAAAGAGAAAGTTAGCAAGAAAAATAACAGGAAGTGACACTGGAAAAGAATTCAAATTATTTTCAGGGAGCCTTTCTATACTGTTAAGAAAGTCTGAGTTTATTCTGGAAGCAATGGATTGGGGCACCTGTGTGGCTCAGTCAGTTGAGCGTTCAACTTCAGCTCAGGTCATGATCTCACGTTTCGTGGGTTCGAGCCCCTCATGGGGCTCTGTGCTGGTAGCTCAGAGCCTGGAGCCTGCTTCAGATTCTGTGTCTCCCTCTCTCTCTGCCCCTCCCATGCTCATGCTCTGTCTCTTTCAATAATAAATAAAAGTTAAAAAAAAAAAAAAGTATTCTGGAAGCAGTGGAGACACGTAGAAAGGTTGAAAGTGGTTGAAAGATCGGTTTGAGAACAGAGGGTTAAAAATCATTTTTTTTAATTGGAAACATATTAGAGTCAGGGAAGTCATAAAGAGGGACTCCACAGAAAGAAAGGTGTGAGCTAAAATCTGAGGCAAGTGGGTGGCTCAGTCGGTTAAGTGTCCCACTCTTTGTTTCAGCTCAGTTCTTGATCTCAGAGTCAAGAGTTCAAGCCCCACGTTGGGCTCCATATTGGGCATGGAGCCTCCTTAAAAATAATGTAAAATAAAATAAAAACAAAGTAAAATCAGTATCTCTGAGAATGCGTGCGGGGGTTAGCTGGGTGCATATGTGACGTGCAGATGATAACGTCGAATAAGAATCACTTTTGCGATGTCAGAGCTGCAGACACAAATACTGGAATCATTGCCGGATGGATTGTAATGGGAGACCAGGATGAAACTACCTGGAAATTATGCCGCGTGAGCAGAAAAGCAGAGTAATTAAGGAAAAGTAACTTGAGAGTCCTAGTGAAAGAACAGGAATGGACAAAGACAGAAAAAAGTATTTTGAGACGTAAGTGAACGATTTTATGTTAACCAAGCAAATCTACAATTTAAACAACAGACAGAATGATCCCCAGCATCAAATAGCACACCTTCAAGTGAGAAATTGCTGAATATTGATAATGATGGAGGCTATCAATGATTGTAGCAAGACATTTCTTGCCTTTTTAAAAGCTGTTTTCCTTGTTTAACTTTATATATATTTTCTCATATTCTTTGTTTCTAGTTGCCAAGTGTTCTATTTATTTGTTTGGTTTGTTTTCTATGTATGCTCATTAACTGGCCTTTCCTCTCCACATCATACCTATATGGTCTTTTTTTTTCTCTTGCTGGAAATTTAGAAGTAAAGCCAATTTTTCTTTTATCATAGGAATTCAAGGATCTTAAAAATAAGTTTTTAATATTTAACATTTGTGCATAAAGAGAAAATGCCGGTACATTTCCTCACATAATTCTGGATTGTTTGTTATTGCTAGTATACAGAAAATTTACTTGCTCAAGAGATACAGAGGAATTTCTTTAAAAATTAAATTAAAATAATAATTAAAATACTATAGTTTTAGGAAATAAAGCATAAATTCTATTCAAATATTAGTGACCACAAGAAATACAACTATTACAATGAAAGGAATAGAGGAAAGAAAAATGTATATTATAAGAATTTAATTAGTAAACATAATCCTGATGGGGTGCCTGGGTGGCTCAGTCCGCTAAGCAGCCAACTCCGGCTCAGGTCATGATCTCGGTTTGTGAGTTTGAGCCCTGCATCAGGCTCTGTGCTGATAGCTCAGAGCCTGGATCCTGCTTCAGTTTCTGTGTTTCCTTCTCTCTCACTCCTTCCCCACTCGCGCTCTCTCTCTCTTGCTCAAAAATCACCAAAAAAAATTTTTTTAAGGTAAACATCATCCTGAATATATTTTATCTTTCTTTGGACCTTAGAAGAAACTGTTGGAAAATATATCCTTAATAAGTTATTGTATAAGTTCTACTACTACTTAATGCTTTCCAGGATAAATTTCTGAAGCTAACGAGAAACAAAAACCCAAGTCAGAACATAAAGCTTTCTAACCTACGTAGAAAGAATGTTTCTTTAGGAATTTCAGTTAGGAATAATTCTTAGGAATAAATGTCAAGAGACCAAATTGTAATCAACTCCTTTAAAAGAGATACCATTCAAGGCTGAATGTAAATCAAGACTGAAGTTACCACAGAAGTGCTGTAAAGAGTTTTTTCTAGAGGTTGTTACTGTTTTCTCATTCCTCACAGCTTGTATCCAATGCATGTCCCTGACTTCACCCTCTGCAGATTCTCATTATACTGAATTCTTCTGTGTGCTTCTGCTTCCTCAAGGCCACGATCCATTACATCTGTCTCAGTTCTGCTAATACTCTGGCCATGGTTCTCTTTGCATTGAACATTGCTGCCACACTCATTTGGGCTTTTCAACCTGAAACAACCTGAAGATTAAAAAGAAATGTAGAAGACAAATATTGTGCAAACTGAGTTTAAGTAGGAGTGATTACCTTTCCACTAAAGTTTCTTATTCTTTATTCCATCAGTGCTCAACAGACACTAATTAGGTATTTGTCATGTACTAGCCACAATCTTGCCTCAGAAAATAAGGATACACCAAAAATAATGTTTATCCTTTACATAATTTGATTTCACTTTAATGTGTGTTTGTGTGGGGGAGTACTAATAAAATGATATTAATAATATGTTATGGAAAATCATGATCATTAAGCAGTAAGTAATGTATGAACCCAAAGAACTACGAGTAGCTGACAGTGGATATGCACCTGTTTCTCACCCCAACAATACCACTGATACCTAAATTCACCCACAACGACATGAACATCATGAAGGCGGAAGTGTTTTGTTTGTTTTCCTCACTCTCCTATGCCAAGTCCCCTCAAATCACTAACCACTTGATAAATATCAGTGGAATTAATGAATAAATCACCTCTAAGTTTTTGAACAAAAATTATATTCTCAGGAAACTCAGTTTCCTTATTAAATGGGTTTTAAACTCAGCTTCCTTATTAGATGTCTTTTAAAGAAGGCAAACAAAACTCTGACCACATATATAACGGTGAGCAATATCTTTCATTTCTCAAAGCCTGGGTCTTCTAAATAAATAAAAAAAATACAAGTAAAGAAGACACTCTAAAAATAAATAAATAAATAAATAAATAAATAAATAAACTTTTAACATAAACCAATTTTGGAACCAATAGACTTATTATTTATTGGGATTTTTACCCATGAATCACCCAGTTTTCATAAGCCTTTCTTGAGTGCTTTTTTGACCTCAGCTCTTTCATTTACAACAAACTTCTGAAGAAAATCCTGACAGGAAATGATCCGGCTGATGTTTATGCTTTGATAAGCTTGGTTGGGAGTTTCATGTTCAAAAAATTTGAAGTGGAATACAATAAATAAAGAGCTGGTCAAAAAATTCAAATGACCAGTAACTTCAACTTCTGAAAGGAAAGGGAAGCAAGAGGAGGAGACCCAACTGCCTTTCTCCTGCATTTTCTTTTTTTATGTCTCCCATATTTTCTATTAGTTGGTCAGCAGGTGAAGTGTGAGCCACACCCACACCTTCACATCCACGGAGAGAAATAAACTATGATTGAGAAGCGGCACTGAAGGCGGGACTGAATGGCTGCAATCTCAGGATAAAACTAGGACAAATAAGGAGTTGCTTCTTATGGATGAGCCAAGAAAGTGTTGTTGTTGTTGTTGTTGTTGTTGTTGTTGTTGTTGTTTTAAGATGGAATCTACTCCCGGTGAAGATGCTGTGAAGATTGTTGAAGTGACAACAAAAGACTTAGAATAGTACGTAATCTTAGTGGATAAAGCACCGGTGGGGTTTGAGAGGATTGACTCCAATTTTGGAAAAAAAAGTGCTACTGTGTTTAACATGCTATCAAACAGCATGACATGCTGTAGAGAAACCATTCAGGAATGGAAGAGTCAATAATGTGGCAAACGTCATTATTGTCTTATTTTAAGAAATTGCCACAGCCACCTCAATCTTTAGCAACCACCACACTGATCAGTCAGCAGCCATCAACATCAAAGGAAGACCAGCTCCACCAACAAAAAGATTAGGACTCACTGAAAGCTCAGGTAACAGCATGTTTTACCAATAAAGTGTTTTTGATTAAGGCATGCACATCGTTTACTTAGACATAATACTATTGCACACTTATTAGACCACAGTATAGCATAAACATAACTTTGATATGCACTGGGAAACCAAGAAATTCTTTGACTTGCTTTATTGCAATATTCATTTTACTGCAGTGGTATGGAACTCAACCCCCAATATCTCTGAGGTATGCCTGTAACCTGTTTTTACTAGCTAAAAGAAATCCAAAGAGGATTTTCACTTTTATGAAAAATGACAAAAAGCAAAAATAGCGTTCGGCATTTGTTTTGCAGCTAGCTGTTTGAGACCATGCATATCCTGGGCAGTGAGAGAAGACCCGCCAAGCTCCTTCCCCAGGAACTACACTCAGCATCTCAGCATCAAGCTTCCGAATCTTTCAGCTGCATCTTTGAGCATCTGTACTTTTATCCTTTCATCTCAATTTATTTTATGCATCCATTAGCAAGATGTGTCCTAAGGTATCAGAAAAACCTTAAAAGAGAGTCTCTTGTGTATGTGTGGGGGAGGGGAGATCTAGGTATGCTCGAAAATTTTTCCATATAAATTAGCCACAATTGCTTCTTTGCTTTATGTTATTTTGGCTTACAAAAGATTTCACAGGAATGCCACACTTTCAGATAGCAGGGGAAACTTGTGTTTTGTGTGCAAATAAATAAATGGAAGAAAAAATTGTAACAATTAGAAACAACATAATTACAATTCTTTTTTACACTCAAGATACCGGACAAAGCCAAAAATTATGCTCCCAACCATACTGAAAATCCTAAAAGTGAAAGGAATGGAGTCACTTAAGAAATGATAAGCACATTGCTGATGTTAGAAAGCTAAAATCAATTCTGTGGGAGCCAGAACTATAAACGAAACTCACATGAAACAATAAGAATTAAACTTGTTTACTCCAGGGAGATAACTGCCTTAGATCTACTGTCATGGTGCTTGTGACATTTAATTCCCAAGAGACAGGGTATAAATCCACAGACACTCTGGGCAGAGAGGCTGGAACTGCCCCTGCTGCATGATGCTAGGTACCGGGTTAAGGGCTGCATTTTGGAACACAGCAGGGTCAATGATTCCTTTTCCTCTCCAGTCAGGTATGATAGAAACAGCAAAGTAATATGATGAATTCAGGTTCCCAAATGACCTCATGAAGCAAAGCTTCTCCACCAGCGTGGGCTGCCTACACTGTTATGTCATAGTGTAATGAATTATTGTCTTATAGAGCCAACTATTTTTAGATTTTTTGTTAAGACGGCCTAGTTTTTATCCAAATATACTTACCATTTAAATGATCGTTCTTAACATATTACAACTCATGTTAATTACAACACATTATGTTAGAGTCCAGATTCAGCATAATCATGTAGAAAAGTTTGGTGGTGATGTCTTCTGTTTAATTTTTAGCAAGTTTCTTACAAAACCTATCATTTTGCTCACATTCTTACTAATTGTGAGTAGTACATATCTATTTACATAAAGACAAATAAAATATTGTACTTTAAGTACCTTTCATGGATGTTGTCTGATTGTTTAGTTTTCTTAATTACTTGTGAAAACATTAGATTTTATCACCTCCGTCAATGTGTTTAATATCACCTAAACACGAAGGGCTAATTGTGGGCAGAAACCTCCTGAACCGAAATTACCAACAGTCCATATACAGTCAACACATGCAAAAACAATTCAACCCAAATTTATCTTTACTGAAATATAGATATTATAAGAGATGATTTAAAGGGAAATGATATAAAGTATTTCTGTTATTCATCAATCAACAAAACTCTCCTTTGGACATTTCCACTTGGATCACAAATTTCTTTTGGTTCCTGCCTTGTGAAACCTTTTTTCTTTTTCTGCAGCCTGAGCAATCTCTCATTTTTCATAATACTCCAACTTTGGTCCTTCCTTAATATTACTAGACGGCAAAACAAGAAGCCCAGCAGTTAACCTGGACTATCACATTCTCTTAGAAAGCATTTCAACAACCACTCTGATCACTCAAGCCTATCACCTCTGGTTCTCAATGCCCACACATAAGCACTTAACCCATTTATTGTATGAAAATGTTAAACTTCAGGGCACCTGGCAGTTCAGCTGGTTGAGTGTCCAACTTTTGGTTTCATCTCAGGTCATGATCCCAGGGTTGTGGGGGATCAAGTCCCACGTTGGGCTCCACACTAAGTATGGAGTCTGCTTAAGATTTTCACTCTTTCTCTCCCTCCCTTTTCCCCTCCTCCCTGCTCTCACTCTTTCTTTCTCAAATAAAAAAAAAGTGAAATTTCGTCATGTTTTCCTTTATGATAGTTTTAAAATATGTCCACTAATCCATCAGAACTTCTTTCTCAAAAAGTGCAACCCAATTCCCCTGCTCTTCATTGTAGGCTAAACTTAGTGACTCACTTCTATAGAACAAAATAGGTCAGAAGTAATTGTGTGTGACATCCAAGTGTAGGTCATAAAGGTTTCTTTCAAATGACTGCAGACCTGGCTGACATCTTGGCCACAACTCCATGACATACCCTGAGATAGTGGTCCAAGTAAGCTGCTCCTGAATTCCCGGCCCTTAGAAATTGTTAAATTGTCTCCTGTTTAAGCCTGTAGGTATTAAGGTAGTTTGCCATTCTGTAATAAATTACTGAAAAACTGTCTTTAAAGATAATTTTAGGGGCACCTGGGTGGCTCAGTCAGTTAAACGTCCGACTTCAGCTCAGGTCATGATCTTCGCAGTTGGTGGGTTCAAGCCCCGCATCAGGCTGTGTGCTGACAGCTCAGAGCCTAGAGTCTGCTTTGGATTCTGTGTCTCCCTCTCTCCCTGCCTCTCCCCTGCTCACACTCTGTTTCTCTCTCTTTCAAAATTAAATAAACATTAAAAAAATTAAAGGTAAATTTAAAATGAGATTATTAATATTGAATTAAAAGAGATGACAGATACAAAATATTTAGATTTAAACCAGGAGGTAGCCATAATCATTTTTCCTTTTTGGGAGTCATTTGGAGACCCATTATTCATTCAAGTTTAGGGAGCTTATTTCCACTCAAAAAAAATGTAATTTTGTTTTATGCTTATAGTTGTAGTTATTTGTTCTAGGACAACCCTGTTTCCTCTTCAGTAGAGTGAAGTCTGTCTACCTCCATCATCCGTTTCATGTTCCTACAAAAAGAAACTTCAACAGAAAATCATTTCAGTCAACTTGACCTATTAATCATAATGGGGATACAATTTTTCATCTTCAGGTAAAGAGCCAAAAGAAAGAATTCTATTCAACTTTTTACATGATCTAGCTGTGATTTTGCACTGCCCTCGCTTCCCAGTTTTTCTTCAGAATCATCTTGTCACTTAGGTTTACATCATCTTGAGGGTTTAATCTATAAAATCGTTTGTTGTCTCCAAGCTCTTGACACGAAAGTAGACAGTAATGCCTTTACATTGGTTGCTTCTGTCTGATTTGTGTCTCTCTTTTAAGATATAGTTTTCATTTCTACACTTTTGCTGCAATTTGACGTACTGTGGAGGATATTACAATTATGTTCGGTAGGATAATTTGCAAAAATTGAGTCCGATGATAACAACACAATTCAACAGATAGTTGTAAAAATTTTAATAGTACAAGAAAGGATATGGTCTAGTCATCTGTCCAAGGACAAAATTCAATAATTATATTAAATCATTCAAATAATTCTGTAAAAAAAAGTGGCATTAAAGGACCAAGAGGAAAATATATTGTATTGGCAAAAACAGTAAATATCAACAAGCAAATGTTCCCATTTATAAGCCAGTTTTTGAAAACAATACACAGTTAGTTTAGTTGTACAAAGCTGAAGATGTAGCTGACTTTAGTAAGGTAAGCTGTAGATAGTTTCATATTTTTAAAACATATCCATAGGAAAAAAAGAGTACGTATTTCTTGCAAGAAATTAATTTCAGAGTGAATCAGATAATCAGAGCTCAGTGAAGATACATGTGTACTTGCTCTAAACCTAAGAAGTAAATCATTTGAAAAAATCCATACTTTTTTCAAGCTTTTATTTAAATTCTAGTTAGTAAACGTACAGTGTAATATTCGTTTCAGGTGTACCATCCAGGGATTTAACACTTCATACAACACGTGGTTCTCCTCACAAATGCCCTCTTTAATCCCCATCACCTATTTAACCCATCCCCCCACTCCCTTCTGGTAACCATCAGTTTGTTCTCTAAAGTTGTACTTTTTTCTTGGTTTGTCTCTCTCTCTTTTATTCCCCCTTTGTTCATTTTATTTCTTGTTGTTTCTTAAATTCCACATGTGAGTGAAATCATATGATATTTGTCTTTCTCTGATTGACGTATTTCACTTAGTGTCATGCTCTGTAGCTCTATACATGTCATTGCAAATGACAAGATTTCATTTTTTATAACTGAATAATATTCCATTGTGTGTGTGGAGATATATGTGTGTGTGTGTGTGTGTGTGTGTGTGTGTGTGTGTGTGTGTATCTCACATCTTCTTTATCCATTCATCAGTCTATGAACACTTGGGCTGTTTCCATAATCTGGCTAATATAGATAATGCTGCTATAAACACAGGGATACATGTACCCCTTTGAATTAGTATTTTTTGATCAAAAGATCTAAAATCCAGGAGAACACAAGAAATCTAGACAGAAATACTTGAAGAAATGATAAATAAGAATTATCCAAATTCTATATTAAAAATCCAGATAGTCAAACATCCTAAAAGCACTTAGTAAGAAAATTAAAAGAAAATCACATCTAAGGGTATTATAAGAATATAAAATTATATGCCAATAACTTCCATGAACATATAGACACAAAATCCTAAGCAAATTATTAGCAAATTGTATCCAACAATATATTACAAATAATACATAATGCTCAAGAATGCTTATCTTACTGATGTGGTGGTTTTAACATTCAAAAAATCAATTAATTTCATTCATGGCAATAACAGAATAATTAGAAAAAATATGATCATTCCAATAAATGGAGAAAAAAAGTTGTGGTAAAATTTAATGATGCTTTATGATATAAACTCTCAGCAAATCAGTGATAGAAGAAAACTTCCTCAGGCAAAGAATATCTACAAGAAGGCCACAACTAGCATAATTCTAAATGCTAAAGTATTAAACACCATCTCTCCATAAAGAGGTACGAGATTAACATACAATGTGAATATGGAAAAATGTATTTCTATATATTAGCAAAATGGTATGCAAAAGATTAAGAGTAAGCACATTAAAAGCTCCTTAAAATCATTACTAATCAAGGAAAGGTAAATCAACACCACAGTGAAATACTACTCTAACCCCAAGAAAATAGCTAAAATTAAAACAAAAAATATATATATCATGTTAGGATGTGAACATACTCAATGGTATGAGGGGAATGCTACAGCAATGTAATGCCATTTCACAACCTTTAAAGTTAAATAATCTGATTATGTGGCATGATTTTAAGGATATGAGAAAATAAACATATATAAAATAGTAACTTTGGAAAGAAAGTAGGCAATGTGCAATAAATTTGAAGCCATTTTCACTCTACAACAAAACACTTCCACTTTTAACTATAAAGTCGTAAAAAAGATCTTACACGTATCTAGATTTGTAGTAAGTACACTTGGTCTAAGGACATATGTACTGAGCATGTATCTACTAAAAACTACAAAATCTTTTGGTAATATTTTTGACCACTTGTGTTTTCCAGTTATACAACTGTCTTTTTTTTTCACTGAAATATTTGTCTTCTCTTAATATTTTACAGGAGTTCTTTATTAATGTTGCTTGACATATGCTTTGCAAATATCACCTTTTGGTCTGGGACTTAGCTTTAATTTTCTTTATGGTGCCTTTAGGCTTACAGGTATCATTAAAAATGTATAGTCAACTTTTTGTGTTTTATGCTTTGCACTTTTTGAATCTAGTTTGGATCTGCTTTGTATTTTAATATAAAATAAGTTAATGACACAATTTTATCTTTGTTTTCCCAATGTTGATAATCAATTGTTTCAGAATCATTTGTTGAAAGATCCATTATTTCTCAATAGATTTTTAAAACCAATTCTGTTCCATTCAAGGCTTTCATATATAGACAGTAGGACTTTGTTCTAAAGATTATTATCATGAATTATTAAGCCAGTTACCAGTTTGATGAACACTATTCTACCTATTAACTGTGTAAAAATTTCAACAGCATTCATGTGTAATCAATTCTATTAGAAATGAATTAATAAAACCTAATAAATTGAACATGCATTAAATCTTCAATCATCTTGGATATTTTTCTTTATTCAAGATAATGTCTATGCCTGATTTGTACTTGCTTTTGTTAAACTTGGAAACCTTCTGCCATAAAGCTAGATGCTAAATTTGGCATATTTTCATCATTAAATTTTAATAAGTTGGATATTTGAATGCATCAAAATGACTATTTATAACATTTTAAATGTTTCTTTTAAAATTTTTAAATCTAGAGAAGAGTATTAATTATAATATCCTTTTCTTAATATGTGCTACTGTTTATTTGATATTTACAGGATTTTTAAAAAACCTCAAAGTCGCCTGACTCGACTAATATTGAAAAGTAAAAATATCAAAACATCATAGATATAGTTACAGTAACTTATGTGTGTAACTATGTAACTGCTATAATATACTGAATATTAGCAATTTTTTACTATAATTTTTCTCTCTACACTGAAAAATATATATCTAATATATAGTCTTTGCCTTGTACTTTCTATCATATTTCTGTTTGTATCTGTTTTACAACATAATGTGTTTTTGCCAACCCCAGATCTATTATTGATAAGATTAATTATTTCTACTAGGCTTTTTTAAGATTGTGAATTAAGTTAACTATTTCTAATATTAAATAACAATTTGTTTTTTTCTGTGATAAGCACTATCTATCATAAGCATCCATCTATCATTAAGTGTATAATTTTTAATACACTATTGGGTTTGGTTTGTAGTAGTTTAATTAGTTCTTTTTCTATCTATGTTCATAAGTCTGCCTTACGGTTTACTTTTCCCAAATAGTTCTTGCCATTTTTTAAAGATTTATTTATTTAAAGATTTAAAGGCATTTATACCCATTTATATCTACATATTACCTATATTATATCTATAATAGTATATGGTAAATTCAATGTTAAAATGATCTGGAATCCTGTTCATTTTTGACTAGTTTATTCTTATTGTTTCAGTTTCTTCAATTGCTGTTAGTATATATCTGGGTAATTTTTCTATTATTCTTTTTTTTTCCTTCAAGAGTTGTCCATTGGCTTTAAGTCAGCAGTCAGCTAAATTTTTCTGTTAAAGGGGCAGACAGGAATATTTTATGGCTTGGCGGGTTCTATGGTCTCTGTCACTGACTATTCAACTCTGCCCTTGTAGCCGCAGAGCCACATGTAAAAATGGCTGTGTCCTGAATGCAACTGTGTTAACAAAAACATACGGAAGGCCAGATTTGGCGCACAGGCATAATTTGACAAAGTCTGTTCTAGATTTCCAAACTTACTGTTACCTCTCCTGTATCTTTGTGTCTTTCACTTGTCATAATCTTGTTTGCGTGTGGATCTGTTCCATAATTTTTGTGATCAAGTTTGAAAGAGATTTGTATATTTGTATTCATCACTTAAACATTTGGTTTAATAATATTCATTTTAATATTTTCAATGTTATGATTTTGGGGATTTTTAAAATTGTTACTTTATAAGTTTTAAAGAATCTATGCCTTTAGATCTTAATACTCTAATAAACACATTTAAGGTTAGATATCATTTTCCCTCATTACATTTCTCAAATTTTCATCTGGATAATTTTTTTTTTTATCACTCAACAACACTTATTTCCATAAAAACAAAAAACAATAGTTTATTTATGTCAGTGTGATGTTTTTCTCCTTTAACCTTTGCATACTTTTGACATTTCAGTGAGGCTTCCTTAATCCTATGCATGTCACCGTGGGCTGTGTTAAAGCTCTGTAGTTTGGCTTTCTGCTTATTTGAAAAGGTGATTGAAATATACTGTCATCTAGGGTCAGGGCTTCTCTAATTAGGCCGGAACATCTGGTCTCCCTCAAGGGTCCATGTTAAATGGTTTATTATTAATTTTGTATGTTAATGACTTGGAACCCTCTAATTTTATGAAGCCAGCAGGGTTATTATTTTTGCCTGTGACCCACATTACATGAAAAAGTCTCTATGAATTAAACTTTTTTGGTAATAGAACATTGACGTGATACAAATCTAGCTGGACATTGCTTAGCACAGCTTTAAAAGTTAATTTGATAATTATTAAGTCAAAAGAGAATATTTGTAATAGGTAATCAAATCAATGAAGTATACAATGTTAATCAACAGGGCCAGAATAGTTATTTCATAAAGATAAATATGAAATTTTATTTAAGAAATAAATTAGAAAAGAGGCACCTGGGTGGCTCACTCAGTTGGGTGTCTGACTCTTGACTTGGGCTCAGGTCATGATCTTCGGGTTTGTAGGATCGAGCCCTGCACTGTGCTCCGTGCTGACAGCACGCTTGGGGTTCTCTCTCTCCCTTTCTCTCTGCCCCTCCCCAACTTGTAGCATCTCAAAATAAATAAATCAACATTTTTAAAAAAGAAATAAATTAGAAAAAAATACATGTTCTACAGCAATAAACCAGGAAATTTGGGATTTTTCCCCCAAATACTTATAATCAACCATATAATTATATTGATGATTTTTTCAAGGTCATTGTTTTAAGAATGGTTACTAATGGTTCAGAATATGCCTTAACCTTTAAAAAACTATGGCAAGAAAATTACTTGGCTGAAAAATAAATTGTGGTTTGGAATATTCCTAAATAAACACTGTTTTAATATTATTTTATATTCATGAACAAAATTTGCCTAGAAACTTTCAAGTTCACCATAAGAATATGACATAGAAGTCCATTATTTGTATAAATAAATGTATATAAAGCAGCCTTATGTTATTAGAACCAAGATTCTGTTCAGTAATAATTAACTCTTTAACACTGCCTGCTATGAATCATACACATTCAAAATGTTGATTTGCTAGAATTCATTTTTTGGGGTTTTCTTACCAATTGTTCCTATTAAGTATAATTTATTACATGCTGAATCTTCAAGTCTCCTTAAGATCAAGACCATAGATATTTCACATCTGTTAAGCTGCATCTGGCAAAGCTTCAAGTTTTCAGGTTATCCTTTCTCTTTCTCCTTTGACTCTTCTCTAATTTGTATACAGCCAATAAATTTTCATGATTCAATGCAATGCAGTGCCAGTTCAGGACAAATTAAATATCTTTTGTCTGGCACTCTTTTGTATTCTGAAACTTGAGGTACGGTTGCTTTTGTTATTAAAATTTTTCTTTATATAATTTCTCACATTATGTAGCATCTCTAATCTTAATGTAGATGTAGCCAGTATAGAGTACAGAATTAAAGAAAAGCAATCATGTGTATTCTTCTCATATAAACATGTCATACATTAGAGAAGCTACCAACCTTACTCATTTTTAACCTTAAATTAAAGCCAGAACCTGGCACAACATGTCTTAAGTACTTCATTCTCAAAATTTTAGCAGATACTCTAGTGTGTTGTTTATAGATATCTACCTGCTGCGTGGTTTTTTTTAACACTTAAACTTAGCATTCAAATTTATTGCTTTTTATTTTCTAAATAACTATGACAAATTGATATCACACCAACATTACATATAACTCTAAATTTTCACAACTATGCTCCCAAAATTTGGGGGGAAAATCAGAATTTTCTCACTCCTTTTAGCTCTCTTTGGCTAAAATAAGTTAAGAATATAATATATGTGAGTTAACATAATTTTATACAAGTTAAAGATAATTAAAATTAGGTTTTAGTGGACTTTCTTATAAACTTCCAGTTTTAGAAGCACATTAAGAAATATATTTGCTGGTGAAAGGCTTAAACATAGGCTTACAAAACCAAATATTTATTATCTCAACTTCTGGGGTCAGGAATCTGGAGATAGCTTACTGAGAACCTCTGGTCAGGGTCACTCACCCGTTTACAGTCCTTCCTGAAAAAGGCTGAAGCAAAAACTTATGGGTTAGAGTTTTACCGTGGAGGGTAGTACCATGGAAATGCGAGTGAATAAAGAGTGAAAACAGTTAGCAAAAGCAAGAGAGTAAATACCAGAAGGTGCATTGCCCAGCTAGCCATGGATCTCAAAAACACAGCTGACTGCTCCGTCTTGGGAACTTCTAAAGTTAGTCCATGTGGAGCTATCACATCTTGGGATCTTTCTTTAGGGTGTTGGCAGGAAGATTGCAACAAATTATAAGTCATTTACTTATTGATCTTCTCTTTCTCCTCCCTCCCTGCTCAAGGACAACTGCATAATACTTATCATGCCTGCAATTTTGACTTATGGTAATGGACAGGGCCTGCCAGACCAGCTAGAGAGGAAGTCAGAACCTTAGGCAATTCATCTGGCAAGTGTGGACACATGATGGTCTCTCCTTGTCAGTCATCAGTATATGGGCATATTAATTATCTACTTCTGAGTTGTAAATTATTCTAAACTTATAAGCTTAAAACAACAAATATTTATTATCTCAGCTTCTGGGATCGGGAATCTGGAGATAACTTACTGAGAACCTCTGGTCAGAGCCACTCACCAGCTTATAGTCCATCTGTTGGTACAGGCTACCTTGATCTAAACTGGGGGAAGATCTGTTGCCAAGCTAATATGGCCATTGGCAGGTCATAGGTCTTTGCTGGCTATTGGTCAGAAATATAAATTTCTGGTCACATGAAACTCTCCGTGGAACAACTCACAACATGACTGGTAGGTTACTTCGGAGAGACCCCAGCAAAGCCTAACCTAATCTTAGAAATGATATGTCATTGCTTTTGCCATGTTCTCTTCATTAGAAGTGAGTCACTAGGGCATGTCCATACTCAAAGAGTGGGGGAATATGCACAAGAACCTGACACCAAGGGGACCTGTGTGGCCCATTCCACTGAGCTTCACACTCTTGATTTCAGCTCAGGTCATGATTTCAGTTTTTCGGATCAAGCCCCTCATTATGCTCTGCGATGTCAGCTTGGGATTCTTTCCCTCCTTTTCTCCTTGCCCAAACCCACTCACTCTCTCCCAAGATAAACAGATAAAAACTTAAAAAAACAAACAAACATACCAGTTGTGGGAATCACTGTGGCTATTTAAAGGCTATTTTATTACATATTTTATCAATATTAATAATTACTTGTAAATCATACTGAAAATAACATTTGAATTTATTAATTTATTTACCTTCATTAAATTCATGAAATGTTTCTTTCTCTACATTTTCTTCCTTGTGGCTTCAGCAACAAGGTATTCTAATAAAGAGGGGAAATAGATTAAGGTCACATTGTGGAGGTCCTTAAATTCATATAAGGAGACAGTGCACTAATTTGTAAAGGCTAGAAATGCAGTGACAATTTTTCAAGGGGAGAAAATATGAATTTTTTTGTATCTGGAGGTGATGGCATAGCATCAGATATGTGGGAAAATCCAACGTTTTATTTGGTAGCTACTGAAAGTGGCAGTTATGGCAAAACTTTTCTTCAAGCATGTTGTTTTTAAATATTCAGACTTGGGGATTTTGAAATTTTTATTTTTAAGTGGATTTGCATATGATTAAACACATCCTTTTCAATGTGAATGATACCAAATTTAGATGAGTATTTCCATAATGTGAAAAACTAGACTTAAATTACCTCAGTCTTTAAAAGTTTCCTCGAAGGTGAAATTCATCAATAATTCTTTTTATATCATTTGGTTACTTTGTCATTGGGTATCTAAAATATAGAGAAAACTATACAAAAATGTGTTACCATTGTCAGTTGCATGCTGAACTTTTTGACTGGGTGGTTAAAACAATGGTTCAGTTTCCTCAAATTTCAAGATGTCTTTCTTTTTTCCAAGTTTAGTAAGTTACTTGTGCTTGATCAGTCATTAAAATTTCTTTTAGTAATTATAGTTTGTTTATTTTTGAAGAAAGACAATAAAAAACACTTTCTTTCCCACTCAAGTGGTGATCAATTCAGAAATAAATTAAAATGTGAGGAGATATGAGCCAAAATAACATCTTTGTTAATGAAAATACTGATATGATAGAACATAGCTTGTTTATGGTCTTGTATGTTTCCTAATTCCTCTAGAAGGAAGCCATTGTGATTGTCCAGTCATCAGTAATGCTGGAAGCCATAGACTCATGGAGCCAAAGCTTACTCACAGTTGAAAGAAATTTAGGATACAGAATCTGTGTAGTTAGGTCAGACTCCAACCAGAAAAGTAAGGAACAGAAATATGCAAACCCTGTTTCTCCTTTACTCCAAATTCAGCAATTAGCTACATTACTCCTCCAGTGAGTGGGATGGTTGAAGGGTCATCAGGAATGCTACCAATGGCCTACAGCACAGGGAGGGAAATATAGGAGGAAAAACACTACATGCACTTAATGAAGGTAAACAAATGTATTTAAATGTTGTATTAAGTGAGGCTCAAAAACAATTATGAACATTAAGATATAGGATAAAGTAGCCATTGATTTTTAAGAAACCAAGCCACCATCCAAATTAAAAGATTATGAGTGTTTATTAAGGTACACTTTCAGAAAAATCTCAGTGAGAGGATCAAATTTATGTTATTCCAAAACATTCTGTGCATTTTCGCACTTGGCCTCTTTGAACTGTTGGCATTTATATATTATTCAAACTGGCAGATTTGAAAAAAAAATTGTACTTACTATTGAAGAAGGTATGACACACATCAAATTCATATTAAATGGTTCACCAAATTCTTATGAAGCTGGGTAATTAATAACAACTTACTATATAGAAAAAATAACTAAAGAAAAGTTTCTGATAAGTTTACATTAAATTTAACTATGCACATCAGTCACTTTGTTACTTTGTTGTGAAATATAAACCCCAACAAAACTTATATTTTCAAAACATTAAATTATTTGAATTGTCCTTTTCTTGCATTAATGTAGCCACCTGGTGGCACTGTTGATTAAATGTGGAAAAAAATCCAAATTTTGATAAGTGTTTGTAAAGAGCATTTTCTGTATTAAAATTACAAATTATATATGATTCCTGTTACTATTGTGTTATTTGAATATATCAATGTTGGATGGCTGTTGCCGGAAAAATGTATTGAAAATTAACTGCAAAAAATTTTAATGTAAAAAAAATCCTATTGAATATTTATGTCAGCACAACTCAAGGACTTCTAAATGACTATGCCTAATATTAGAAAGTGAATTGAAGACATTTATATAAAGATTGTATACTTAATGATTTCTACACTTAATGAAAGAAATCATATCAAATGGGATTTATTCATTTAAAAAATAGTTAAGACAAAAGTATGTCTAATTTTCATTGGTAGTCATTTTCATGATTTGATTTCATGTAATTTGACAAGAATACCATTACTCTCTTAAAGATACCTGCATCTCAAACATAATATGATTCATTTATATATAAGGTTCTATTGAAGATATATTCACAATTTGGTCATGTGCCTGCTATGAATTTAAAGGATCATGATGAACTATAATAGTACTTAATCTTTTATTTCATGAATTACAGACTTTTTGAAAAATAGGAAATTATATACTGAATGCATTCGTAACCATCAAAAAATTTCAAACTATTCTTTGTGAAAACAGAAAGAGACAGGTTATCAGTTCATTGAGACATCTGAGAATTCATTCAAGAGGTAAATAGGAAAAATTATCTGAAAATGATGAGGAACACAACTTTTATAAATATGGTTTGAGAGTAACTGAGTTCTTAGCCAGAAGCCAGGGATGGTTGCCTTACATTAATAGAAACTAAAACATACTGGTCATTTTTATTGCCAGTTCATCACATATCAATATTTTTCTAACTTCAGAACTAAAATTTTCAATTTTACCTATTTGTTCAAAATCTGTTTGATAAGATATTCTCTTATATGCATTCATTCTAACGGAATTGATATGGACTATTTTCCTGATTATCATACAGGTATTCTAAAAGATTAACAATTTGAAATGCAACTTATATAATCAATGATTTTTTGAAGGGATGCAATTCATTTATATGTTATGTGTATTAATGTATTTTGTAAATATCATTTTGAGTCATACATATTTTTTGAGAGAGAGTGCATGCACATGCATGCAGGCAAGCAGGGGAGGGGCAGAGGGAGAGGGAGAGAGACAATCATGGGGCTCCATCCCAGAACCCTGAGATCATGACATGAGCTGAAATCAAGAGTTGGAGGCTTAATTGGCTGAGCCACCCAGGTGCCCGTGAGTCATACATTTTTAATAATGTTAAAGAAAATCTCTTTGCTAAGGTATTGTGTGATAGAAAATGATATAAAATATTCTGAGAAGGGGTGCCTAGTTAGCTCAGTCGTTAAGCACCCGAGCCTTGATTTTGGCTCAGGTCATGATCTTGCAGTTCATGAGATCAGGCCCTGCCTTTGGTGCACTGACAGCTCAGAGACCGCTTGGGATTCTCTCTCACCCTCTCTCTCTGCCCCTCCCCTGCTCAAAATAAATAAATAAACTTAAAAAAATATTCTGAGAAGAATTACAGCAAGTGAAAGTATCTACTAAAGTTTTTATCTACTAAAAAACATACAGTGCTTTCATATATGCTCATGCAGTGCTATTATACACAGTTAAAAGAAAGATATAGGTTATATTTGCCTGGGCTTTGGGTCCTGGAGAAATGCTGAAGACATAGAGAAGGAAAAGAAGGTTATATTATGAGTATTTGTTCTGTATTTTTCTATTTAAAAAATTATTTTACATTTATTTATTTTTGAAAGACAGAGACAGAGCACAAGCCGGGGAGAGGCAGCTGACAGCTTGGCAACTCCGAGCTGTCAGCACAGAGCCCAGGGCGGGGCTCAAACCCACAAACAGTGAGATCATGACCTGAGCCAAAATCAGATGTTTAACCGACCGAGCCACCCACGTGCCCCGTCTCATACCAGTTCTTATAGTGATGTGTCAAAGTAACATGAATAAGTCCAAAGAAAACTGTGATAATGGTTGAAATGTACAACCCTCCCTGCATACATGCCCGCGTGCACACACACACACACACACACACTCACACACGCTACAAAAGTTAGAAAAGAAAGATGTGGTGATTCACATTTTTATTCTTTCTATACCCTGGCTACACTGTGAACAGACGCAATATTATACATAGGGCACAAAATCCAGTTGATAAAGAACATGTTCATAAATATTCATTATTGTTTTTATCTAAAATAAATTTACTATTGTAGGTTTACTGTACACTTTGGTCTGTAAGTTTATTCCTTGAACCACAGAACTTTATATGTGTGTTGACAATCACTATCCAATTGTGATAGCCTTCATTGGCTGTTCCATTTGGACACATGTCCTGACCTACCAGGGAGATGTATCCACTCCTTAAGGGAGGTCATTCTTTCATGTTATCTACTTTATAGTAGATAAAGCTTCAGGAAATCCATTCATAAAATCATGAGTAAATCATAACTATAATAGGATTATTCAGTCATAATAATAGGGGAAGTCTTTATAGAAAAACCTATAGCTTAATCAAATGCTGCCTGGTGAACATCTAATAAAAGCAAAGATAGTTCAACAATTTGTATGTGTTATTGTTTCTACCTAAGATAATTTGATTCATTAGTCTCACACTATAAGCAATTCTGTCAAATGTTCTACCTTGTTCTGTTAAGATTCTGTCATATTAAAAAAGGGCATATGGAGAGTCAATGAAAACATCTTCTGAGTCTTGTTTTCTTAACTTCAAATTGTAAACTGATACCTTTTTCTTCAATGTACAAATATAGAATCACTTAAGTCATTCTTGCTGCCTAAGAATCCAACTTCCTTCTTCCTTCTGAGTTTACCTGTTACTGATCTGATGTATTATGCTGCAAAACTTAGGGAAATCATAGTTCACATTTTGATATCCCCTTAAGACACTCAGCTGCCCTGTGAACAGTATGCAATACTCCTCGTGGTGCACAAAATCCATTTGGTAAGGAAAAAAAATATCAAGATATGTCATACTTAACTGCAAACTTTTTTCACTGATGATTTTATTACTATTAAGATTCATATTTTGTAGAAATTAACAGTGGGATGTGCTTTCTGATAAAATCAGTAGATTTATAGTCAAGACTATAAACTCATTTAAATGACTCCAATGTACCTCTACCATTGTTCCTGCTTCTTGTTCCTCCACATTTCAGATTAATAAGAAAATAGCAGAGAAGTAGCCATGACAGTCTCCTCTCCCTAAATTTTAATAGACTGTTGAATTAACCATGGACTTCTTTACCAACTACCTTAGTATTTATCCTGCCTGCTGCATATACAATTCTGTCTACAGTTACTCTTCATATACTTAACTGCAGTCAATTTTAGCTGGTACTTTTTCTGTGTGTTTGAACTGGCTTGTCCACTTCCAAGCTTTTCATTTTCCATTGTTCCATGCTGGAGTGCTTTATTTTTTCCTCTACTTTCTGTTGAAATCAATGATTATAGGAGACAACTTATTTTGAATCTTATGCAATTTTGGGAAGAAATGCTTTTGACTAGATCTAATGATAATATGATGCTTGTAGTGGATAAAATACCTCTGCCAACTTTCTTTTGACAAAGAAGTCTTAGTTTCCTAAATTATCTGCTATTCAAATTTCCTTGACAAATTTTATCAAAGTAAGCAGCAAAAGAATTCCATCTTACTGAGGAAAAATAAAATCAAAATCACATAGGCAGGATAAATTAAGCCTTCCACTCATCTTTCACAATCATTCCATTCCCTATTCAGTAAATTTTCCCAACACACTTTAATTATATTGTGATTTTTCAAAATTTAATTTTTATTGTATCTAAGTATACGCATATTTTTATCTCTTTAAATAACATTATGTTTCAGGGGCGCCTGGGTGGCGCAGTCGGTTAAGCGTCCGACTTCAGCCAGGTCACCATCTCGCGGTCCGTGAGTTCGAGCCCCGCGTCAGGCTCTGGGCTGATGGCTCGGAGCCTGGAGCCTGTTTCCGATTCTGTGTCTCCCTCTTTCTCTGCCCCTCCCCCGTTCATGCTCTGTCTCTCTCTGTCCCAAAAATAAAAAAAAATAAAATAAAAAACGTTGAAAAAAATAAATAACATTATGTTTCAGTGACCTTATGATAACCTGTCAATAAATATTACCAAATAAGCATGAATGAGTGGAAAACCTCTTGTGTCTGTTTAGTTGAATCTCTCTACAATTCTTGCATTTGCTCATTTAATTAAAAACATTATTTCACGACTACTCTGTTCCCACCACGGTGTGAGGTGCTAGGGAAATGGTAATGGGGCTTACATTTACAGGGAAGATAAAAAGGTGAGTTTTAGAACATCCATTTCGCTACATATATTTAGAGTATTATAAACATTATCAAACTCAATAATGCTAACACTTTATTCTTTTCAAATTGAAAATATATTTAGCATGAGTCCTGGAAATAGCATAACTAATGCAGCTATTAAACATTAATCCTAAATCAAACTCACTGCATTCAGTACCTGAATCCATGAAACCTTCTATTTTTTCTAAGTACTCTGTCTTTAAGTTAATGTTCAGGCAAGGAAATGCTGTGGTTTCATGGATTTCAACCCCCTCAAGCAATACAAACTCAGGAGATTTCCCTACTGGAGAGCACTGCAGCTGTGACTTTATTAAATTAAACATAGTTCATGGCAATTAGCCATGGAAGTTTCCTTTGGGCCACTCTTCTGATCACAGAGACACATGACACAAATGACTGGAAATTCCACCCGTGAAACTGTCACTTCCCTGCAAAGTATCTTCTCTTCAGTATTACCAGGTATCTCTCATTGCTCTCAGGGCCGTTTTCTTCCTCAGATTTGGATCACTATCTCTACTTTTTCAGCTTCAGGTGCTCACACCATCCATCAGTAGAACTTTGTATTTTTCTTTCTCTTTGTTATACTTTTACTATGTGTTATGGTTTAGTTTGCAATGGCCATTTCCACAAAAGTATAAATGAAAATCTAAGCCATGTGGCATAACATTTTCAGGAAACATGAACCGTAATACCTCTCAGTAATTATTGTTTGCTCTTATCTATTTTACACTAGCTGGAAACCTTTTTTTTCTTTCCTTGTTTTGTATTTTTCAACTTAACTTCAATAAAACATTTAAATTAGACTTTGATAAAGCCAGTTCACTGGTTTCACAGTTGCTCCAAAATGACAAAATCTCTCTACCCTGCACTCACACTGAATTGTTTTTGTTTGTTTGTTTGTTTGTTTGTTTGTTTAATTCCAGTCCCTGTGGGTTTGTATCTGGAGTTTTCTTTCCCTATTCCTTTAAAATGCACTTCCAAGCCACAAGTATATCCTATGCTCACTATAGGTAACTTTATCTTGCTACCTGTTTCTTTTCTTTTTTGTGTTTTAATTTTTACTTAAATTCTAGTCAGTTAACATACAGCACAATATTGGTTTCAGGAGTAGAATTCAGTGATTCAGCACTTACATAAAATACCTAGTGCTCATCATAACAAGTGCCCTCCTTAATACCCATCACCCCTCTAGCCCATCCCCCTCAGTGGTTTGTTTTTTTTTTTCTTTTTAAAATTACTACACTTATTGGGGCCCCTGAGTGGCTCAGGCAGTTGAGTGTCTGACTCTTGATTTTGACTCAGATCATGCTCCCAGGGTTGTGGGACAGAGCCCCAGGTCAGGACCTGTGCTGAGCATGGAGACTGAGATTCTCTCTCTCTCTTTCTCTCTCTCTCTCTCTCTCTCTCAAATAAACTCTAAAATAAAAAAATAATAATAAATTTAAATAATTATAAAATTACGGTACTTATCATCTCAGGGAACCATATCTTATTTACCATAATCATCTGTCTGTCACTGAACTTCAAGTGAATGAGAACCAATCCTCATCTGTCATTTTCCCAGGAAAGAGACAAACTTACAAACTTCTGTGACCCCATCTATAGATAGTATGCTACTCTAGCAGCTTGAATGGACTAAGAAATTGGTCCTGAGGAAGGAGGTGCTGTAACAGATACCTAAAAATGTGGAAGTGCCTTTGGACCTGAGTACCGGGTAGAGACTAGAAGAGTTTTCATAGATACATGCCAGAAAAAAAACCTACTTTGCTGTGAATGGATCATTTAGGGCAATTCTGACAAGATCCCAGAAAGAAGAGGAGAGCTGTTGAAAAGGTCTTGGACCTTTTAGGAAATATCTAAGTAATCCTGAATAAAGCATTGGTATAAATATGTATGGTAAAGGCCATTCTGATGCACTTTGATGACCTAAGTCCCTCTCTTAGGTGGAAATGAGAAACGTATTATTGTAAACTAGGAGGGAAAGGAAATCCTTGTTAGAAAGTGGCAAAGAATTTTGCAGAATTGTGTTCATGTCCTAATGCTTTGTGGAAGGTAGAACTTGACAGTGACAAAATTGGATATTTGTCCAAGGAAATTTCTAAGCAGAGCATTATAGTGACCTGATATCTCCTGACCGCTTACGGTAAAATGTGAGAAGAGAGAAATGATTTAGATACAGGATTTTTAATCAAGAGGAAACAGATTTGGGAAATTCTAAGCCAATCCATATTGTAAAAAAGGATGGTGAGAAAGGTTTTTTTTCCAATAGGCACACATTTACATCTGAAGACATAACTTAAGATGTAAATTGATGCTTAGACAGCCCCCATTATAGTAGAAAGGTCATAAACTACAATCTCCAACATAATTAAAGACAGAAAATTTATGAATCAATTAAAAAGGGTGGAAGGAGGTGCCGCTAAGATATACATTCACACTTAAGTGACAGTTACAGAAGTGTGCATATGCTTCTAGTTGAATTAGGCACATGATTAGGTGATTATTATGTTGATTTGATTTGCTCAATTTGTGTCCTGAAAGACAAGATGGAAATTAGGAGATAAAGAAAAATTCTACAGGACACAGGAAGTAATTTTTAAAAGTCTGTCTTGATGTTTCTTATTCAGCTTAAAGAGTCTGCTTTTAATACAATGTACTAAATTGTCACCATAATTAACTAATAATCTGCTTTCAATCAACAGCAGATGCTACCTGTCTCTGGTTATTAGTCATGCACACATTAAATAATTTAATAAATATTTTATTTCCAGTGTCTTTCACAGGGACAAAGAACAAGGAATCATCTACTATAAGGGTGATTGAGAAGTAAATGTGAATCTTGTAGGGTAGAGAAGAGTAGAAATAGGTATTTTTTAAAAAAAGACATTTCAGAAATGTATTTGTTAAAGCTCCACTGGGCTTAGTTGATCTTCTGTTTTAAATAAAAAGAAAAGGAAAAAAATCAGGGATGAGTTGGTTGGGAATTGTGGAAACCATAAGAAACTGCAAGATGAATTTGTGTATCATACAACTCAGCAAATATTATCCCAGTGGACTTCAGTGATTGGTTGGTTTCTGCACTGAAGTAAACTATTCTGCAACAACTTATACTCCAAAACAGGAAGAGGGTCCATTCTATTTGGTTCCAAACCATCTTCTGTGGGCAGACTGCCAAGTGTTAAAAATATTTGGCCAATGTTTAGCCCTCAGGGAAGAAGGCCTCAGATGAGTAAACTGGGATTCTAGATAGGACTCTAGTCCAACCAGGAAAGTAGAAGATTGGTAATTGATCAAGACAGAAATGAAGTCAACAATGTTCAAAACTAGATTCAATTTCACCAGGGGTTGCTGCTTAAAGGGTATGGGTATCATATCTGGTGAAGAGCTTGATATATAATAGAGTTATGGCATAATCCAGATGTTACCTGATGGTTTGGAAAAAAAAAATAATAATGTTTTCCCAGGGTGTGTGTGTGTGTGTGTGTGTGTGTGTGTGTGTTTCCCAGCACCTAGAATGGCTGACTCGACAGCTACAGCTATATGCGAGAGTAAGAGTAGTGGCAAACAATACCTGGAAAACCCCAAACATGGCATGTTTTGGAAGAAAGAATGTACATTAAGCAGTGCAGAAGGTTCTAACTGAATTAGGGTGTTAATCTATGCAATTCTGAACAATGTTATTGAACAATGAATACTTCCCATCTCAAGTAGTCTCTGGATAAGTAATTAATAAGTACATTATGTCTACTTATCAACAAAATGTTGTAACATATATTGTATATTATTTTACCATGAAAAAGTATTTATTGAGTCATATGGCCATATGCCTCAAAAACTGTGTTTGTAATAGAAATGTAACAATATAAAGAACTAGAACCTAATATATTTAGAAACACATACTATCTTGTATCTGTATTAAATTTTGGCAATCATGTGAAAATAAAATATGTGTGAGCCTCCTTTCAACTGGGTGCTGATAGAACAGCTGGTTTGTATTTCCTACATTTTGTAGTTTTATTTTTTTAATATGAAATTTATTGTCAAATTGGTTTCCATACAACACCCAGTGCTCATCCCAACAGGTGCCCTTCTCACTGTCCATACCCACTTTCCCCTCCTTCCCATCCCCCATCAACCCTCAGACTGTTCTCAGTTTTTAAGAGTCTCCTATGGTTTGGCTCCCTCTCTCTCTAACTTTTTTTTTCTTCCCCTCCCCCATGGTCTTCTGTTAAGTTTCTCAGGATCCACATAAGAGTGAAAATGTATGGTACCTGTCTTTCTCTCTATGACTTATTTCACTTAGCATTTATTTTCTAAAAACATGAAAGATCACTACATATAAATTGTTTTGTAGTTTATCTCTTATGTATAACCAGGTACTTTCACACACCAACAGCTTGGATTTATGGAAAGACCCAGTAGAATCAGTGACTAAAGGCTAACATAATACTTTTTACAATAGTGTGATTCATAAGATATCACTCATAGATTGATGGGTATAAGCATGCTCTTTTAAATACAGAAACAATTTCTACTATATTTGTTAAAGCCTTACAATTTCTACATGACAAAAAATGTTTTAATTTCAAGAGTAAAATTAAAATTTTTGCTTTGGTTAATACATCTTCCAATGGCTGTACAGTTCATGCACCATGTGGAAAACATATTAGCTCCTGACACCAATGATTAAAGTCAGATATTACATTCGATCACATTTAATTATTCAGAATCTCTGTAGCATGTAATAAGATAACTTCCAGTATAATTAGAAACACAGCAACATCTAAAGAAAACTATTTATAGAATCTCAACAGCAATTACAATACCCTATAGGCTTCTCTACACTTTGAGGGAGGATTTTTCTGACTGTTTACTGACTGCCATTCAGAATAGATTCATTTTCTGTTTTTGTAAAATCAATACGTAAAGGAATCCCCACCCCCCAACAGCAACAACAAATTCCTGTTGTAAGAATTAATGGTGAATATTTACCATGACTCATAATAATAAGCTTTATGGTGCTATTTAGTCTAAACATAACTCACCTCTCTGGTACATGAACATTATACACAATTCCTAAACAAAACTGCACTTGCTAATGTGACATATTATCCCTTGCTTCTTTTAATAACACTCTATCTATTATACCTGACACAATGTGCCCTTTCTGAAAGTAAAACATGAGCATTATGTTAATAATATAATACTCTATAAAATAAACACCAAGATTACATTTCTAATATTGTAGTATAAACAAACATATATTTTTATAGGTTGGAAGAAACTTATGAGTATAAGGTTTATGGTATTGACTTATTATTTTTCTATTCAGGAGCAAGTTTACTCCTAGCAGTAGAGTAACTTTTCATTGATTCAATAGCTATATCACATTATATATGTCATATAATACTATATAGGTTAGACCAAGATCTTACCTTATGTTTTTAATTCCAAATAATGATCTGATCTCCCTTCTTTTGGCAAGCCTAAACTAGTACTTTGATGTTAATTGACTTCCTTGTTTTAACTCTCCCAAAGGAATGCTTAACAGCAACAAACTATAGTATTTTAAGACCTATTTTTCTGTTAAATCTCATTATATAAGCTTGCTTTTTGAAAATCAAACCAGATTTTATGGACATTAATCTCTCATCTTAGGCCAAAAAACTAACAGATAGCATTTAGAATATAAAAAGAGAGGGGGGGGGGAAATGAGTGTATGATTTCAGTGTCCAAATCTTTGTCATTCATTTGACTATTACAGTTTTCTTGCAGGTAGAATATGTCCATTTTATGAATATAAACTTGACATCCTATCAGGAGATCCCAATCAATAGAAGCCAGATTACAACCTTTATCTTCTCAAAACAAACATGCCATTCATTTTGCTCTCCCACTTCACCCCTCCATAGCTGTGAGGAAACTTTCTTTTGGAAAATACTTTTGAGGTGTAAAATGTGCTTTAAATATATCTCACAGGAATAGGCACTTTACAAATGAGGGCTTGAAGACCCACATGTGTGAGTTATGTTTTGCAATTTCACATAGCTGGAAAATGATTGTATGGGAACCCAACATTTTGACTTTGAATGATAAATATTAGCAGGCAAATAATATAGGTTGGCTGGTTTGGAAAACTTATTGGAAAACAAGTTTTGTTCAATCATTAAAGTTTTGATATAAAAATTAAAAAATATATTGATTTCTAAGTGAAAGCAGTGGTGAAAAACCCTGCAAACCTAATAAGATATTTAGGGACAGGTTCTTGTGTGTTCTATTTCTTTAATGATTAGGAAGAAAACTTAATACTCAGGCATTTCCTGGTCAAGTTATAGCAATTTTAGGAGGATTGTGGTATATGTCCTTATTATGCTCAATATTAAAATGCACAGATTTCAATTACATGTGGTTGATGTTACAAGAGTGGTGTCAAATGTTTTCTTCAATCAGGTAGCCAATTGCACACAGTATCAATTTCTTGTTTTTAGATACATTATTACAGAATCACAGTTACATCATCAACTATGTGATCTTTGATAGAAATTAAGGAAACATTAAAGGTTTATTTCAGTTATCATAACGAAAACTTTCCCATAAAGCTCTGACACAACTGTGACAAGTTGTCAATGGAGCAGTAAGAATAAAAGAATAAAATAGTGACCTTTTTTCTCATGCCTCCCCCCTTAAAAGTTACACATGAGAAACATTAATAAGGTTATTTGGAAATGTTATGGGGATGTACTTTACTTCTTAAGAACATGAAATGTATGGTTTTTAAAAGATGAATGCTCTACTCCCTTCATGGGGGCCGGGGGTGAAGTACAGTTTTGTGATTAATGGAGCATCAGATTATGAATAATACAGACAAGTGATGTTTCCCTTATTTTTATATCCATTTTCTCCACAAAAGTAGTTCTAACCTTAAAATAATGCTCTTATAAATCTATCACTGAGTCAATATGTTTTATTGAAGGTGAAATGGGACAGGTTAATGCTCTGATGATAATCTAATGAGTCTTTAATTATCGTTGAGTTTCTTACCACTGTCATCAAATTATGCCAGCAATTTAAATATCATCTTTGCTTAGGATAAAATAAACACTGTCCATGCAAATTAAATAATTCTAATTACAGTCTTATATTTAAATATTTTAAATATCTGTAAGCACAGAAATTTGCATGCCTTCTAATTGAAAGTTGAATACTACTTTAAGACAAACATAATAAAATGAGTTTTATTCTCCCTCTCCCCTCTGCCATGAAAAGTATAGTGCAGTAAATGAAATTGAAAATGCCTCCATATTAAGAAATTTAACTTTTTTTCACTTAAAACAGTTCAAGCCCTCAGGGCATCTGGGTGGCTCAGTTCGTACGTTAAGCATCTGACTCTTGTTTTCAAGAATCAAGTCATGGCCCCATGGTTCGTGAGATTGAGTCCTGCCTTGGGATCTGCACTCAGAGTGTGGAGCCTGCTTGGGATTCTCACTCTCCCTCTCTTCCTGCCCCTCCCTTGCTTTCTCTCTATCTCTCTTAAAATATATAAACTTTTGAAAAAAAAGTTTAAACTCTCAAACTGTAACCACTGAAAGTTTATTGATGGCATTGATTTACAAACGCACACAACATACTCATGCACATATGTTTAAACATGCATATATGGCACTAATCTCCTGAAATGCACCAGGCACAAAAAAAAAGCTTGCAACAAAATAACAGGGAAGTCACTTAAATTTTTGCAGTGTTAACATGTTTACTTGTTTATTTAACTTGACTCAGTCCTTGTGTCATTAACCATCAACTAATGTTAACTATTAAATCAAAGTATCAGGCTCATTTTAGCCTCAACTCTGATTTCAGTGCAGTGGACAAGCTTCCTTCATCAGTGTTGCTTTCAACCTGCTGATTTTGATATAGTAGTCCCTACTTATCCACAGTTTCATGTTCTGTGGTGTCAGTTACCCGAGGTCAACCTTTAATCAAGAAGCAGATAACCCTTTCTTCAACAGATGGCCAGAAGATCAATAGTGGCCCAACACTACATCACAATATCAGAGTGCCTGCGTCATTCATCTCACTTCACCTTGTTGTGTAGGTATTGTATCATCTCATATCATCACAAGAAGGATGAGTTCAGTACAATAAGACATTTTGAAAGAGAAACCACATTCACATAAACTTTTACTACAATATATTGTTATAATGGTTGTTTGGGTTTGTTTTTTTTTTTTTTAGTTTTTTTTTTTCTTTTAATGTTTATTTATTTTTAAGAGAGAGAGATTGTGTGTGTGTGAGAGCAGGGGAGGGGGCAGAGAGGGAGGGAGACACAGAATCCAAAGCAGGCTCCAGGCTCTGAGCTGTCAGCACAGAGCCCAATGCAGGGCTCCAACTCACGAATAGCAAGATGGTGACCTGAGCCAAAGTCGGTCCCTTAACAGACTGAGTCTCCCAGGTGCCCCTAATGGTTGTATTTTATTACTAGTTATTGCTGTTAATCTCTAACCGTGCCTAATTTATAAAGTAAACTTTATCATAGGTATGTAGGGATAGGAAAAGACATATAAGTATATATAGGATTCACTACTATCTGCAGTTTCAGGCATCTACTGGGGAGTCTTGGAACATATTTCCAGTGGGTAAGAGCAGACTATTATACCAACATTCATGAGGTGATCTTGCTTATTTGAGCCCATTGACAAGGTCTCATTAAAACTACTTCATATCTATTTCTTTCAAGGGTTCCACAGTCTGAACTGTTGGTACAGGCAATCAAACATGCCACCGAAAGTGAAATACCACTGAAATCTGTTTGCTAGTTGCTTTTTTCTAAATATGTAAAATTCTCTTCAAGGGCAGGTTTCTTTGTGTCCTGAAAAGGTAAAATTGCACATTGTATCATCCATTATGTGAGTTGCCTTCATTTGTATTTTAACACAGGGTTAGATTCCTTAAAAAATTGAATTATTTTAATAACAAAATGATATGGAAGAAATAAATTAAATCCTTTTGTGTAATCATTAGGAAATTGACTTTAGTCCACATGAAAGTTTGCTTCTATTCCAAGCTGAAATATCTGATGGCAGTTTGGAAAAGGCAACTTCTATCTCAACCTCAAATTCCAACAGTTTCACTTAATTATTGAGTTTTCTTCTTCTTTCTTAGCTTGACTGGCATCTCCGTTGGTATTAGAGGCATATATGTGGTAGGACAGCAGTTAGCTACACAGAGATTACTGTCTGTTGCATTGTACTTCTGTTCATTATCTAGAAGAAGCGATAACTATGCTTCCGCAGATCACCCATACATATAAGCGATTTACCCATATGCAGTTATTGAATATTGATGACTGACCATTTGGCAATTGCTTTTCTCGAGTTCTTATTCTGGCTGTAGTACTTCTACTGAATATTGTTTAGGTTAAATAGAAACTTTCCTAATACTTGCCTGGATTTATCAACTGTTCCTCAATGAGATTCCAGTGCTTATATAAAGCTCTAGCATTTACCTCAAAGAGCTCATCTATTTTGCCTGACTGCAACCCTGCTTCCAACCAACAGATTCCTTATTGGTGGAATTCAGTGTTAAATAGTTTGAGCATAACCTTGAAGTGAATTCTTTTCTTTCCTTGTACTCAATTACCCTCTTTGAGCTTTTCATAAAGCAAAGCACTGTGCAAAGCTGCGCTGTCGGTGCAGCCAAGACAGAAGAGGGAGAAGAAACGCTCTGGGGAATACCGCAAATGCAATTGCCGCCTCTTGCTGGGAACTTGAGAACCGGCAACAGTCTAATAGAAACCCTTTGCTTTCTGGAAGATCCCTTTACACCGTGATGAGCACTAGCACGCAGTTAATATCGTTCCTCAGAAGCAGACCTTTTCATACAGTTAACTATGTGTAAAATTGTCTTTCTTTTCTTTCTTATTTGACACATTTCTCAAATTTATAACCAGTCTGCCATGTACTTCCAATAAACAGTCTGGTCTTCCTTTTAGTATTTGATTTATGATTGCTTGAGAAAGAGATAAAGCTAGAATATCTTCTTGCATATATCTTCTTGATGTATTTTCGCTGTTTCCTAATTCTGATAAACTTTCTAGTTTTAAATTTGTTTTTCCTAACATTTGTATCTCTCTATAAAGTCCTTCTATAACATAACATAATATAATATAATATAATATAATATAATATAATATAATAATAACATATAGGTTTTTTCTTCTATGCATATGCTGTCTTACAATTCATGTATTCTGCCCTGTAGGACACCATTTTTATTATCCAGAGGGAGTAATGTTCTCTTAATAACTATATATTGTAGTGACAAGGACCTTGTACAGAGTCTAAATGACCCTCCCCATGTTTCCCTTCAGTGTGTTATTTCAACTCTATTATCATTAAATAGACATTGGGAATCTTACTACACTACAGAGTAAATGATTAACCTCATTATTCCCATGAAAGAAGGTCAGTATCAAAATTATTCCTTTCAAATAGTACCATTTAAATACGTCATCTACGACCAGACTAGCCAAGGATAAGAACTGTATTATGTATTAAGTTAAAAATGGAAATAGTTAAAAATTATTAACATTGACAATAGAGGTTAGTTTTGATATTGGTATCAATTTAGTAGAATAATTTGGTGAGATTTTTACAAATATTACAGAAATGCTGTTTTTGTCTCTGTCTTGTGTAGCTTTGCTTAGAAAAGCCAACACATTGCCCTGGTGAATGAAGTCACTCAATAGTATTCTGAGACTTCTCATAAACTCTGTGGTGTCATGGAAAAACAGTGGTATTGGAAAGAAAGTCTTGGATTTGAGTTTTAATTTTTTTCTACTTGTCTACATAGATATCTTTCTTAAACCCTGGACTTCAACTTCCCCACATATAAAATGTTGGTAAAAATAATGCAGTAATTAGTTTTTCCTTCATTGGTAAAAAAAAAAAAAAAAGAGAGAGAGAGAGAGAAAAAGGGGGGATTGTTATCAAGTGTTATAAGACCTGAGATAAGTGTGGTCCCAGGGTTTAATTCTGTGGCTCATTTGCTTCCTCAGGACTTAGTTGTCTTCCTTTTTTTTGTTGTACCAATTCAGAATTCTGTTTCTTAGTCTAGTCATCTTCGTTCACTCAAGATAGTATAGCAGGAGTGCCTGAGTGGCTCGGTCACTTAAGTGTCTGACTCTTCATGTCAGCTTGGATCTTGATTTCAGGGTTCTGAGTTCAAGCCCCATGTTGTGCTCCACACTGGGCATGAAGCCTACTTAAAAAAAAAATAAGATAATGTAGTAAATCTAGGAGTCAGTCTTTTACTTCATTGCTTCACAAGGTCAAAGAGACTCTTCCCAGAAGCCCACAGACATCTCTTTGATTACCCTTTACCCAGATTTGCACCACACACCTCACATTTAATCCATTCACTGATAATTGTACTGAAACCACAATATGTAGCCATGATCAGTAAAGACTTAGGGTGGTGGATGTCCAAACAAACTGGGGGTCTGGCAGCATAAAGGAAGCAGGGATAGATGCTAGTCAGGTAATTAAAAAACATATTCTACAAACATACTGGGTTTGTTGTACAAGAGAATATTAGTACATAAGCATGTCAATCAGCACAGTGGCTGACACAAAGCAGGTACTTCAAAAGGGAAAGTTAAGCCACTTCATTCTACTCAAACACACTGAGCCTCTTTTTGGTTTCAGGAACCTTGCAAGCCATTGAGAATATAAATGTACTGAATATATTTGCTGAAATCAGATATCTAATTATGGGAGAATCAGAAAGTATGGTACATAAATAAAACATAGAAACAAGTGAACAGTCTTACTCACAAATTAATGTTACAGATGCTCTGATAGAGGAAAACCCATACTGAAATGAAAGCAAAGAAAAGAGCTCTAGTCAGACATTTTGACGGGAGAGTGGGAGGCAAGCAGGAGCAATACTTGACTAAATGCAATGGTGGAATACTTTATTCTTAAAATATGAGTTGTCATTAGCTACGGGAGAAACACAGATTGGATTTTCCAGGGAAAAGATATAAATAGGAGCACACAAGTGGAGACACACAAATGTAGAAGTACCAGTTTTTGTTTCCCGTTGCATACTTGGGTACCAGAGAAGAACTTCAGTATCTAGGAAAGACGTTCTTACTTTTAGAGTGTAGAGTTTAAGCTGCATGATTGATAGAGACATTAGTCTTTTCCTTGTCATTATCTGGGGCCAGTTCTAGTAGCATAATGAAATGGCAGGAACTTGACTTCAGTCTTATTTTGCCAGCTTGATATTTATAGTTGAGGGAACATTGATCCCTCTTCTGGCATGGTCAGGCACCAAGGTCTCAGCCTTGGCTTGTGGCTAACATGGTATGATAGATGAATGACTTGATTTCTTACCTTCAGTTCTCTAGTGAATTGATTATGTTACAATTTGGATGTAGCAATTTTTCAGGGAGCTCTTTAGGAGGCCAACCCAGTCTTGGGAAAGTTGATACATCCATCACAGAAGAGTGCAGCCATGATATGTTAATTTTGTACAATCATTGCTTTTGATCATGCGTTTTGAAATCCCCTTTACTGTTCCTTGGACAGCCTTTATAACTTTGTGGGCACTTTAAGTTTTAAAAAACTACAAGAGAAAAAAAAAAAAAACCAACCTCATAGATACAGAGAACAGATTGGTGTTTGCCAGGGGAGGGATGGGAGGTAGCAGACATGAGAAAACTGGTTTTGCTGTTGTCATTGTTCGTTTATTTGGGGGGTTTTTTTGTTTTTGTTTTTGTTTAAAGAAATTAAATTTTTCTTAAATTCCATCAAAGTTAATTGGTTTTAAATTGTTTACCCAATTCACTACTCATGTCTTCCCCAACAGGGAGGCCTCAAATTTTTGGAAACACACAGTGAAAAGGCATGTGATATTCATTCTCTTTTCACCACAATTTCCTCTTCAAGATGCTTTCAACTTTTGGAATATTTGAAATTCATGAGTAGGATTAGGAAAACATTAAAATTCTCACCTAACTGGTGATAAAGTTGTCCCTTTTGGCTGTTATTGCTTGCCTGATGATACCTTCCATGCGTGATATGGCTAAATACTTGACTTCTTGTACACATGTGTGAATTCTTTGAAAATCCTCACATAAAAAACTTCCCCACTTCATAGGTTCTTAATTACTCTGCCTTCACCTCTTTACTCTTTCTCACCTCTCACTTTTGTGATCTAGTTACTGCAGAGGCCCTTCTCTTAGTAACCAGCTCTCTTACTGGCTTGAATTAATAGCTAACTTCTGTGGTGGCCAATGTGTTTGTATTATTTGGGGTTCTTCAGAGAAACTATTAAGGAATTGGGTTACATGATTATGGATTTAGAGTCCTAAGATCTGCACTGGTAAACTGGAGTCCCAGGAGAACTAATGGTATAGGTTCAGTCCAAGTTCAAGTCTTAAGTCAGGAGACCGATGTCCCAGCTTAAAGACAGGCAAGAGAAGTTTCCTGTTACCCACTCTTTTCCTTCTATTCAGATCTTCAATTGATTACATGAGGGCCACCCACTTTAGGGAGGCCCATCTTCTTTACTAAGTCTACTAGTTCAAACGTTAATCTCATCCAAAAACATATTCAATAGACACACTCAGAATAATGTTTGATCAAATGTCTGGGCACCCTTGACCCAGTCAAGCTCACACATAAAATTAAGCATAGAGCATTTTTTTCTTACTAAACAGTAGAATTCAGGCTGATAATTAAGATTCTATTCTTGGGGCAGATGGATAGCTCAATCGGTTAAGCATCAGACTTTGATGTCTGCTCAGGAGATAATCTCACAATCTGTGAGATTGAGCCCCCCGTTGGGCTCTACACTGACAGTGTGAAGACTGCTTGGGATTCCCTCTCACTCTTTCTCTCTCTCTCTCTCTCTCCTTCTCCACCTCTCCTGTGGTGTCTCTCTCCACCTAAATAAATAAAACTTGGGAAGCCTGGATGACTCAGTAGGTTAAGCATCTGACTCCTGATTTTGGCTCAGATCATGATCTCACAGTTCATGAGATCAAGCCTGGCATCAGGCCCTGTGCTGACAACATGGAACTGCTTAGGATTCTCTCTTTCCCTCTGGCTCTACCCCTCCCTCTCTTTCTCTCTCCCAAAATAAATATATAACCATAAATAAATAAATAAATAAATAAATAAATAAAAGTCTCTTCTTCTTACCTTCCATCTCCTTCAATTTGCCCAATTTTCCTTTTCAGATGATCACAAAAAGTAAATCATCAATGCCATTTTATAAACAAAGAACCAAGCTTATCAATGAAATACCAGTCCCTTCTTTGTATAATTATTTCCACATTTATTGGATTCTTGTGGGGTCTTCTTCATATGTATTAATGGGAATTCCACAAATTTGTATGACAATGTCTTGGCAGTTCTACTTAGAATAACAAACAATCTATTGTCTAATGTCTGTTGGGGACATGTAGTAGAATGAGTATTTTTTTTCAGCGTTCTACACATATTCAGTAATAGGATCACACATTCACATTCTTTGCCATGTTGCTTCCATGGGCCATATTTCCCTACTCCTCCACTCTCAGTTCAGCTATGCATCTCACTTTTGGGATGATTATTCAAGAAGCAAGCTCAGGCTTGAAAAATGTTTGTACTTTTGCATTTATTCCAGAACATCTGAAATTGTCATGAGAAAAACATGCCCAGTATAGTTTGATTTTTATCAGAAGGGAGAAAAAAAGTCTTGGAACAATCACACTGTCCATCTGAGTGCAATCCAGATCAGCTGAACCCTGCCTAATCTCCACTGAGTCACCTGTGAGAGCCCAAAGCTCAGCAGAGTGACCAATCAAAACACAGTCTAGACCAACGGACCCTCAACTGATCTGGAAACTTGTGAGGATGAATGATTACTGTTTCAAGTAGTGACTTTGGAGATGGTTAACTTCTTTTGCTTGTTTGTTTTTCAATCACAGCATTTTTTGTGACAATAGCAAACTAACACAAGGATTTAGTCCCAAGTAGGTATACTCAGGGAAAAGGGGAAAAAAAGATAAATATATAAATTACCTATTTTTTTTTACTTTCTCACATATGCTTATTTTTGAAGTGAAAAAATAATGACAAAACAGATTGAATATTCATTTTTCTAGTCAAACATGGTTTGCCATCGTATAAACTTGCCCTTTTGCTGAATTTGATTTTAAAGAATTCCATCAATTCCATCATCTTTTTATATGGGCACGCATTTGTATCAACCTACTGCTTAGATTTTTATTCTCTAAGCATAAATTTTGTAGTTAGAAATGTCACCTTTGTGTAGATTACTTATCATCCCAGCATTATATATTTTTTCAGCTTATTTTGATTTTGCATTGCATTTTTTTCCAATATAAGAACTTGGTACTGGATATATTATCGAAAATATTTGGATAGACATTTTTTTCTCTTTGTAAATACCAATTTAAAACTACTCAATAAAATTCTCTAAGTAACATTGAAAGACACACAATGCATATTTAACATTAAGTTAAAATGGCAGAATTAAAAACCAGCTAGACTTTAAACAAGAATACAACATTATATTCAAAAAAAGCAAAGGTTTTTCTATTTTATTTTAGCCATTTTGTTGTTTTGCTTGATGACAAAGGTTTTCTGATTTTCAAGTTATTGTGTAGAAATTGGGATAAACACCACAGAGGAATTTGGACTTCATAAAGTAAATCAACTTCCATTTATGACTCCTGTTTCATTTTCGTACTTCCCAGGCCTTTTAAACAGAACAAACATGCCTTGGGCTTTTTCTTAAAATCATTTTGAAAGTGTGATTCTGTTATGACCCATCAGTATGAAATATAGTTTTCTGATAACATGATGGCTAAAATAAGTTTGGGGATTTTTTTCATAGGTAGAGAGCAGGTTGGATATGTGGAGTTTCTATATGGCAGGAATTTAATCTATTAAGAAACAATGCTTCAATGTGCCAGCATACAACATAGATTCAAAAGTGTGTTTAATATGGAATAGTATTGAAAATTAAATAAAAGAGAAACCAAGGTTCAAATGAAACAGAAACCCATTCAAGTGGTGCCAATTCTACGACTGAGCTAATAAAGATCAATTTCTTAAAATGCACAAACTATCAAAACTGAGCTGATATTAGATTGCCTTTATCTATTTTAAAAATTGAATTTGTTTAGTTAGTTAGAAAAAATCTCCCCAAAATAAATCTCCAAATACAGATGATTGTACCAGAGAATTCTACTAAAAGTTTATAAAATAATAATTAACACCAATCCTACAGTCTCTTTTAGAAAATAGAAGAGGGGATGCTTCCAAACTCATTTTATAAATTCCATATTATCCTGATTCAAAAATTGGATAAGAGCAGTTCAAGAAGAGAAAATCACAAACCAGTATCCCTCATGAAAGTAAGTGCAAAAATCCTCAAGAAAACGTATAACAAATTAAGTTCAGCAATATGAAAAGTAATTATACATTGTGACCAAGGGATTTTTATTCCAGAAATGCAAGGCTGGCTCAGTACTCTAAAATTAATCAATATAATTTACCATATTAATAAGCTAAAGTAGAAAAGCAACATGAATATATCATTGGTATGGAAAAAAATATGTGCCAAAATTCAACAACCACTGGAGATAAAATTTTCTCTGAGTAAATTAGAAATAGAAACTTCCTCAGCTGGATAAAGGACTTCTACAAAAAATAATAATAATAAAGCTAACATATTTCAGGATTAATGAGTAAATGTTTTCTTCTTAGATTAAGAACAAGGAGGGGTGCCTGGGTGGCTCAGTCGGTTGACCGATCAACTTTGGCTCAGGTCATGATCTCACAGCTCATCAGTTTGAGCCCCTAGTCAGGCTCTGTGCTGAAAGCTCAGAGCCTAGAGCCTGCTTTGGATTCTGTGTCTCCCTCTTTCTCTGCCCCTAACCCACTCACATTCTGTCTCTGTCTCTCTCAAAAATAAATAAACATAAAAAAAAAAAAAGAACAAGGAAAAGATGTTCTTACTCTACATAATCCTGGAAGTCCAAGTCAGGGTAATTAAAAGGGGGAAAAGCAAATAAAAGGCACATGGATTGGAAAGAAAAAAAATTAAATGTCCTTATTTGCAGTTTATATGATTGTATATGTAGAAAATTCCAGGAAATGTGAACAAAACTTTCAAAACCTAAGGTAAGATCAGCATATATAAATAAGCTGTATTTCTATACACTAGTAATAATGTGGAAATCACAAAAGGAGTTACAATTACTCAAAAGATTAAATCCTTGTGTATAAATATAACAAAGTAACTAAGGTAAGATCAGCATATATAAATAAATTGCATTTCTATCCACTAGTAATAATATGGAAAACACAAAAGGAGTTACAATTACTCAAAAGATTAAATCCTTGTGTATAAATATAACAAAGATGTACGGGACTTGCATACTAAAAACTACAAAATGCTAATGAAATAAATCAAAGAAAATCTAAATAATTGTAGTGATATGATACACCATGTTCATGGATTAGAAGACAGAGTAAAAAATCCATTTCTCCCCATGTTGATCTATAAATAAATAATAAAGGGAATTTATCAGTGCTTAACCATATTTAAAAAACAAACACATGGAAAACATAGCTTTATTTTAGAATTGAGAATTGGTAGTTTCTTAAAAATCTAAGCATGACACTACCATACAACTCAGCAACTGCTCTCCTGGAATTTAACTCAGAGAAATGAAACTGCGTGTTCACACAAAAGCTGTACCTAAATGTTCACATAAAATTATTCAGAAGAACACCAAAGTTATCTCTCCAGATGGTTTTCATCAAATAAATGGTTGAATAAACTGTACATCCATATTATGCCATATTATGTGACACTGCTTGGCAACAAAAGGAAACTATGAGTCCACACAACTTGGATGGATCTCTAAAGAATTAGGCTGAGTAAAAAATGGCAATCCCAAAATATATATACTTTGGTAATATATTTCTATAACATTCCTTACCCCACCCTACCTTTCTCGACACTCTAAGGTGAATGTGGCTTTTATTTCCTTTCTTGGAAGAGGAGGGGGAGAGGGCCTTTCCCATTGCAAATCAATCTAAAGAAGAGGTGAGAATGACCCAGAAGATGCAGCTAGAAGGGCAAGGTGATTATTCCTAAGCCTTCACTGCAGTTATTCCACACGGGGGGGGGGGGGGGGGGGGGGGTGGCAGCTCCTGCCTCAACAGAGACAGGTATGTGGTGGTGTTCATGAACAGGATGGAGAACAGGTGCAGTGAGTGACTGAAAAGAGGGCTGGAGTAGCCAACCCTGCACCGATGTCTTCCCAGAATGATAACTTTCATAAAATGAGTCTTTTCAATATGATGGCTGGTCCTTTAAAAAGGTCCTTTAAAAAGGTCCATCTCAAGCTTTGACTCTTTACTTTTTCACTGGTTTTTCTTCTGGGCTTTGAGGCAGGTGACTCTGGCTGGCTTTATTGGAGGGCTTATAGCTGGCATGGCTCATGACCTTGGAAATGGTGCCCCAGGGAAATGGCTGTCCAAACATTGTCTCTGTGGCCCAGGCCTACCTAATATTCCTGAAGTGGCAAATTTATTCAAGCAGAGTCCATATTAATAGTTGCTAGAGTTTAGAGACAGAACAGGGGGAAAGAGTGGATATAATTATGAAAAGATAACAGAAGATATTTATGACAATTCAACAGTTCTGTATTTTGGTTGTGATAGTTATATTTATTTACTCATGTAATAAAATTTCATAGAAGCACACACAAATGCAATGCAAACATACAAATAATAAAATGTCTGAATAAATTATGTGGATTATACCAACATCAATTTCCTGGTTTTGATGTTCTATAGTTGTGTAAAATGTATCAGTTGAAAACTGGGTGAAGGGACTTCTCTACCATTATTGCAAATTCTTCCAAATCTACAATTATTTCAAAATGAAAATGGTTTAAAAATTGTTGTAGCTTTGTGACATGAAGCTTAGAACAAGCATTCATGAATACTCAGCATATGCCTGAAGGCAATGTTATATTGCTGACAATACAATTACTCCTGAGTACTGCCATGCCAGGGTATCACCATACTGAACTTGACAGAAACTTTAGAGTTCATCAGATATTGATCGTTTTAATTAACCAGAAAAATGGATGATGCAATTTAAAAATGAATAGCATATAAAGCATTTTTTATCAAAAAGATTTGGCATTTAAAAAATCTAGTTTCTACTTTCTACAAATATTTACTCAAAACTGTTTCTTACATATGGATGTTTCTGTGTACACCTGAGGCTATGTAGTAACATAGCAGGATTAGGCATAGCCTTATGGTAAACACGGTGATTTTTTCCAGATTAGTAAGTGTATTTTAGGATTTACAAGTAAACATTTTGAATGTCTGTACTCTCAAAAAAAAAAAAAAATGTTGAGAGTCTGTCAAAAAAAAAATGTTGAGAGGCTGTGCAAGCACAGTCAATAGAATACCAATTTTATGTGAGATTTTCGCGTATGTATGTGAGAAGGCTTTCAAAGTAGAAAAAAATAATTTACCCAAAAGGATTAAATGATCTGATATTTTGAGTTCTCAAAGAATCTAGTAGAATTTATTCTGTAGTCATGTGAAAATGAAAACAGCAAGCTATTGGAGTTCAAAAAGTATTTTATTGTTGGTAACCAGTTCTGAGGGGATTAGCTGAAATCTATGGCTTCTTTCTGAGACTGTTCACCTTGAATTTGACCCAGATGTTTGTTATTTATTTTTTTCGAGATTATCATACAAAATCTTGTCCATAAAATTATTTGCTTCCTATTGCTATTGTCACCATCAGTTTTTTGTTTGCTTTGTATATTTTTATGATATAAAATTACTTATTATTATTTATTATTACTTAATAAATTATTTGATATTAGTTGCAGTATATTTAAGTGTTCAAGAAAGGAATTTTTAAGGAGATCAAAACAGCAAAATATGCAAAAAATAAAGGAAATTAAAAATTCCTTAAGCTGTAAATGACTGAAGCAGACATAGTATTTTTACTTAAATAACTCAAAATGAACTTTACAGCAAAAGACAAAAACTAACTTAATTAGAACTAAAAATCTTAATCATTAAAAACAATGGTCACTGTAATAATAATTGTTGCAGACACACTCCTCTAGTGGATGTTAAAATCAATGGACCAAAGTTTAGGGACAAACTTGAGAATATCTCATAGCTTCAAAGTATAGTGTCATGATATTTATGAATTGCAAAAAGAAGAACATTGACGTTCAGTGAAGAAACTCAGAAGACCAAGTGATCAAGGATAACATTATTAGTAATAAGACTTATTAACATCAAATAGTTCATCTGACAAGATGAACTGAGGACACCACATCATTATGGGGTATTCTTATCAAAACTGTATAACCTCAATCTAATCATGAGAAAACATCAGAAAAATTAAAATTGGGAGACATTCTGAAGTAAAAATGATTAGTAGTACTTTTCGAAAGAAGTGAGGACGAATCAAAGTCATAGAAAGACTGGGAAACTAGTTCAGATTGGAAGAAACTGAGGAGACACAATAATTAAATGCAGTGTGGGCTCCAGAAACAGAAGGACGTTAGGGGGAAAAGATTGAAATTTAAATAAGGTCTTATATTAGTTAATATAGTTAATATCACTGCTATCAATGATCTTTTAAAATCTAATAATTGTGTTTATGTTAAATATAGAGAAGGCTAGGTGAAAGGTATAAGTAAACTCTATACTATTTTTTTTCAATTTTTCTGTAAGTCAAAAATTATTTGAAAATAAAAGGGTTTATTCCTAAGATATTCACAGGAGTTAGCGGTTCCCAACCAAATTAATATATTAAATTTTCATTTTACAAAAATAAAATAAAATATTAAAATAAATAAATAATTATATCTTGCATATGACTAGATGATTGTGGTGGAATTCGTTTTTAATCTTATCAAATATCCTCATGAACATTAACAAAAATTCCATATAGCCAATCTAAAATCAAACCAACAAGCAAAAACTACAGTCATGATAACATTGTCAATAAAATCTAAAGGTAAGTCATCTTTATATCTCCTCATCCAGAATATGAATATGTGGGGACAAGATACTGACACCAGCAAGTCCCTGGTTCAAGATGAGCAGTAGCATAGGAGAGTGCAGAGGGAAGGAAAGAGTTAGTCAGCTGATCTTATACTTAAGCCAGAGAATCCAGAAGTTCCCCACAGGTACTTACTCGTTACTTCCCAAAAAACGAAACGGAAATTCAGCACATGAATCTGATAAAGACAGCCAAAACTGAGGAAAAGAATACACAGGTTCCATCTGTAAATTATGTCAAAGTTACTGCGAAAAATTTGGAGAGTACTTTGGGTGAGGTGTGGCTAAAATCTCAAAGTACCCAACAAAAACTCTTTCCCAAGAAGACTGAACAAATCTGCTGAGAGTGGACTGTAAATATAGCTGAGTAGAAATACTGATAATAAAGAAGAGAAAGGAGAGCAGATACAGAGAATATACAGAAGGTGCAGAGAAATCACCACTCTCTTCCTTACAATACAAAAAAAAAAGCAAAGCAAATTAAAACTCAATGACTTTTTATTGAACCCATCCAAGGACTGGCATTACAGAACAAATCAAAACCCTGAAACTTGTAGATGGATGAATCCATAGAGTTAAAGTCAAGAGCTACTACCCGGAGCACAGCATCAACTGGTAGGAACACTAAAATGATAATTTTGACAAAGTGCTGGAGTCTGAGTGTGGGCTAGATATAGAGGGAGAAATTCCTGCGGCCCACAGTCTATGCAGGGTCCCCACATTTTCGTAGGTTTTACCCATATGAAGCCTCCAGGTTCTCATTGGCAAGAACTAAGTATAATCTCTCATGGCCTTGGCAGAGGGAGGGGAAGAATCAACCTTGTGAAATATGATCAGGGCATTGTCCATGATAAAGGCTTACTCTAAAGGGGAGCTGACCTTACCAGAGTGTTATCTCACCTGCAAGATAAACATTTCTCCCACTGCATCCTCATGTAGCCTTTCTGTGTTATCTAAGATGTGGAGGAATCAAGAAATATTGATGAAGTTTGTAGTCCAAGGACACAGGCCGACGACAAAATTGAAATTTAATTTTAAGATTACAGAAGGTTTCCCTTCATTCAAACCTTAGTATGATACCAGTAGTTTTCCAGAATAATAATAGTGGATTACAGCTGAAAGAGATGCGAGACACAGACTCTTCTTGGATAACCAAAATAGAAGGAGAACAAAAATAATGCCACAAAGGATACTAAAATGCCTGGTACCTACAGCTACAGCAGATATCAAACATGATCCAACATTCAAACGGATTAGCAGATCTCATTCTAAAATCCTAGTTACCTCAGATTCCCATTGCCCATTACATCATGCCTAGCTTTCAACAAGAAAATTCTAGGAAAAAAGAAAAAACAAAACAAAACAGAAAACCATAGTCTAGAGGGACAAAGTAAGCATCGGAATCAGACTCAAGTATGACATAGAGCTTGGAATTCTCAGACATGGAATTTAAAATACCTGTGGTTAATATGTTAAAGTCTATAAAGTAGACAGCAAGTGATAATAGATGGGTAATACAAGCAGAGAGATAGAAAACCTAAGAGAGAATTAAAAGGAAATGTCAGAAACTGAAAACTCTGAAACAAAATTATAGAATACTTTTGATGGATTTATCAGTAGACTAAGCATGGGAAAGAAAGGAATAAGGAAACTTGAAAATAGGTCAATAACACTGTTCAACTGCTCAAATGCAACAACAAATAATATAAAAGCCAAAACCAGAATATTTAATATCCCAGGAGAAATTCAAAAATTTTATATGCATGTAGGATCCTAGAAGGAAAAGAACATAAGGGAAGTAATATTTGAAGTAATAATGGCTGAGAATTATCTAAAATTAATGAAATAATCAAATCACAGATCTAAGTAGCTCAGAGAATACCAAGTGGGGTATATACCAAAAAATTAGACCAATATATATCATATTCAAACTGTAGGAAACCAAAGATAAAAAATGTTTTTAAAAGTCCAAAAACAGAGTGGGGGCCGAAGGGAGGGGGGAAGGGTGGATGGTGGAATACCTTAACAACAGAAAAACAAAATTCTCTTTTCAAAATGGAAGAGAAACAAAAAAAAAAAAAAACAAAACACTTTCAGACAAAAACTGAGATAATCCAGCAGACGGCACTAAAGTATATAAAATGAAGATCTTTAGGAAGATTAAAATGGTAGACGTAAGGAGTTTGTATTTACACAGAGAAAGGGAACCACTAGAGAAGGAATAAAAGAAAGTAAAATGACCTTTGTACTTTTATTTATTATTTGTTGATCTATAAGACAGCTGTTCATTTCAAGGAATAGCAGTAACCATGTAATGGGTGTTTATAAAACATGCATGAGTAAAATGAATGGTATAATGGCCTAGTGGACAAGAGGAAAGATGTGAGAATTCTCTGTTGTAAGATACTTGCTTAGACATGACTTGGCATAGTATTATTTGAAGGTGGACTTAGACTAGTTAAAAATATATACTGCAGACTCTGGAACAACCACTAAAATTATTTTTTTAATGTTTATTTATTTATGTTTGAGAGCAAGAGAGAGTGCAAGAGGAAGAGGGGGAGAGAGAGACACAGAATGTGAAGCAGACTCCAGGCTCTTGAGCTGTCAGTACAGAGCCCAATGCGGAGCTTGAACCCATGAACCGAGAGATCATGACTTGAGCTGAAGTTGGACGCTGGACTGACTGAGCCACCCAGGCACCCCATTAAAAGTATTTTTTAAGCACACTTGATATTCAAAGAAAGGAGTTAAAATAGAATCATATAACATGCCCAATTAAAACCAAAGAAGACCTTGAGAGAGAGGGGAAGAGAGAAAATGTAACTAATAGAAAATCTGTTTCAACAAGATAGCTTTTAATGCAACTGTATCAATGATCACTTAAAATATAAATGGTCTAAATATGTCAATTAAAACATACTGACAGAAGTGGACAAAAAAAAAATCATGACCTGATTATATGTTGTCTGCAGAGAAACCACTTAAAATTTAAGGCTTATGTAGGCTAAACATAAAAAGATGGAAAAGTAAGTGTCATGTTAACACTAAACCAAAGAAAGCCATATTTATGTCAGATAAAGCAGACTTTAAAAATTAGAAACATTATCAGTGATAAAGAGAGACATTACATCATAATAAAGTGGTCAACTCTTTAAGAATACATAAAAATCCTAAAAGTGTATGTATCTAACAACAGAATGTCAAAATTTGTGAGACAAAAACTGATAAAACTGCAAGGAGAAATTGGCAAATCCATTATTATTGTCTGAGGTTTCACCACCTCTCTCAATAATTGATAAATTAAAGAGGTAGAAAATCAGTGAGGATATAGTTGACCTGAACATCGTTATCAATCAATTTCATCTAATTGATGCTGATAGACTACTTCATCCAACAGCAGAATACACATTCTTCTTAACCTCACATTGAACACACACCTAGACCACATTCTCAGCTATAAAACATACCTTAAGAAATTTAAAAGAATGGAAGCATGCAAAGTGTGTTCTTAGACCAAATGAAATTAAACTAGAAATCAATTACAGAAGGATAGCTAGAAAAAATCCCCAAATATTTGGAGATTAAAGAACACACTTTTAAATAACAAATAGAAAAAAAATTTCAAGAGAAGTTAAATAATATTTTGAACTTATCAAAAACCAAAACACAACTCACCAAAAATTGTGGGATGCAGTGAAACAGTGCTTCGAGGGAAATTTACAGTATGTAATCCATATACTAGGAAAGATAAGAATCTGAAATAGAAAATCTAAGCTTCTATTTTGAGATAATTAGAGAAAGAAGAGCAACTTAACTAACTCTAAACAAACAGAAGAAAAGAAATAATACAGAGTAAAGCTGAAAAGTAGGATACATATTCTCCACTCTGGGCCAATACAATGAAGTTTCTCACAATTTTGAAACTAGGGCTTAGAGGGTCAGACACTTCTGATTTTCCTCTAAGAGAGGTGGAAATAAACTACAGTTCAAAGCACATGCATGGAGAAGAACAGAAAATGTGTAAAATCTTAAGGGTGACTCAGAAACTTGGAAATATACCTTGATGGCTTCCCAGGCCTTGGTTTCCATACCTTTTTGAGACCCTACTGTATACTACCTCCTGGTTTCCATGAGATTCAACCAGATTCCTTCGTGAAACTGTCTGGAATGTTACTGAAATTATTTCAAGTTGATTTCTATTATAACAAGGGTATAATAGCTAAGATACATAGCTAAGCAGCAAAGGCATTTAAATAAAGATTCATCTTGAACTTTAGCTTCATTTTTTTTTCTTATAATCTAGAAGATAGCAAAGGATTTGAGCTATTTAGCATCACCAAGTGCTCATATTATTTTTTTGTTATTTTAAACAAAGTACTTATATGTATTTTTAATATTCTCATTTGGAAAATAGGAACTTCAATTTGGATGCATATATCATTTCTGTGAGGTTCTCTATTGAAAGGACAATATGGATCAAGTTTACTCCCATGACACTTATCATGAGATAACCATTAACAAAATAGTATATTCAGGAAAAAAAAGTTCCACTGGAATTTTAGAGATTCATATTGAAGATAATATGCTCTTCACTGGGTATTCAAAAGGTTTTATATCTCTAAATATTTTCCACTTATTTCTTGGTGTAATATTGACTACTATTTATTTTTGCATGTGATTATATGTAAAATCACACCTATTGATATATGAATAAATAAATGCAAACATGTTGATGTTCATACACATCTTTGTTATTTTTCTACTCTGCGATTTTTTTTTAACTTAAAGTACTGTGTACACTCTGAACTTCTAAAGTTGAAATCTTTTGAATAAAACCTTAAGAACTATACATGAGTATCATTGTGAAAGGCAAGTACAAAATACAATACAGGTTAAGGACAACCTATATCTTGAAATAACACCTTTGACTAAGTATACAGAGATTTCAGAACCTTATGATGAAAGTCATTAGCATGATACAGATTCTTGATTACTTTTGTTTAAAAAAAGCTTTGAGTATACCCACTTAGTGTTTTGGCCAACTCTTTTGATTAGCTTGGAGTTAATCAGTTCTATCTCCATTCTTTTACTAAGGTAAAATGTGTTTTGAAGTTCCTTTTCTATAAAGGGCATTGGTATCAATGGCAATTCATTTTCTCTTGGGATGCTCTTGCAATTTTGCTGTGCTAAATGCTTCTACTAAGCACTTAGTGAAGGCTGAGGTCACCTCTCTTGTTAAAGAAGAAAAATTGCAACGCTTTAACTCAAAGTTTCCCAAAGTGCAGTATAAATTGTAATTAAAGGCTGGAATTAATTTTTTCAAATGACACAGAAGTTTTATCCTTGTTTACCCAATCCTCCTGTTTAGCTGGGTAAATATTATCTTGAAACTATATGTTATGACCCTAAGGACATTTATTTTATTCCTTAATGTCATATGTCTTATAAAACATAGTGATATAGAAAGAGGAATCATATTTCTTTCTGGTGTCTGGAGACAATGTCATGTTCCATGTAAAAATGTCTTCTATTTTTTTCTTTTTTTCTTTTAGAAAGAGAGAGAGAGAGAGTATGCATGCCAGACTGGGAGAAGGGCAGAGTGAAAGAGAGAATCATAAGCAGGCTCCATCCGCAGCACAGGGCCCAATGTAGGGCTCTATCCCATGACCCTAGAATCATGATCTGAGCAGAAATCAGGATCAGAAGCTTCAACCAACTGAGCCACCCAGGCACCCCAAAAATATCTTCTATAAAAGTGATGGAGAACTCATTGCCAGTGTGATACTTTTCAGTAATTCATAGTTTATTACTAAATAAGAAAGCAAATTCCACTGTTCATACCTCTGAATAGCAATGCTGTTATAATAGAGGCTTAAAATGTTCTTTGAAATTTATGAAATCTACATCCTATTTAGTGTTCCACATGCATGAGTTATATTAAAGCTCACATATTGATCTGATCATATAACACTTCTGTCCTTTTAGGAGTGGTCTTTAATTTCTAAAATGAAAATAATAAACAAAATAGTAACGATTAAAAAAATACTGTGACATAATATTGCTGCAGTAGATAGCAAGCATTAAATTAGTCCAAGTAACCTATCCTTCAGCACCTACACACAATAAGAAATGTGAACATTTCTTTTGGCAAGAATGTGATTTTTTTTAAGGTTTGTTTATTTTGAGAGAGAGAGAGAGAGAAAGAGAGAGAGAACGAGCACACATGGGGGAGGAGCAGAGAGAAAGAGGGAGAGATTCCCAAGCAGGCTCTGCCCTGTCAGGGCATAGTCCAAGACGAAGCTCGATCTCACCAACCATGAGATCATGACCTGAGCCGAAATCCAGACTTGGCTGCTTAATCAACTGAGCTACCCAGGCGCCCCAAGAATGTAATCCTTCATAAGATTCTTTGGAATGAGAAAATAATTTTTAAAAAGAATATCTTCTGAGAGTTAAACTTTTAAATCATTACAAGTATGTCACATTAAATACATACATGTTTTAAAATGAAACAAGTCTCAGGCAACTGGCCTGGATTCTTATCTGCTTGAAGTAGTTAACACACATAAAAAATAAACGTTCCATGGAGAGGAGGACTCATACAATCAAAAAATCATGGAAGAAGAGAAACATTGAAGCAAATAAGAGGAAGTTTGAAAGGAAGGTTCTGACCTATGGACTGAAGCAACTTTGCCTCATTAGCTGGTCCAATGCTATTAAAGGGATACATGCATTTGTATAATTTTACCTCTTGACATTAACTGCAAAAACAATCTAATTCAATTGGCTTACATCCATATGTACTCAGCAAGATACTACCTCTCTGTGGAGAGAATGGGTTAGTCATACGCATGCAAGTATTTCTGTGCTAGTGAGAATTGCTTCTTATTTTTAATGGCATTTTTATTCCACAGAATTTTCTCTTAATGTGTATTGATTTGATTTTCTTTCTTATAAATATAGTCACATTTTTGATATTATGAGAAAGTTATGATTGATGGTGAGAATGCAGACTTTGGTAAATTTGCCAAAATAATGAATACTACAAGTGAGACTTCTTTAGAATCATATCGCTAATGTGGACAATCGAATCTGTATTGTTGAGAATGTCGCTCTCCACGCAGTCTTTCTGCTGCCTGGATGACTAAGAATGGGCTTAGGAACAGTTCCTTGCCAGGAGAAAGGGAGCCTTTGCAGCCTGTACTGGAACTATCATCTTGTACAGGAATATCTTTGCCTGTTTCAGACTCAGGGAAAATCTGTTCTGCTAATAGCCCTGAGGCACACACCCAGCTTTCTTTATTTCAGACCCCACGGGAGAGGGGCTGAGGTACTTCTACTGCAGCCTGGACCAGGGTGTGCATAGCTACACCACCCACATGGGCATGTGTCCACTGGCCAGGGGAATTGATGCATTGCAAGGGGCTGGATCTTATGCAGTCTTTCTCCTTTCTCACTGTGAGTACATAATCACTGCCCTACTTGAGCCTGTTATACATGCTATCTTCTTAGGGACCTTGCATCATACACTGGTCTCTTCCTTGGCTGCCACTTATCTGCCCCTTAACCTTGGCCGCACAGCGAGGCCACTGAATTATGCACCCATATACACGTAGTCCATCACAAAAATGCACCTATGATCTCATACACACCTTACAAACATCACAGAAAAATATCTTCAAAACAAAACAAAGCAAAGTAAAACAAAGCAAAGCAAAACAAAACAAAACAAAACGGTAAGTTAGTAAAATGGTAAGCAGATATTGGTACCTTACTGGCTCTGATATTGTTTGCTCATCTCTGTGATCAAGTATATTAAGTATCAATGGCTTGGTGCCCTGGAAAGGTGGCCTGGCTTTCACACGAACTTGTGTAATGAAACTCAGACACCTAAAACCGAGATCTTGAAACCTACTGTGGATCATCCAACAAAGGGAGATTACAGAGCTAATATCCACAAACTGTCACTCAAAAGTGATTTTTAAAGAATGCTTTTTATAAGAAAGAACATTATTTCAACAGCATAGTCCAAGATTAAACAACAAACACTACTGAGGAAAGAAACTGAAAAAGGTGGGTATGACTCCAAATGAACGTTGACTGTTTTAAACACTACTTTTTGATTTTTTCAAAATGTTTATTTTGAATTTTTTAAAAATGTTTGAAAATATGTATTTATTTTGAGAGAGAAAAAGAGCATGGGGAGGAACAAAGAGAGAAAGGAGTGAGAGAATCCCAAGCAGGCTCTGTGCTGTCAGCATGAGCCTAATGTGGGACTCGATCCCACAAACTGCCAGATCATGACCTGAGACAAAATCAAGAGTCTGACACTTAACTGACTGAGCCATGCAGACGCCCCTCAAAATTTTTATTATTTTTCAAAAGTATTATTATGAATAGTAATAACCATTGTCAAACAGAGGAGGGGAAAAGAAAATGTACATAAAACCTGGAAAACGCTAACATCAAGTTGGTAGCATGGTGCTTGGTATTAGATTTTTAAAAGGCATTTTTTTTTGTTTTTGTTTATTCTTATTATTTGAGAAACAGCTACAGACATGTTTTAATTTTAGATTTTGTCAAATTAAACATTCAATTTAATATTTTGTTTTATTTTATTTTTTCTAAATATTTATTTTTGAAAGAGAGAGAGACCACAAGCAGGGGAGGGGCAGAGAGAGAGAGGGAGACACAGAATCTGAAGCAGGTTCCAGGCTCCGAGCTGTCAGCACAGAGCCTGAAACTGGGCTTGAACCCAAGAACTGTGAGATCGTGACCTGAGCTGAAGTGAGCCACTTAACCAACTAAGCCACACAGGCACCCTCAATTTAAAATTTTAGGTAGCCATTAGTAAACAAGAATGTATGTAATTTCCAAACCAGGAAAAAGAAAACAAAACTAGACAAGCAACAAAAACAAACAAAAATCACCTCCAGTCAATCAAAACGAAGGTAGAAGAGGAAGAAATAAGAAAAGGACATAAATGACTATCCTATGCCTGGTTCCACAAAAGCAGATCCTGGGTAAGTGGTTTATTTTCCCTCCTTCTTTTCTTTTCCTTCTCCTTCTTCTTCTTCTCCTACTCCCTCTCCTTCTCTTCTCCTTCTCCTTTTCTTCTCCTTCTCCTTTTTCTTCTCCTTCTCTTCTTCTCCTTTTCCTTCTCCTTCTCCTTCTTCTTCTTTGAATCAAGACAAAAGGAAGGGGATGTAATTAAGCAAGGATATGATTTCAAACAGTCTTGCAAAGGTTATCTTCAATCTAATCCTTCATGACTGCTCTGTTGTGTAAGTTATCTTCAGATATGTCCAAACCTAAGGACAGGGCTTTTATATTCCTGCACCATCAGGCTTTGGTAAAGAGCTGCCCTAGGGGAATGTGAACTCCCAAGTTCTCCAAGTTCTGCCCCAGGAAGCAAAATATGTCCCAGTAACCTGAGAAAACCTTTCCAGCCACGGGCTGCAGAAGCGGGCTGTGGCCAAATCTAAAAAAAGACATAATGCTAAAAAGATCTAAGGAAATCTGGCCAAGTTTTCAACATCATCTGCTACAAAGACATATAAGGAAAGTCAAAAATAAAATTGTTTAAATACTTTCAAATATACCACTAATCATAAAAATGTAAATGGCCTTAATTATCCAGTGAAAAAACAGAGGCTGCCAGATTGGGCTTAAATCAAAATCCAATAATAATATATTTATAAGAGGTACACATAATACGTAAGGATGCAGGAAGATTGAAAGTAAACATTAAAGATATACTTACCAGTATACCAGGCAAACATGAAACAATTAGAAGCTAATATCATTATTAACATCACATGAAATTGACTTAAACCCGTATGTACTATTAAAGATGAATAGGGCCCTTAGATAATGATAATGTAATTTAACTAAATATATACAACAAAAATTATTTGTCCTTGTAAAATGGTGAAAACTATATGGAGCAAATGACAGAACCCTATTAAAATTTGCAAAACTAGGGGCACCTGGGTGGCTCAGTGGGTTAAGCCTCTGATTTCAGCTCAGGTCATGATCTCCCTGTTCGTGGGTTCAAGCCCCACGTCAGGCTCTGTGCTAACAGCTCAGAGCCTGGAACCTGCTTCAGATTCTGTCTCCCTCTCTCTCTGCCCCTCCCCCACTCATGTTCTGTCTCTCTTTCTCTCAAAAATAAATAAACATTAAAATTTTTTAAAAAACAAATATTAAAAAACAACCTCAGTGGCAGATTTGTTTGGTGATTTTTTAGTGATATAAAATACACATGCTAAAAGGTACATACATTTTAAGTTTACAATGCAATGAATTCACACAAAGTGAACACTGCCATACAACATCAAAGTCAAGAAATAGAACATTACCAATATCCCAAAGTCATGCTACTCTCCCTCCCAGGATATGCCCCATCAATTTCACTGCACTATTGACATAATGCCATGAATTAACATCACTTGCTTTATAATTTTCTACAAATGGAATCATACATTGTTTACATTTATCTCTTTGGCTCCTTTTACTTAGCAATTTGTACTATTTGTCTATGCCATAGATTGTAGAAGGTTTATTGTTCATTCTCATTGTTGTGTAGTATTCTACTATATGAATAGAACCCATTGTCCTGTTAATAAGCATTCACATGTTTCCAATTTTTGTCTATTATTCTATTATGAATAAAGTTGCTCAAATCATTTCTGTGCATGACTATGAAGTCTATACACAGGCCTAAAATGGCTGATTGACATGGTATGATCCACTTTTAATGGATATTATCAAATAGTTTCTCAATGTAATTTATGAACATTAAGATTTCTGCTAGTATTTCATGAATGTTCCCCTTCCATCCCCACATCCTTGCCAACACTTAGCATTGTCAATCATTTCACATATAATCATTCTGGTAGATATAAAGTTGTCTCTCATAGAGGGTTTGGTTTGTTTTGGTTTGTTTTTTTTTTTTTTTTTTTTGCATTTCCTTAGTGACTAATGAGATTGAGATATTTTCATATTTTTATTGACAACCCTTTAGATAACTGTTTTTTGAGATGCAGTTTCCACTCGAGATTTTTACTCACTTTTCTATTTATCTGTTTTTCTTATTGATTTTAAGATTGTTATATATTTTGAATATTGGAAAGATGTATACCTTGTGTATGTATACCTTATGGATAGCCTTTCATCCTCTTAAAAAATGATGAGCATGCATTATTACATTTAATGTAGTTATATTTATCACTTTCCTTTATGGTAGCAGATATTTGTGTCTTGTTTTATTTCTCTTGGTTTAGAATATTCTATGCTTTCTTCTAGAAATTTAGTATTTTAATTTTTTATACTTTAATATTTATTTAATTTAGACTCACTATTCTTTTTTTTTTTCTAATTGGGATATTTGCTTGCCTCTTTCTCTCCCTACTACAGTGCCAATCTTCTTACAAACCATGCATGTGTGGTTCTATTTCTGAACTCTATTCTGTTCCATTATTTTATTAGTCTATACTTGAACTGATATTACATTTTTGTAATAGCTATATCTAAATACCTTATTGTCTCATAGTGTAAATCTTCTTTCTCCTTCTACTTCAAAATTTTCTTGGATATTTTGTCTCTTTTCATTTTTATGTTTTTACTTGTATCAGCTAGTATTTTTCCACAAAATAGCAGCTATGGCTTTGAATGGGATTAAATTAAATTTATATATATATTTGGAAAAATATTTTTACAAAATTGAGTGTCCTGCACTCATAAATATTTTATGTTGTCCATTATTTAGGCCTCCTTTAATTTTTTGAGTACTTTTATATCTTCTTATTAGATATATTGCACAATTTCTGTTAGATTTGTACCACTGATTTTTACGCTATTTCACATATCATTTTAATATTCTAATTCAATTTTTAGTGGTATATAAGAGTAGGATTGATTCATCTATCTTAATTTTATGCTTATTAACCTTGTTAAATCAAATATTTCAATTTTTTTGTAGTTAGACATTCACAATTATGTTGTCTTAAATCTCAGCAGTTTTAGCACAACTTTTCTAATCCTCATGTATATTTTTTTCTTGCCTTAATGTACTTTGTAGAATCTAGAGTACAATATTGAGTGAAAGTGATAATCACACTTTTTTTTTTGTTTTTGCTTCCAACATTTGAGTAATATTGTCAATAATTCATAATTAAACATGATGCTTTTGTAGGATTTTGTATGGTTTCTCCATACTAGTTAAGGAAATTTCTAATTTCCTTCTATTTCTTGGTTCATGAGGTTCTTTTTTCTTCTTTTCTGAATGGATGTTGAATTTTACAAACTATGATTTATATCCGATATTTCAGAATATTATCTTTAGTTACTTTTAAATTTTATTTTTACATTATTTTTATCTATTATTCTGATCACATAGTAAACCTTACTGATTGAATTAAAATTGTTAAGTGACCTTTACATTATTGAATAATGAAATAAACCTAATATTAACACTAGTAATTAGTGACACTGAGTTTGTTCTGCTAATCTTTTGATCATTGTCCTGTGAGCAATGCTTAATATATATCAATTAAGTCGATTCTGTCAATCATGTTCATATTTCATGTTTAAAATAGTTAATGAATTTTGTTTCTTTGTCTATCAGTGACAGAAACAGTCTACCTACAACACTCTGTATATTTCTTCTTATCTATGTCCATTTTGCTTCGCTTATTTGGAAGCTATGTGTTAGATGGATGCAGACTTGAAGTTGTGTATCTCCCTGATGGATTCACTTCTTCATTTTAAAGAAATGCCCATCTGCATATCTGCTAATTCTTCTATCCTAAATTCTATCCTGCTTTCTGTTATTGCATAACTCCCACCTCCCTTGGGATAATGTATTAGTTTTCTATTCCTGCTTTAACAAATCCATACACTCAGTGCCTTAAAGCAATCAAATTTATTCTTCTTTTTGTTCTGCAGTTTGGATGTCCAAAACCAGTTTCACTGAGTTAAAATCAAGGTGTTGATGGGAGAGTGTAAGAGGATTACTGTTTTCTTGCCATTTTAAAATCTTTGTGGCCCCTGGATCCCTTGACTTGTGGCCCTTTCTTAATGTCACTATAACCATTTGCTTCTATCATCTCATCCTCTATTGCCCATCTGATCCTTCTGACTCCTTTAAATAAATATCCTTTCATTATATCAGGGCAACCCAGAAAATTCGTGATAATCTTCCCATCTCAAAATGTTTAACTTAATCACATCTGCAAAGTCTTTTTTTGCAATATAAGGGAATATTTACATGTTCCAGGGATTAGAACACAGACATTTTGAGAAAGGGAATTATTTAGCCTAAAACAGTGTTTCATAGCATAACTCTTCCCATTCTATTACTTTCAAAATTTCTGATTACTTATATTGAATGTGTGTATCTTAGTTGTATTATTCTGTGTATTCCAATGAAATATTGTTGTGATATATATTTTTAATATACAACTTAATTTTTGTGTTATATTATTCTACTTGTTTTATGTTATTTTTTTGCTCCTTTGCTTTCTTTGGGATTACTTGTTTTTACTATTCATTTTTCCTACTATGACATGTTAACACATTCTTTCTAGCTCATTTAGTGGTTATCTAGAAATTATGACATGTCCCATTTAGTTGCTAAAGTCTAATATTAATTAGTACATCTACCATTTATTGAAAAGTGCATGATCTTAGAACACTTTAACTCCACTTTGCCCTAAACCTGCATGTTATTTTATGTAGTTTTTATTTCTACTCATATTTTAACCTCTACAAAATCTTATTTTATATAGTCTATGACAATTTATATTTTCTGCATACCCACTCTATCACTTTATACTCATTGCTCTCTATATTTCCATGCTTCCATCTGATATAATTTTCCTTTCATCTCTGTTTTTTTTTTAACTGCAGACTTGCTAATAATGCCATTTGGGGTTGGACAATATTTCTAAGTTTGCTTCATCTCTGAAAGATTGGTTTTTGCTCATATGGGGCTTTGTGTGGGTAGTTATTTTTTCCAGCAGTTTGATGACACTGCCCCCCCTCTCTTCTGCTTGGTTCTATATTTGAGTAATCAATCATCAGTTTCCTCATGTCTTTTGAAAATAATATGATTTTATTTTCTGGCTCTCTTATAAGATTTGTTTTCATTAGGTTTAGTATTATGTGCCTTGGGGTGGTTTTTCTCTGTATTTATTCAATTTGGTTTAAAAAAACTAAAATCAGTTATTTATTGTATCATCAGTTTCCAAATATTCTTAGACTTTATCTCCTCCGTTATTCATTTTCTGTCAGATGCACTATCTTCTTTTAATCTTGAACTCCAATTACATGATTATATGATACCCTTTAATATGGTAGTTAATAACAGGGAGTTGGCAATCATATGGATTAAATTTGCACCTATGCTCTTTTTTTACTAGTTCTGACAGTAGGTAATTGTTTACCTGTCAGTTTCCTCATAGGTAAGTGGAAGATCATAATTCCACAGACACTAACTGCTGAGTAAATATTCAACAAGAAATACCTGTAAAGCATTTAGGACACACATTTTGTTTCTTATATAGCAATATAGCTTTTCATATACCAAATAGACTGAGTATATTATAAATTGCTTTAATCACATCTCTTTATTTCTTATACTCTTATTACCTTTTGTGTGTGTGTGTGTGTGTGTGTGTGTGTGTGTGTGTGAAACATGTAGTTGCATTACCATTGCACTTAATCTGAACTGCAGTCCAAATACCTCAATATAAATTAAGTTTCTTCTATGAGGTGAGCTTATAAACTATGATTATACTTTCCAGACATTATTGGTCAGAGCAGTAAGTCAAAGAAGGAAATCAGAGAAGTAATGTGATATTATAGGAGGAGACCAGAGAGTACATGGTCCAGAGCATTTTCCCTGCCCAGATTTTGCTGATTGTTGGTCTGAAGGATCCTTAGGAATTTAATAGATAACATCAACTAACCACAACTATCAAAGACAAGAGGATTTAAACAAAGCTTTCATGGAATAATACTACTATTGAACATTCCTATAAAAACCGATTGCACAAAATAACAAATATTAATAATTAAGGATATTGTTTATTTCTGTGTTCATATTAACCAATTCATTTTACATTCATATCAAATAATTCATTTTGAAAATGTATGTTTGCTAAATTAAATTAAAATTAATATCTCCAATTGAACTATAAATGTATAATTAGTACCTTTCAAAAACTAGTGTAGTTATTCCCTTAATTCCACGACTTCTGTTTTAGTCATTAAGCTATATATGCATTATACATGCCTGTGAATAAAACCAGTGGAGCATTTCTATTTCAGTTTTGCAATGATAATTGGGACTTAATTAAAAGAGAAAGATATACAAAGTTATTGATTAGTTTCCTACAGATTAAAAAAAAAAACATTTGTTTCCATTCTGTGTCTACGTACAAAAATATATAAGAATATTGACATAGAGTATATTGCTTACATTGGCTTTGGAAAATAATTTTCTGTGTGATCTTTCTAGTGAGCATCAAAAATTTCAAAAAAAAACACAAGTTTTCAAATATGTCTGTACTGTGGATTTTATATATTTAAAAAACAAATAAGCAAAGAGAATAACTTTGGGAGCAACCTCCCTAAGTAGATTACTTTAAGAGCACAAGAAAAAAAATTAAGCAGTTTTCAGCCAAATATTTTGCTTTGATTAAAATGTCTTCCTCTCTCAAGAAGAGAACCAGAAGTCAATATCTCTGATGAACATAGAGGCAATTATCCCTGTCTCTCTTTTTTAGCATGAAAAAAAATGGTTTCTGTTTTTTTCTAGTTTTTATTTTGATTATTGCCATTTTTTTCTAACCCAAATTTTATTTTTAAATTTGTATTAAATAAATTAACTCTTTTATCATTTTACAAATTGAAAATGTTTTCCATGTTGGTATGTAAGTTTATATTTTAGTAGGCATTTTATAATGCTATGTAAGTTTAAAATTGTGAGTAAAAAGGATAGAAAAATGTTTCCTACTCCTGAGGAATAACCTCTTAGATAACATCATACCATTTTAACATTACATTCTATATTTTTAGATTCAAAATGAATTTATTCAAGCTCATGAACTTGCTAAGCATTTCTTAAATTAGAATTTTCTATCTTATCACAGCTAATTTAGATATCAGCATATTAGATATATTTTCTCATGAAAATTATTTTGTAACATTTATAGATTTCATTAAATTATTGCACTATACTTTATAGAAACAGAATGTGAGTATGTTGGCAGCCATCCATGAGGCACTTTAATGTATAATGTACTCAACCTTCTTTTTCTATCATTTTTATCATTAAACTATTTATAATGAGTAACATATAGTCCCATAATTTAATTGTATAAATTGAGGAATGTTTAGATGATACTAGTAATTCAATATGACTCAGAATGCAACAAATACATTTGAGAGAATTTTTAAGGTAACGATTATATTAGTGCCTTGAAAAGTTGTTGAATTTTCTAAGAAAAAAAAAATCTGATGATGGCTTATCCAAACTATCTGAAATGGCTTTTGTCAAACTCATGATTAGTATGTCCATTAACTAATCTCCATTGTATGAAATAAAGAAAATACAAACCAAAAAAGTCAATTTTTAATCAGTTGTTCAAAATATCCTAGTTTAGTCACCTGTGGGTATAGTAATTTTTATTCTATTTAACAAATTTTATTATCCCAAAATGTATTGGAAAACCACTATTTAGTTCTGGAAAAATAAACCTGAAAAAAAACCCTTAAGGACAGAAATTTTCTTTTTTTTCAGCTTTATTGAAATATAATTGACTTACAATATTGTGTAACTTTAAGGTGTACAATGTGTTGATTTGATATACTTACATCATGCATAATGATTACCATAGTAGTTTTAATATAGTTACATCATCTCACATAATTACCATTTATTTTCTATAGAGAGAACACTTAAGGTTTACTCTCTGAGAAACTTTCAAGTATAGGGGAGCCCAGGTGGCTCAGGTGGTTAAGTGTCCAACTCTTGGTTTTGGCTCAGGTCATGATCTCAGGGTTCATGTGTTCCAGTCCCAGGTCAGGCTCTGCACTGATAGTGCGGAGCCTGCTTGGGATTCTCTGTCTCCCTCTCTCTGCCCCTGTCCCACTTGCACTCTCTCTCTCTCTCTCTCTCAAAAATAAATAAATTAACTTTTAAAAGAAGAAACTTTCAAGTGTTTAATACAGTATTGTTAACTGTAACTATAATGCTAAATGCTAGATCCCCCAAACTGACTCATTTTATAATTGGAAGTTTATACCCTTTAACCAATATCTCCTCATTTCCCCAATCCCCTAGCTCCTGGTAACCAGCATTCTAGTCTTTGGTTTCTATGAGTTCAGCCTTTTATATTCTATATATAAGTGATATTATACAGTACTTGCCTTTATATATCTGCTTATTACACTTAGCATAATATACTCAAGGTCCATCCATGCTGTTGGACATAGCAGGATAGGCAAGAGATTTTCTAGTATGTTAATCCCCATACCTAGTCCATGTAAATCCACAAATATTTTTTCAGAATAGTGAATGTTTACTTACTTCAAGTGACTTCTTTATTAAAAGTCCTTCTACAAATCTTCTTTTCTTAAAAGATCTCTATCATCTAGGAGGGAAATACCTTAAAAAGTGAGAAGACTGATCAATTAGTTGGTGATTGATAGATGATAGGTAGATAGATAAGATAGATGACAGATGACAGATAGATAACAGATAGGCAGACAGATACAGGTTAGTACAAGAAACAAACATCTTTGTGGTCTATAAAAGGAAAGCCCCTGAAGAGTTGAGCCTAAAATATTATAACTTATAATATAAAATATTATAGAAAACTATTGTGGTCCAACTTCATAATCCTAATAAACAGAGTCTGTGGACTTGTTTCTAACTTGGCAGAGATAAATACTCTCCAATGTTTAAATTTGGAAATGAAGTGTCCAATAACTTTAGGTAAAACCCAAGACCAGATCTTGGTCTCTTGTTTGTGTAAGCCCAGAAATGAACCTTTTATGTGATTCAGAGCCTAGAACTTAGCTGTTAATGTGAGACTAGCTAAGAACTGTGAACAATAAAAAGCCAACTCATTGACAATGTTTATACCATCTTATAGGCAAACATCCCTTTAGAAGATCCTAACAATGAACTGTCACATAAAAATTTCAAAATACACAAGGAACACAAGCACTTATAGACACACACACACACACACACACACACACACACACAGAGAGAGAGGCATGAACAGGTCAAACAAAACGTGGGGAGAAGAAATTAGATACTCTTAAAAAAAAGAAAAGAATTACATATTACATATAGAACTAATTACATATAGAACTACATATTACATATAGAACTACATATTACATATAGAACTAATTACATATAGAACTAATTACACATAGAACTATTAAGTGTCAAGAAATATTGAGACAATTCTCAAATGGAGGAAATGAAGTTTTGCCTTCCAGATATCAACCATTAATATGGGGATAATTTGCTACACAGTAATAGGTAATTAATACACTGAGATTCTAGTCATTGTTCTAGATTATGCATTTTAATCATGATTCTGGTCCACTAGTAGCTCAATGTTCCTGGAGGAGTTGTTTATTTGTTTTAAATTTTACTTTTCTTTGGGGCGCCTGGGTGGCGCAGTCGGTTAAGCGTCCGACTTCAGCCAGGTCACGATCTCGCGGTCCGTGAGTTCGAGCCCCGCGTCAGGCTCTGGGCTGATGGCTCGGAGCCTGGAGCCTGTTTCCGATTCTGTGTCTCCCTCTCTCTCTGCCCCTCCCCCGTTCATGCTCTGTCTCTCTCTGTCTCAAAAATAAAATAAAAAATGTTGAAAAAAAAAAAAAATAAAAAAAAAAAATAAATTTTACTTTTCTTTGTACAATTGTTATATTTAAAGTGACTTGCAAATAGAAAAAAATGAAATTTATTAGCCTAAGTGTATACTTTCTTGTAGCCAAAAATAATTTTATGAACATTTTAATAGAAATGACCTTAAGTAGTAAATGGCATTTTGAAATAACTACATAAATGTTCATTATTTTATAAATAATTATAAACCCAGTTGTAATTATTTCTAAAGAAGGATCCCAGTCCCACATAAAAAAAAGACAATTCTTCCAACAACTGGTTTTCATTTATATAATTCCCAATTTCCTAAATAGTAAAATGATTTATCTAAATCACAAAGTGTTACACCATCTTGCCAACAGTTGTATCAATGTCTTATTATACTTTGCATATGAAAGAAGCAGAATTCTCAGATTTCCATTGCTGTTGATATCCACCACAGTTAGAAGTATATTTTAATTTGAATTAGGAAGTAAGTTTGAATTAATAAAAAGAGAGAGTAATGCAGTATCTAGACATGCCTATATATGCTATGTTTAAATATTTTCTTATGTTATTTACTAATACTTGTTGATGGGTTATTTTTTAAGTCACATATGCCATAAATATTTGCGGCATCTGAAACATTATGTTTTATGTTATAATTCTTATAACTAAATAATATGACTGACTATATAAACACCGCAAGGCTGTATCACGTGTAGCATGATTTTCAGTTGTTCCCATTTTGACGACTATAGAGGTGATACGATTTACACCTGCTAGACACCAATAATTCAAACCATTTACCTTAAAAGAGGAACAAAAATACAAATTATATTTGTTCTTCTTCAGCCTCTGTTGATAACAATGGTCTGAATTTGTGAGCTCCATATTTGATACATACAGGTAACACAAGAATAGAAGTAGTTCTGTGTAAGTTAAACCTTTCTCCTGGCAATAGTGGCATGGGGATCTTACCAAAGAATTAAACATCCAGTCTTTGCAGTGATCACCAACCCTCAATAATTTATAATAGAAAATAGAAATACTGAAGAGGGAACCCATATCTAATTCAAGTGTATATCTACCTTTAATATATGTTAATAATGCAAATTCTCAAAAGCTTTCCTTAGTATATTTTATGAATTATATTATTTTTTTAAATGTCGTCACCTGCTAGACACCAATAATTCAAACCATTTACCTTAAAAGAGGAACAAAAATACAAATTATATTTGTTTTTACGAAATTAATAACGATAGAAAAAACTGCAAAAAAAGAAAGGAAAAAAGTGCTTGGTTAGTCAACCAGTTAAATAGATGCTTTCCTAAGTTTGACACTAAAATGTTTTATTTTTAATCAATGAAACTCCTTGTTGATGAAAGTACATTTTCCATGCTGCTAGAAGTACTCACATTACCATTTATATTCCATGGAAATAAAATGCTTGTTCTTATAAATGTGTTAAATATAGGTAGCTTAAAATGGTCTTTTTCATTTGATACATAGATGATACAGATGAGAGATGATAAATGATAGAGAGAGAGAGAGAAAGAGATAGCCTATATAATTTATCATTAACTATAAGAACACATTATTTTTAAAAATATCTCAGGCTATTTTTATTTTTATTTTTTTAATTCTAAAATTTTATGACTCAGATGGCAGATCCTGGTGAAAACTGAAGTCTTTGAATGGCCATAACATTTCAAAGAGCAGAAAAAAACTTCTTCCAAAAATATGTGGCTGTTCAAACTTTCCTTCTTCATCCCAGTGACAAACTGGGAACATTCATCTGACGCTACCGTCGTTTTGTTCTCCATAATGCAGGTTACAATTTACTTCAGAAAGACATGAAGGACTTTTCTTCGCAAATAGCTGCAGTGAAAGAGGATTGTGTCTTTTATCTGTCTTTTTTTTTTTTTTTGCAAGATAAATGGAGCAGGTGTAGAGGAATTAATGAAGCAACTGCCAAATTGTAGGGGTCATTGGTGTGTTGAAAGCTATAAATTAGCCAGGTCTTGTGGGAAATTACCCTCTACCTCTATTGAGATTCTGCCATTTCTAAATTCAAGTTCTAGACAAGAGAAAAAGCAATTTGAAAGTGGAAAAGAAAAGTGCTAGTTAGCTTGCATTATTCAGGGTCAAACTAAGTGAAAAACACATAGTGGAATATTTCTAAATATTAACTTTACAATGAAATCCACCAATATAAATATAGTTAAATTTTATTAATTCTAGAGAAGAAAATATAGTTTATGCTTAATTAAAATCATATTTCTATTGCTAGGAACAACTTAAAACTATTAGGAGTACAATAGAAACTAGTGTTCGCAAAGATACTGATTTGTTGAATTCATAATAAATCCACTGTTTTTTCAGGGAACTGTTACAAGACTAAGGATTAAAAAGAATTTGAATTAAATATGAAATCACGGGATATGCTTCTTGCACTGTCTGCCTCAGACTCTCATTGTTAAACGAAACATCAAAGGGAAAGTACTTGTTTTTTTTAGATTTATTTCATTTTCAGAGAGAGAGAGGGAGAGAGAGAGTGTGTGTGTGTGTGTGTGTGCAGAGGAGAGGGGCAGAGAGTGACAGAGAGAGAGAGAGAATCCCAAGCAGACTCCACACTGTCAGCACAGAGCCCAATGTGGGGGTCCATCCCAGGACCCTGCGATCATGACCTGAGCCAAAATCAAGAGCTGGATGCTCAACCGACTGAGCCTCCCAGGTGTCCCGCAAGTGCTTTATTTTTAAAATACATTTTCTATAATAAACTAAAAGCTAAAAAAAAAGAAGACATTTGAAATTCTTTCAAAATAGTATTGAAATTTTATTCATATTGTTTCAAAGTTACAAAGAAGCCAAACAAGACTTGTAATGTAGCTATGAGGCAAGAAAAATAACTTACTTGCATAACAAGAAAACTTGTAAATTATGTTCTTACTAATCTAGTGCTCTTCAGAAAATCTACAATTTTAGTTCAAATGTACATAAATCCTTGTAAAGTTCTCCAGAAATACAATATTCTACACATAAGGCAAAGACAGAAAGTACAGTTTTGTCTAGAAACTGAAGCCAAAATTAGTAAAAATTATGTATGTATCATAGGTTTCTTTATTTAGATGTCAAACATGTACATTAATGTTATACTGCCATTGACTGTGCAAGTATGCTCTACCAGTTTTCTTTTATTAATTTCCTGTTGATCACATTACTGTTTCTCTCTTCTCCAAAGTATACACTTCAATGTGTTTGATAAATATTTTACAATATGTCTGTATCATTTTAAATATATAGGATTTTAAGTTTTACTTTATATGTTGGAAAACATTTTTCATGTTTTCACTAAGCATTATGTTACATAGCATTATGTAATGTACGTACAATTATGTACTCCAACCATGTTGCACTTTTTATAAATTAACCGCTTATAATTGCTAAGAGTGTTGCTTTGTATGCATTAATCACATTTTACCTGCTTCCTCCCACTGCGGGGATGCACATTATTTCCAATAATCAATGTCACAAAACTACATAAAAGGAAAATCTCCACAAATGTTCCTTGTGGACGAGGGCAAGCATTTCCATTCATATATGTGCAGGATGAGTTATTCAATCCTAGAGTGAATATTTGCCTTAGTTCATTACATTCTTCTGAGGTTGACCTCCGGAATGGCTATATCGTTCTAGAGACTTGCAAGCAATATATGAAACATTCATTTCCTAAAATAGCAATGGACTTACCAGCTCTACAGATTTTCCCACTAGTGGATTTCCTGTTTATTTAATATTCCTAATTTTGTAATATTTACTTTGGGTATATGGAGGGCAACTTTTATATTCCAAAGATTAATTCATTTTCAAATTTATATGGCACAAATGTTTTCTCATACTGTTACCGTACTCTTACTCAAGAAAGCTGTCTTTGAACAGAAATTCCTATTTTGTATGTATGTAGTCAAGTTCATGATTTTACTTATGATATATTCTTTGTGATTTGTTTAATACATGAATCTCTATCCTTATGTAATAATTAATTGTCTGAATTTTCTTTGATTACACTAAGTTTTTTCCTTCACATTTTGACAGTCAGTGGGGTGTATGTTTTGTATATAACATAGCATAAATGTTTAGCCCTAGTTTTCTATAAATAATTTTTGTCCTAAATGATAACTTTTCTTCCCAAATGATTTAGTAAAAATTCATCTGTTTCCCACTGACATGTGGTGTCACTTTTACCATATTACAATTTCTTATATGTACATTTATCTTGTACTGAACTTTCAGTACTGGTTCATTGTTAATGGCACCGATAGGACTATATTGTTTTTACTATTATTTTGTGATAATCATTATTCATGAACTTTACACATCTATAAAATTTCTCGGGTAAATTGTTGAGGTCCTCAGTAAAATCTTCCTATTACTGTAATAAGGATTACATTTAATCTATTGATCAATGTGGAAAGAAATAAAATATCATAATGTTAAATAATTTCATCATGAAGAAAGTATAATTTTTTATTTACTCATCATCATTTATGTATAGCAATAAAGTTTTAAACCTTCTCATCCTGTGCTCACTTCAGCAGCACATATACTAAAATTGGAATGATACAGAGAAGATTAGCATGGCCCTGCGTAAGGATGGCACCCACACTTTATCAATCCTATCATCCTTTTATTGTCCTCCACATTCATTCTTTCAACATCCTATCCCCTACTTAAAAGTTAAGACCCTTCAACATCTAAATTGTCTTCTTACTACTTACACCCCATATGTCATCATTATGAAACCTTACTTACATTATAAAAACCTCTTACCACAAAGCACTATCTTCATGATGCAAGTCTGAAAAAGCCCAATTCATGTCTACAGTAGGACAGCCAAATGTGGGTGGTAAAGCAAATATGAAACCTTCAATAGTCTTACTTTATTTTTTTAAAAAAATGTTTTAATGTGTATTTATTTTTGAAGGAGAGAGAGACAGAGCATAAGCAGGGGAGGGGCAAAGAGAGAGGGAGACACAGAATCTGAAGCCGGCTCCAGGCTCTGAGCTGTCAGCACAGAGCCTGATGCAGGGCTTGAACTCATGAGCTACGAGATCATGACCTGAGGTGAAGTCAGAGGCTTAACCAACTGAGCCACCCAGGTGCCCCTAGTCTTACTTTAAATCTAGAAACTCTAACATCAATTATGCCCTTACTGATGCCTACCAATCCTATTGTATTTCCACAAGTCCACTTCCTTTTTTGTTTTCTATTCAGACTCCTCTCTTCTGATGCTTCCTCCTTGAATCTGAATCTCAACACATGACATTGCTTTTCATTTCACTGACAAAATTAAAAGAAGGGAGGGAGTTGGCATGACCTCACCAACCTCTCCTTATCACAGACTTGTTTGTTGATTTACCCTCATTTTCTTAGATTGAAACATGAAAGCATATCAGGATGTCATCCTCAGTTCCTGTCTCTTCTACTGCTCACTCTGTAGGTGATTTAAAGTATCATTTGTGTTCCAGCTATGCCCCAATTTAATGAGCTGGCTAGGTTGCTCCTTGACGTACAGATTCACACATGCATGTACCTTATCAATATCTCCACTCAGGCAACCAAAATATTGAAATGTTTCCACAGCTTCACATACCTAAAGTGGAATTCCCAATTTCTTCCCACAAAAGACGAGTTCCATCTGCATTCTTCTCAGTAAATTACACTTTTATTCAGTCAGTAACAAGGTGACAAACAAAGCTCATTCCTTTTTTTTTTTTTGATATTTTTTCCCAATTTCTACTGTGTTAGATGAGAACATGTTACTAATTCTAGCCATGAGAATATGTGTAAAAGTGATGTATATCACAGTATGTCCTTGACTGAAAATAAATACCACTCAAAATCTGCTATGACCGGGGCGCCTGGGTGGCTTGGTCGGTTGAGTGCCCGACTTCGGCTCAGGTCACGATCTCGCGTTCCGTGAGTTCGAGCCCCGCGTCCGGCTCTGTGCTGACAGCTCAGAGCCTGGAGCCTGTTTCAGATTCTGTGTCTCCCTCTCTCTCTGCCCCTCCCCTGTTCATCCTCTGTCTCTCTCTGTCTCAATAATAAATAAATGTTTAAAAAAAATTTTTTTTTTTAAATCTGCTATGACCTATTGTGTTCTGGTGGCTGGTGTAGAGACAATCCTCAGACCATGTGTAAAGAGGGCAGAATCATTTAATGGAAGGAGCTGGGGTCCCTAATTTGTTGTTTTGGTGTGATTCACCTGATCAAAAAAAAAAAAAAATGCACAGCAGATTGATATGTGTGCAGGAAATGTACAAGTGCTAAGTCCTTGACCCTTCAAGAGTTTATTTGTTCAGAAAATAGGATGATAATAAGCCTAAATATCTTGATCCATTTGAAGTCTTCATATTGCATATTTGTTAATCAACTTCATTCATAATCTGACCATCTTTTCAATGTCACCGTTGTAGGCCTCTACTCTGCGTTGTTTCTATTATCTCCTACCAAAACTGTTGCATTGCTATAGAAATAATTTCATCGGAAACATATTTACATGCTTGTAAATTATCCTACTATAACTTTGTCTTGAAATGATCCTGCTAAAACTCAAATCAGATAATTCCACAGTATTGCTCAAAACTATGCAGTGGAATCCCTTCTGAGAATAACCACATAGATTTATATGAACTTTCTCTTCTTCATTACCTCTTTGACCTGCCCTTCTACCTTTTCACCCCTCCTACTCTGCTGTAATTCTCTGGCTACTTTGTAGATCCTCAATATATTAAGTGCACATTTTTTACCTTTACTTTAGCTATTCCTTCTGCTTGAAAGGCTTTTAACGTAAGATATATGCTAAGCTTTCTCATTCCATTCATCCATTCAACCTGTTCAAATTTGTTGAATGAGCATATAACAATGCATTTATCTCTTTTATTTTTGTGATTTCCATTTCATGACTTATAACCTGTTTTTAGTTTTATGCCTTTATAAACAATGCATGTCTATGAGCATATTTGGAACTCTTCCAACACTAAGTTATATATCTTGTGTTAAAGTTGAATTGCTAGGTCATGAGATAGGAGACAGTTAGAATATGCCAGGTAGTGCTAGTTTATATTCCCACCACAATGGATAAGTGTTCCAGAAGTTCCAACTCCACCAAAACCTAAAGTTCATTTTATATTTTTTTGATCTTTAATTTTTTTCTGATCTTTAGCTAATTTCTAATATTGAATTCTTCCATTATAGAATGTGGCTAAAGATGCTTATTCTAAAGTCGCCAAATTTCTTGTAAAATTCTTCTTTTTATCTATTTTCACCTTAATTTCATATATCTTTTTCACTGTATAAGGCACAGTTTTATCCATTTTTTTGCTAACTCAAAACTCTTAACCATTTTCACATTTGCTCTTACTGTAAATTTTCTCTACAATATTTGTCATTTTGGTCTATTTGAATTTCTAGTAGTTTTTATGTATGCTAAACTGTAAACTTAAAGTTACAATAGGGGCACCTGGGTGGCTCAGTGGGTTAAGCATCCGACTCTTGATTTGGCTCAGGTCGTGATCTCATGGTTTGTGAGATCAAGCCCAGCATCAGGATCTGCTCCAACAGCACAGAGCCTGCTTAGGATTCTCTCTCCCTCTCTTTCTGCCCCTCTTCCACTCGTGCTTTCTCTCTCTTTACCTCTCTCTCTCTCTCTCTCTCTCTCTCTCTCAAAAATAAATAAATAAACTTTAAAAATCCTTAAGAAAAATAAAGTCACTGTAGAGAATCCAGAACGTGTTTTTTTTCTTTTTTTACCAGGAAAGATTCTCTCACTCCTCTGTTATACAGATAGCACAAGGATATCATTTCAATCCAAACATGAACACATCTAGATGGAAATTTGAAGATAGTTGGAATATCTCTGCTTCATTCCTGTCTGTTGAGCATGGGCTCTTAGGCTTTTGATTGAGACTTTGTCAGGTTTTTGTGGCTTCACCCTTAAAAGACTGCAGAATATTCATCATTATTCTTAAACAGTTCCCTAGTTTGTGTTTCTGTTCTCCTACCCCAGTGAGAAATAAATCTTCAAGATACATCTGTAAGCGAAGACTAGTTATATGCTTTGTTCCTTGAGCACAGTGACAATGCAGGGAATTTTAATCTCCTTTTAAAAAAACTGTAACTCAGTCTAGGTCTCTGGCCTCTCGAGCATCTCCAGAGCTCAAATATTCTGTGGAGGCATGTGGTTGATCATCCTCCAGATCTTAATTTTGATTATCAAAAGCTTTATTGTTTTTTCTTTCCTCTAGCATTGTTTGTCTGTTTATGCTGATCCCAATCCTATACCCAAGCCCAGAATTGGATGAGGCACCCAGTTTAATAAATGAAACAAAAACAGTGCTGGTGAACATCAGCTAAATTCAGATAGACTCTAATCTCTCTTGAGTGAGGTAATAATTGTAAAATAAAGTAAAATCTATTAATATGTTATGAAACTAATAGTAATTCAACTAGAATTGGCAATTAGAGAAATGAAAATTGTTATTAAATTTCTTTTCAGTTCAGCTCAGGATTTGGCACCAAATGAGTTAATACCATTTTTTTCATATGTGTTTTCAGAGCTTTCTTATTTTGATATTTGTGGATCAGTGACTATGGGTCACTGATGGTCATTTGTGGATTAGTGATTATGGGTCAGCTAGTATCTCTACTCACTTTTTGATTAGCAAATACAAAGCAAAACACTTAAATTTCATTCCCCTCTTGTACTTGCATGTACTATTACTGTATATTTTAATTTTAGCTTAAATTTCTTAAACATCAAAATGACTATTATTGCCAATTACAAAGTGATTATTTATGGTACCTGTATAACTTGTTTCCTTTAGTTCTTCAACTGACTTCCCAACTGAAATAACATTCCTTGTTTTATTTTATTTTCTCATTTAATTCACTAATTAATTTATTTACATTTAGTGAGAATTTGCTGAGAGCAAATGTTACTTTGGTAAAAATGCCTATTTTTTTCTAACGTTATTAACATATGTTTGTATTGAATAAAGAATTCATGCTAGGAATTTATGCACTTTCACCACAGAAGATAAAGTTCCATTGTTTCCTGGATTTTATTTTTTATTTCTAGAAGTTAGTATAACTTACCTTTAAACATATTTTTTTTTCTCTTTAACACCTTTCTATATTCTTTCATAGTCAAATTACACCTTTGTATAGATACCTTGGATTACTTTAGTTGGGATTTATATTCTTGTTATTTGAATTGAAGGTTTTCATCTGCTCTGAAATATTTTTTTCTTCTAGTGTCACCTCCTTCCCATTCTCTCATTCTTCCTTCTGTAAGTCCAATTAGACATATGTTAGACTCTCCGTCTGTCATTCCTTATGAGCTCCCATTTATATTTCCCTCTCCTTGTGCCTTGGAAGCAATTTGGGTAATGTCTTTACTTTTACCTTTGAATCTCTAATGACCTCTTTATCAATTCTGGTATGAAATTATTTGAGTTTTTTTAATACTTGTATTTTATGAGGTAAAATGTAAATATAGTAAATGTACATTTACTTGGTAGAGCTTTTCTATCACCTGAAAATACCCTTATGTTTTTGTCAGTCATTCTTCACACACCATAAACATAGATCTGTTTTTTGACTGTGAACTAGTCTGGTTTCTACATATTCTAACAATTAATTTTAATTTTTAATGCATAATTTCTTAATTAATTTTAAAATTAATACAAGTATGGTCAGATGAAATGTCCTTTGTCCTTTGGGTTAATTATTCTGTTATTTTATCTATTATATATGTAATATAATTCATACTTTTCATATTTAGTATTTTGTGCTCCATATTATTTATATCTGAATATTTTAAATCATGACTACTTTACTTTTATTCTTGGTTCCTTTTTTTTTAAATTTATTGTAGGTAGCCAGTATATACAGCTTAAAGTGTTATATTATCATGGAGTTATTTACTGGTAATATGTGCTCAAGGGCAGAAGCTAAAATCCAGACTATATCTATGGTTCTTCCTTCCCTACCGAATGTGGGGTATAGAGGCCATAGAACAAGAAATTCATAGTATAGAGCTTCTGACGTCAATCTGGGCTTCATGCTCTTTCCTTGTTCCCAGGCATTAGAAAGCTTTGTCATTCAGGCTCTCTACTGGTAGGTCTGACTAAGAGACTTTCTCTTTCCAAAACTTTCTACTTTAAATATAATACTCTAATCTTGAAGTAAGAAATAGGGGAAGGTAGGCTTAGATTCTATCAGGCATTACTAAACCTCTTTGCACACTTCACCCCTGGCAGGGCCCAGGTCCCTAGAGCTCTGCTTTTGCTTATTTCTCCCTTAAACTAGGCTTAGGACAGGCAAATATTTTTACAATCTATACTTGCTCCCTGGATCTCAACCTTCTCTTCCCTAGAGTCTTTGGAACCCACCCTACCACCAGCCCAGTGCCATTTGTACTAACTAGCCATAAGAAAGTCATAAGAAGGTTTTCAATTCTTTTTCATTTCTTTATACTTTTGATTTTTTAGATGCGGGTAAAGGAGGAAAAGCCAGAAGCCCATGTTAGTCTTCCATATTGTCAAAAACTACTTAAATCATATTTATGGAGCAAATTATATGCTACTTACCATAGGAACGTGAAAACAAAAACTGAGATATGGCCCTGTAAATGTTTTAATCTAACTCTCAAAGAATCAATAAATGCCTGTGAAAACTAGCAAATAGAGGAGAAGAAATTTCATTTAGAAACTTCTTTATCCTGTATCGTTCTTTAAATGAGTAATGCAAATCAGTTATGAAGATTCAGGTTTTCAGTAACTTTGCAAAAAGGGATAATTACAATCTAAATGTTCTAAGAATATATAATATCTATTTCACTATTTCTGTATTAATTTTAAAAATGACTAGTAATTCTAAAATATATGTCATTGGGGTGCCTGGTGGCTAAGTCAGTTGAGCATCTCACTCTTGGCTTTGATTCGGGTCATGATCTCATGGCTTGTGAGTTCAATCCCCACATCCAGCTCTGTACTGACAGCACGAGCCTTCTTGGGATTCTCTCTCTTCTTCTCTCTCTGCCCCTACCCTGCTCATGCTGTCTGTGTCTCTCTCTCAGAATAAATAAATAAACTTTAAAAAATTAAAAAAAAAATAAAACATATGTCAGTAGAGTTTCTATTTCTATGTGGTCCTCTATGTTTATTTCATGTTAACTTTCCATGTAAGTTTACATTAATTACATTATTAAATAGTAATTTAACTCTAGTGAATTATGTTTCACAAAGCATCTGATTTGAAATATTTGTTATTTCAATTAATAAATCTCAAAAACAAAAAACTTTTGCCATTATTTTCCCAATGTGAGACTATTCAGTGAAATAATTGCACTACATAAAAATGACAGAGACTTTTCTCTGTTTTTCATGTCTTAAAATAAGTGTTGAAATATGTTTCTTATTACTTTAGAGCTGTTCTGGAGATTTAAATATTGCCTCTGAATATTCTAAGACATTTATTTCAGTTTTATAGCAGTGTCCATAGATTGTTTCATGGCTTGCATATTTCTAAATTTAAATATAATTTCTCTATTATTTTTATCTGAAACTGGAAGTATCCAAGCAGCAACACTCTTTATAGAGAATGATCCCTGAGAGAATTTTACTGATTGAGTTTTGTTTTAAAAAGATGAGATATACTAAGATTTCAGTTTCATATTATTTCCTTGATGAAGAAAATTTCCTTGTTCAATGATGCAGAAAATAGTTAGTTTTCTCTCAAATTCATAGATTCCTGTTGAGATATAAATGAACTGGCTCTATCTTAGAAGATTAATATTCATATTTTTTATTTTTATAAATGTGCCTTTTCCCTATTAGTCTTTTCTTGTTTTTCAGCAGATACCTGCATGAATACTAATTTGACAGATTTTGTCTTAATAGTATTTATAGCTGCTAATGATAGCTCAGGATAGAGTATCCCTAATAAAGTAACTAATCAGAGGTTTCAAAGTATCAGATTCTGACACAAATATCTAAAAAAAAAAAAAAAAGAGAGAGAGATGCTGAAGAGTGAGGGGGAAACCGTGTAGGAAACACTGTGTTACAGTGAAGTAGATTTCTTTATACAAAAGAACTAAAATATTCTAATTTGTTAATGGATATGGCACATTTTCCATTGAAGATGTCATATTTAACATTTTCTAAACTTATTTGCAACACCTCATAGGACTAGCTCTAATACACACTTTGAGAAATACTAATATAATTGCAAAGAAAATTTTCAGGAAAATGTGGTCTTCACTATAATAAATAAAAATATTAAAGACAAATATACTGGTATCTTTTGATGTAAAGAGTAATTATTTTCTGTTATGGAACGTGGGCAGCAACTAATTCTAATATTAGTTGTGTCACTCTTCAGGGATAGAAACATGAGCTGCACTGATAGGTAATTTCAGCCATCAGGAATATAGTTATTATAATAAATAGGTTAGATATTTCTAGTCTTTTTATGTACATGTGTCCTTAAGAACCTATAGGAATGCTGTTAAATATAAAGGTTCCCAAGGTCTATTTCTTTACATTTTGCTTCAGAACATCTAGATAGAGTTCAGGCACTTACACTTTTAAGTTTCTAGGTGATTTGAAAACGAATTTGAGAACTAATGGTCTAGACCAAGAGTAGGAAAACTACAGCTCAATAGGTCAAATCTGTACTAGAGACTATTTTAGGTAAGAATCGTTTTCCATTGTTAAGGTTTTGTGCAAAAAATAAATACATAAAAAAGAAAAATATGTGACATAGACTATAGGTAGCTGACAAAGCCTAAAATATTTATCCTCTGGCCCATTACAAAAAGTTTTCTGACCTGTGGTCTAGATTATATTTGTCAACATTTGAAAGAAATTTTTAATAATTTTTTAAAATATTTTTTAAATAATGTTTTTGCTGAGATATAATTTACATACCGTAAATTCACTCTTTTAAAGTATACATGATGGTATTCAGTATATTCACAAAATTGTACAATCATCTCACTGGCTAATTTTAGAACATTTTCACAGCCTCCAAAAGAAATTTCCTACTCATTAGTAGTAACTCAGCATTCTTACCTCTATCCATCCCCCAGACAATCACTAATCTACTTTCTGACTCTATGGGTTGGCCTATTCTGGACATTTCATATAAATGGAATGATAACCATATGCACACTTGTGTGACTGGCTTCTTTCAATCAGCAAAATGTTTTCAAGTTGTAGAATATATCAGTAATTCATTTCTTTTCATAATTAAATAATAATTGTATTGGTATGTGATATCTTGCCTATCCACTTACCAGTTTATGGACAGTTGAGTTGTTCCCACTTTTTGGCTATTTTGAATGGTGCAGCTATAAACATCCATGTAAAACTTTTTGTGTGGACATATGTTTTCAATTTGAGAGGATCTATATATATAAGTGAAATTGTCAAATCATCTGGTAACTCTATATTTAGCGTTTTGTGAAACTGCCCAACTGTTTTCCAGAGTGGCTGCACTATTTTACAATTTCCCCCACAATGTATTAGGTTTCCAATTTTCCACTTTGTTCTCACATTCTTTTCTTTTCTCTTTCCTTTTCTCTTCTTAATTTTTTGAAAAGTCTATTTATTTATTTTGAGAGACACAGAGAGTTGGGGAAGGGCAGAGAGAGAGGGGGAGAGAGAATCCCAAGCAGGGTCCACACTGTCAGCACAGAGCCTGATATGGGGCTTGGAGTCATAAACTACAAGACCATTGCCTGAGCCGAAATCACGAGTTCGACATTTAACAGACTGAGCCACCCAGGCACACCAACACTTGTTGTTTTCTATCTTTTTAATTTTTGCCCTCTTAGTGGATACAAAGTGGTCTCTCAGGGTTTAGATTTTAATTTCTATATGACTAATGATGCTGAAAATGTTTTCCATGTGCTTGTTTTCAATTTGCATATCTTCTTTGTTGATGTGTATATTCAAATATTGTGCCCATTTTTCAAATTTTTTATCTCTTTTTTTTTTTTTTTTTTTTTTTAGTTTTGAGCTGCTCATTATATATTCTGGAATACGAGTCCTTTACCAGATATATAATTTGCAAATATTTTCTCCCATTCTGTGAGCTGTCTTTTCAGTTTCTTGATGGTGTCCTTTGTAGAATAAAAACTTTAACTTTAATGAGGTCTAATTGATCTCTTTTTCTTTTGCCTTGTGTTTTTGGTGTAATTTCTAAGAAACCATTGTCTTATCCTAGGCCAAAGCTCTACTTTTATATTTTCTTCTAAGAATTTTATAGTTTTAGCTCCCACATTTAAGTCTATGATACATTTTGAATGAATTTTGTGTATGGTATGAGGTAAATGTTTAGTTTCATTCCTTTGCATGCAGATATCCAGTTTTTCTGGCACCATTTGTGGTCAGATCCTTTTTTAAGAAATGTATAAGAAATTTTTAAGAAATGTATAGCTACCATCTGGAGCTGTTACATTCCAATAGTAATGAAAAATTTTGTATATAAACACATTTTCTTACTTAACATAAATAGCAGTCATCAATCTAGATTAAAGTTAGTATATTTCATAATCATTGAGCCAAAAATATCACAAAGTTACCCACAACTGATAATGCACAAATATTCCCCATAACAAATCCACTTGGAAGTTTCTCTGCTGTGACAAAATGTAAACAAAAACAAAAATACATTAGTAGGAATACATCTAAGACACTGCATTTATATATGCCAGTTATAAGGCACAGTAGGGATGCCTAAAAGTGTGACAGCTATTTATATTAAAAGTAAACTTCGGCTTCCCTTAGTAAAAATAATAGAATTCCAAAAGAAATAGCAAACAAAATCAACATGTTCTATCTGGGCAAGGAAAATAAAAACACTTGCTGTAAACTATGTTATTGTTGCCATGTTCTTATTCTTCCAACTCCTCACAAAAAAATGTATATATGTCTACTGTATATCACTTTCACCTGTTTGAAATGTCTTGCTACTGCTTGTGGTTCATTAATGAGCTTATATTCTATACAAAATGAGCTTATATTCTATATTCTATTCTTATAGTTGAGATTTTCCTCAACTAACTTGATAGTTTGAGTTTACCAGTGCATAGCTCACTCCAGAGCACCAAGCTTAATGGTTTGAATTGCAACTTATATATATAAAAGGAATTTAAGAGCTTTTATTTGTTTTTTAATGTCATGCTTTACATTATATTTCTCGCAGTTTATTAAGAATTTATAAAAAGCTTACTGAAACCCCACTGTGTGAAATTATCACTTTTTGAAAGAAAACATTTGAATGATTTCACTAGTTTGACACAACTTCTCTTGTACTAAAAAACTCACTCTCGTTGCGGTAAAATAATACTTTCAATTAAGTGATTCCATTTGTGTATCATAAAAACAAAGGTTAAATAATGTAATAATTTTCAAAATAACCTAATAAGTTACTAATACACTAATTATAATGAGCAAAGTACACCATATGCCCAAGTTCATGGAGTTAAAGATGAACTCTAGCTGTGACCTATAGCTGTCAGAATCCAAACTGCTACTTCAGAAGGTGATGGTAAAAGTTAAAGTGTACAACTTTATTTGACCAGAAAGATCTAATTTATTTTGTACTCTATATAGCAAGGGTTTTAAAAGTTGTGCTTTTTTTCTATTCCATTTTCCAATTTCATAAAAAAAAAAAAAAACACTTGTATCTTCACTTAATCACAAGCATCAATGATACTGAAGTGTGATCTCTTCATGATCAAGTATATTTTAAGCTTTAGAATAAACTTAATACCAGAATATGTCATCACCTGAGATATACTCCAGATCAAAGCTGTAAGAAAGGAACAGGGCTGGAGCCTGAGCTCAGAGACAATGCCTTCGGAATTATTAATTAGATTGTCATACATACCAAAGCAGCTACAAAGAACATGAGACAAGTGAGGGAAAAGGGCCTCTCTGTCACAGTCATTCACCTATCAGCTGGGTAAAATACAAATTATCAATGCATAAAAAACAAACAAACAAAAAATCTTCCAAAATTCTAAACAGAATGGAAGAGGGGCAAATCAATGGAAGATCAGTTTTTTAAAAAAGGAAAATTAATATAAACAGGAGGGGAAAGTACCATTTTTCATGTTTTGTCTTTGAAGTATCACTAAAACAGATCTCAAAATGTATCAACAAAGTGAATGTCAATGATGAAAAATTTCAAGTAGTATAAAAGCATAATTTTCTTTCTCACTTTCATTTTTATTCTATAGCATTATTCTTAGCACACATCGTTGTGCAATATTCTAGTCCATTTTTATATATCAGCTATGAACATGTTTTCATTGATTTTTTACTTTACTTTCATTTTATTTTATACAGAGAGTGTGCATGCAAGTCGGAGAGAGGAGCAAAGTTAGAGAGGGGCAGAGAAAGAGACAGACTCTTCAGCAGGCTCCATGCTCAGCACAGAGTCCGATGCAAGGCTAGATCCCAGGACCCTGGGATCATGACCTGAACCCAAACCAAGAGCAGGGCACTCAACCAGCTGAGCCACCCACGTGCCTGCTTTCATTGATTTTTATAAATAGATCCACATGTGTGTGTACCTTAATATCTAACAATTCCATTATTTTTAAAAATTTTTTAAATGTTTATTTTTGAGACAGACAGAGAGAAAGAGAGAGTGAGCAGGGGAGGGGCAGAGAGAGAGGGAGACATAGGATCCAAAGCAAGCTCCAGGCTCTGAGCTGTTAGCACAGAGACTGACGTGGGGCTCAAACTCGCAGATGGTGAGATCATGACTTGAGCTGAAGTCAAACACTTAACCAACTGAGCCACCCAGGTGCCCCTAACAATTCCATTATTGATATTTAATTAGTTTCTTTCCATTTTTTTTAATGTCTACAAATGGCAATGATTATTTTATCTATGCACATGCAGTGAGTTTTTCTTAGATATATTCTTAAAAGGGAATAACATAGAATAGGATTTCTGTGTTTTCATTGTCATTAACTAAATTGCCAAATCTGTGTCTCATAAGATTTTTGAAATGTTTAATTACATGTTGCTCTAGAAAATTCAGATGCCTGAACAAAAAGAGATACACTATTTTTAAAGTACCCTAACCTCTGTAATTAATGAAAGAAAAGTGACTTCACTTTTCAAAACTGAAATATCAAGGCATGACATTGACCCCAAAGGTTAAATACTCTAAGTTCTCCTTGTGATTATGACACAGCATGCATGCTTGTTTGCACATGTGTGTGTATGTGTGTGTACAAAAATAAAACCACCTTCAAAAATTTAGGGCACATGATTTTTTCTTTGGAAACTTAATATTTCATCTATTCCCAAATACTATATTTGTTCTATTTAAAGTGTTTCCTACTAAATTAAATATCACTTTGAAGACAAAAATAAAAACTAATTTGGAATCATTAGTAATAGAATAATCACTCTGATTGGCCAAATACCTTTTTAGAATTAGCATATAGCAAGAATAAATGTCATTCTTTTTGAGAAGAAAATTTCTACCTTCTGTTCTTGTCTCTTCTTAGATCAAGTATACATATGGACATGTATTTGTACTGAGATGATAAAAATAGCATAATTTTCTATTCTTCTTTTTCTATGATTAAACTATAAGGCTATTGATAATGCCATACTCATCCATATATCTCATTAAGAGGTGGTCTGCCTGTGTTATTAAATGTTCGACTTAGTTAAATAACTTGAGTGGTTGTATATTGAAGTTTCCTTCTGGATAATGGCATTAAGATGTGAGAAAATTATTCTATAGAGGTTTATAAAATGAATATAAAACTTTTTTTTAAGTTTATTTATTTATTTTGGGAGAGAAAGAGAGAGAGAACGAGCGAGAGGTAGAGAGAGAGGGAGAAAGAGAATCCCAAGCAGGCTCCACACTATCTGCATGGACCCCCAGGTAAGGCTCGAACTCGTAAACCAGGAGACCAACACCTGAGCCAAAACCAAGAGTTGGAGGCTTAACCAACTGAGCCACCCAGGTGCCCCATGAATCTGAAACTTCTTAAATTCAATTTAAAAAAATGAAAGGATTAAAATGTGCTTATATAAGTCTCAGCACATCTGAAAATAAAGTTAACAAATTAATATTTGCATTTGGATACTTTACTTGGCTTTCAAAAAAATGAAAGAAAACAAAAAAACATAGTGCTTCCAGTATTTTAAACTTAATGTAAAGAGTAGAATTTTGGGGGCACCTGGCTGGCTGAGTCAGAAGAGCATGGGACTCTTGATCTCCAGATTGTATATTTGAACCCCAGGTTGTGTGCAGAGATTACTTAAATTAAAAAAAAAAAAAAAGTAGAAGAAGGAGGAGGAGGAGGAGGAGAGTGGCCATTGTGAAAGTAAAAACTCCTAATGTAGAATTAATCACACTGCCTACCCAGGGCCTCAGAATAACAAGTCTCATTGATAAGGACCTGTACAACACAGGGCAGATATTCACTTGTGAGGTGTGGTCAACCCTCCAGAGATACGTGTACAAAAGTGACTCTTTTTCTAGTGATTAGCAGAGAGGAAGGCATGTGGCTCCCTGATTCAAGCTAAAAGGAGTCAACTTGGAGAAGTAAAGGAGAGGCTTCTTCACTAACTAAAAATAAAAGCTATAAAAATACTTTTTTTCTTTTCCATATGCAAGTGTATGTTCACACAATGACAAACACTGACAAGGGGGTGATGGATAACTGTTTTCTAAACTTTTTGCATTTTTGTATGGAGAAGAAAAAAGTCACGTAAAGAGTGAAAATACGATAGGGAATAATCAGTTGTTTTGAACATACAATAACTTTATAAATGGAGAAATAGATACTTATAGAAAAAATACTTATAGAAAAAATCTTTCATGGGAACATGTAAATATTTCTGAAACCATGCTCTTTTATTATGATATACCAAATGATTCAATTATGAATTTATATTCATCTCTTCTGAAAAGTCTTTAAAAGGATATCTAATACACATATCATACTGAGTTCTTGAACTGTTTGTACATTTGGTTGTTGTGCTTTCAGAGTTATTAATAAGGAATATAACTGACACATTTTTAGTACATACTAAATCAAAGAGTGTCATTCTATACTAGATAGTCATTAGCCAGTTTTTCTCAATTCTATTATTACCATAGATGTCAAGTGCTGACTGCCTTGACTTATGCAAGACAAACTATATAATAGCATTTCAAGATTTGAAAATCAAATAATAAGTTAAATCCAGTATTAAAAATAAAGAATATCCTGCATAACACATTAGTATTAGTATTGACAAGATATTTAGTGCATATTTAATGGATATCTGGCTTTAATTTTTTTTCTTCAGACACATGATCTTTTTGTAAAGTAGTCAATAAAATTTAGGGAAGTCTTATAACAATTAGAAAAATTTCAATCAAGAAAAATATTTATGGCAACAATAAAAATAGATCTGTTTTTGATAATAAGTAAGTATTTGGATTCTTTTGTAATTATTATGAGTACATTAATAATTAGTATGTTGTAAATATATGAAGGATAATCTAGAAACATTTTTCAAGATGCATAGGCACGAAAGAAAAAAATATGTGGCACAGTTGATGTTTTCCTTCTGTTGAAATACTTCCTTCAATTGGTTTTACACTACATACATTTTTCTGTTTACTGTGACTTCATTACTGGGCCATTCTTTCTCAGTCTCTTTCCGTGGCCCTTCTTCACATCCTTAACCTCATAAAACCCAAGTGCTCCAAGGAAGTTCGCCAAAATCTTCCATTTCTATCTATTTCACTCCATTGATAATTCTACCACGTCTAGACGCTTTAACTACCTTCTACACATGACAATTTCCAAACTTATCTCTATTGTATGCCACTCATAATCTCACTGGTTACTCAATATCCTAATTTCAATACATTGTTGCCAACTCACTTTCTCACAACAATTACTTCTCTTCTCAGGGTTTTCCTCATCTCAATTAATCAAATTTCAATTGGTCTAATTTGTTAGGCCAAAAATATTAGAGTTATCATTGACTCCTTTCACTATGGTAGATTCCCACCCCCCAATGTGACTGTACTTGGGGACAAGACCTTTAGGGAGGTAGATAAAGTTAAATAAGGTCATAAGTATGGAGTCCTAACCTAATAGGGTTGATGTCTATATAAGAAGAGAAAGAGGGGCGCCTGGGTGGCGCAGTCGGTTAAGCGTCCGACTTCAGCCAGGTCACGATCTCGCGGTCCGTGAGTTCGAGCCCCGCGTCAGGCTCTGGGCTGATGGCTCGGAGCCTGGAGCCTGTTTCAGATTCTGTGTCTCCCTCTCTCTCTGCCCCTGCCCCGTTCATGCTTTGTCTCTCTCTGTCCCAAAAATAAATAAAAAAAAACGTTGAAAAAAAAAAAAATTTAAAAAAAAAAAAAAAGAAGAGAAAGAGACATCAGAGAATAGCAAGAGTGGAGATCTCTCTCTCTCTCTCTCTCTCTCTCTCTCTCTCTCACTGTGCATGTATGTGTGTGTGTGTGTGCAGGCACAGAGAAGAGGCCATGTGAGGACCTAATTGGCTCTCTTCCCAACTGATAGATAGATGCCTTCTCCAGAAGGCATAGTACAGCATAGCTCAGCTGGGTTCTAGCTCAGTCTTACCAGGTTGACATCAAGGTATTGGTAGGGCTGTATTTTTGTTTCATGTTTTTTTAAAAAATATTTATTTATTTTTGGAAGAGCACAAGTGGGGAAGGGATAGACAGAGGAGGACAGAGGATCCAAAGCAGGCTCTGCGCTTACAGTGTGACAGCAGTGAGCCTGATGCAGTGTTCAAACTCACAAACTGCAAGATCATGACCAGAGCTAAAGTCCAACGCTCAATTGACTGAGCCACCCAGGTGTCCCTGTCAAATCAAACAGATGGCTCTGGGGATGAATCTGCTTCTGACACATTCAGGTTGTTGGCAGATGTGTGTCATGTGGTTGTCAGACAGGTTCTTTTTCTTGGTTGTTGGCTGAAGGTGATTCTCCTCTTGTGGATGCCGCCTGCGTGCTCAGACTCGTTGCCACTTTCATCTCCACTGCCAGTGTGGGGGGTGGAATTTTCATCATGTTTCTATCCTTTCTGACCTCTCCTTCTGCCTCCTATCTCCTACTTCCAGCCAGAGAAAATGCTCTGCTTTTAAGAGTTTATGGGATTAAATTGGGCCAATCCCCCAATAATAGAGGATAATCTCCCTGTTCTAAGACCCATAACCTTAATTACATCTGCAAAATCCCTTTTGCCATGCAGTATAACATATTCAGAAGTTTCAGGAATTAGTCTCTAGACACATTTGACAGCCATTCTTCTGCCTTCCACTCTGCTTATGGATTTAAGAGTGTGTGCATGTACCTTTTTTTTCCCACAATGCCTGGTTGTGATCCAGTGCAAATTAATATGCACTTTATAAATTGTTGAATAGTCAACTCTTCAGAAATCTTTTGTTTAACATTGAGATATCAATTTAATACATTCTAGTAGTGCTTTAAAAATATTGAAAATTAAATAGCTACATTCTTCCTAACTTACTGCCCAAATATTTTAGATCCATTTTAGTGTTATTATTGCCTTACAAGTTCCAAGAATTATAAACAAATTTAGTGCTTGGAATTGTTTCTAAGAAATGTATAATCTAGTAAAAGGCATAAAGAAAGATCAGAAATAATTATAAAACAACATGTGATACAATATGTCATGTAGGGATTTATACCTTTTGAGTATTATGAGAACATGTGGTCACAATGGCGGTAAGAATTTGGAAAAATCTCATCAAGAACTGTATCTTGAAGAATTAAAATAATTTAAATAACATGATGCCCAGAGGAGACACCCCTAAATAAAATATATGACAAAGATATAGAAGTAAGAAAGTGCATTGTTTGAAGGACAACAGTCAGGATCTGTGATTTTTTTCTGAAAATAAATAGCATAAATCAAGACAGAAAGAGATAAGACTAGAAATGATCATATTAATAACATCCATTTATTGGGCATCTATGAAGATCACACACTCTTCAATGGGCAGATAACACAATGGGGAACCAAAACAAAATTCCAGTGGATGGACACAAATATAAACAAATGCAAGAATATATAAGTCATCAGTTAATTACGAGTGTTTTATATAAAAACAAAGCCTGGCAGTAAAACTTGAGAGTATCAGAGCAGTGTGCTGGTTTGTATAAGTTGATTAGGGAAGACCTTTCAAAGAACAAACCATTTAAAGGCATATCTGAAGCCATGTGAAAGACTGAACCATGCTGGTCTTTGAATGAAAGGCCTTCCAGGGGAAGAAAGAGAATATGAAAGGTTTTGAGACAGGTCAGGAGCAGGTTTAATTTATTTGGGAAACAGAAAGAAGGATCATACACCAGGAAGAGAAAGATCATGTGTTGGGGAGAAGAGAGAAAGGAGATGCTCTCATAAAGACACTTGCAACCTTATGATGAAGAGCCTTGACTAAAAGAGGAAAGAATTCTGATGAGTTTTATAAACTCATTGAGTCACATATTAATGATTTGGAGCTGTCTTTTAAGATGATTATGGAAACAACAAACAGTGTGAAGTTTACCTGGAAGAGATCACCAGCAGAAGACATGTTAGGGGGTTATTACAATAACCTGGTGGGGAAGCACAATGTTTTTGTACTTGCAGACCTGATAAAGCATTGAAGCAGAACAGGACATGAGACAAAGTAAAGAACAAGGAGATAGAAAGGAAGAAACAGGAATAAAATTTGGTACACAATTTCCAAACTTAAGTAAATAGAAGTAAGTTAGGATTGAACCCTCATTAAAAATATTTATGTAAGTTGCAGTTTGGATATTGTATCTGACAATACTTAAAAAGAGATGCCTCAGACTTTTGCCTATATCGCTGTTCTCCTTGGTTTGATTCATACAAAAGTGGCTGCAGTAATAACTTACTTTACACACCTGAAAAATCTACCACGTGAAAGTGTTGCCTAACTTTTTTTTCATCTTTTAATGTTATTTATTTTCGAGACAGAGAGAGACAGAGCATGAGCAGAGAGGGGCAGAGAGAGGGAGACACTGAATCCAAAGCAGGCTCCAGGCTCTGACTTTGAGCACAGAGCTCAAACTCACATACTGTGAGATCATGACCAGAGCTGAAGTCAGACACTTAACCGACTGAGCCACCCAGGCGCCCCAACTAATGCCTAACTTCTTAAGCCTCTCTCCTCAAGACTCCCATCCCAAGATGGGGATTTCAATCAGCTCCTCCTCTCTTGATTAAGTGAATTAAAAAGTCAATTAACTAGTCAGTACCCCAATTTTATGCCACAAGTTATTTGAAAAGTGTACATACAAAAAGATAAAAACAAATGAATGAAGAGAAGAACAGACACAGATGAAAAGTTACACACCTGAAGAGATAGAGGTGGAGGCTGCATATTTGAATTTTAGCTCATTGCAAGTCTAAATGAATAATGTTAAGAAAAGCAGTAACATTATTGTCATTGCTCATAGATTAAGAACATTAATCTGAGGAAACTAAGCTTTCCTGGAATAATTTCAGATATATATTTTTTTCTTTTGTGGACCTACACATCAGTGATAACGAATGGCATAATGTACAATGGCCTCAACCACATTTCCTCAACAAATGTAACTGTGGGTTTTAATGTCTGTTCTTCACAAGTTCTTTGAAGAAAGATAAGACTATAACACAAATGTGAAGCACAGATAAATTTAGGGGATGGGAGTCAAGGAAAGTAAGCAAATAATCTACCATAATTCTGGTAGAATCTCCAAAAACAAATTACAAATAACATGAAAGTTTACAGTTTTATGATAGTCCAATCTATTCTTCTCTAGTGAAATGGATGTCTACCCACTATTATGGACTAATATGACCTCCATTATTGGCAGGTTGGGCATGTAGCTTTTGGTCTATTTGGGGAGGGGATATAGGAGGATGCAGGAACCCCACAAATTCTTGTGTACAATTAAATTTCTTTTTTGGAGTACAGATAGTCAACACTATACAACTACTTCTGCTTTAATACTGGTAAATTTGTTCTGACCCAATAATATCAGGTATCCTTGGTCAAGGATGCTTAAAATCTCTTCTCACAAATATTTCTTCAATCCATAGATTAAAGCTAGCAAGGTTATCAATTTGTCTATTTCTATACTTATCATTTTCTTGCTTTGTAATCCTTTCCTCTAGGCTTATTTTCCTTCTTGCTAATATACGTCCTTTAGTAATTCTTCTACTGAGAGCTATGAATGGTACGTTTCTTACTGCTTTATGTTGGGTTAATTTTAAAAAGCCTTTTATCATTACCAAGTTTTAATGTTTTCATATTATTAATGTCCATTGGTATTCCTACAGCACATCTAGATCTGAATTTAGTTTTTATTATCTTAATTTAAGAATGCATGGTTTCTCTAAAACAACACTTCGAGACCAATTTAAGTTCTTATTGACTAGCAAATAAAATTAGAACAATCTCTGAGCCACAAATCCAGTAGGCCACTTACTTTAAGCTTCCACTCAATCTTTGGGGTTTTTAATTTATTTTTTATTTTTTAAATGTTTATTTTTTTTTTTATTTTGAGAGAGAGAGAGAGAGAGCGCGCACACACATGAGCAGAGGAAGGTCAGAGAGAGGAGAGAGAGAATCCCAAGCAGGGATTCAGTGCACTGCCAGTGCAGAGCCCCATGCAGGGCTTGGTCTCGCAACCAGGAGATCATGACCTAAGGTACTTAGCCAACTGAGCCACCCAGGTGCCCTGTTTCTTTGTTGCTGTTTTTTAAAGGAAGTTAAATTTTAATTTCCAGACTGATATGTTTTCTTTTTCTCTGTCGTTGCAGTGTATTTGGAAACAGGGGTGAGGTTAAAAGTATAAACTCACAAAATTTATTCTGAACTAAATCTATTGGTAATATGCTAATTTTCTTGTGAACTCTCCAACATGATGTTGATAAAAAGAACACAATACTTCCTTTTTCCAATGTTTTATCATTTTATTCAGTATCAGAAATAATATTTTTAAATGACTGGAAAATAAACATTTTAAGGTTGAAGGTTTCAAATGTCAGTATATTAGGGGAATGTTTTGTTGAGGGGGGAGGGATTTCCCATCATGCAATTCTACTCAATTTTAATGCCAAAGCTTTACCTTCTACACTGCTTTCGCTCTTTTGTGTGTTGAGTACTTAAGAATTTAATCTGGCAAGTGTGTGTATTTGAGTGACTGGGTTATTAAAATGTATATGAACTTATGACAGTTCAGATGAGTTTCATCCAGGTTCTGGGACATTGACAGACATTATTATGGTAGAAATTTTAAAATCAAATTACTGGAAACTATTGATGGAGGGTTTACACTTCACAGCTAACAGGGGTTTAATGGTAGATCATTACTTATTTTTTAGGGCACTGTCCATACAAGGCGCTTATAGCATTTTAGATGTAGTCTTCTTGTCTCTGGCTCTAACCTCCAGGGTCAAACCCCATCCCCTCCTCCCTACGAATACCTAAGAAGTCTTTCATTTATCTCCCTGGAACCAGGAAGTCTAGCTCATTTTATATTTTAATTTCAAGCTGCTATGACATAAATTCAATGCTTATTTCCTTCAGTTCTTTCATTTTGATTCTGTAGAATTTCTTTTGCACGTCGAAATTATAAAGAGTGATTATTATTTCTCTCAGTTTTAACTTGAATGATTTGCGTTCAGCTATGTGAACAGAGCTGATTTATTTGATCTCATAGTATATGTCCCACTATGCTAAGTTGTCTATTTTTTGGCCTCAGGCTATGTGGTCTGGAAAAGATGACAGTTTAATATTTCAAGTTATTATCTGTCTTCACAATAATCTTGATTTTATGTATATATAAATATAGACGACATATTCATATCATGCAGCTTCTGTTTGATATATAAAATATATGGATGATTAAGAAGTTTTGTTATATACTTCTCATTCTTCCTGGGAAGATGAAACTTTCATCAGTGACTTAGAGACTGAAATTCTGGAAATAGCATACGTATGCATTTTGCAAACAATGGAGCAAATTTCAAAAATCAAAGCAACAGCACCCATTTAACTCATCACACTGTATAGTCAAAATACACCTAAAACATAGATATAGAACATCTTTTCTTTAAAGTTAGATCAAATGCATCAGCATTTTTGCAGATTCAGCAAAGATGCTAGCAGTTACTAGACTCAGTTTATAAGCCACACGCAGCTATTTTACATTTTGGAAGATCTCCAATATCACTACTTACCTAAATGACATTTGAGGTGGTGGCACTTAATGAGGTACATGCAATACAGTACTTAACTCATGACATCTACCACGCATAAAATACTTTATTAGCTGATCCTGTTCTATGAATATAAATTGATTTTCCCCCATGGTTAGGGAAATTGGCTCTTCAGCTATACTTAAAGACAGAGTTAACCGGGTCCATCTAGCAAATTAGAGTAGGTTTCTTTGCATAAATGACGGCATAAATGGGAAAGGGTACTTAAGTCTAGTGATCTTTGTCCCTAGCCATCACGTTTATCGATTGCCCTACATTTAGGTCAGGAAGAAAGGTCTTACCTTACAGTTTGTAGAGACCCTGGAGTTTAATTACTTTGCTACAAAGCATTAGGTAATTCTTTTTTGTTTAATAAATGAATTCCTTAAATGTCAGATTTTTAGCGCTAATAGACTAAGACCTTGAAAAAATATTTTTTTCTTCCAAGTTTCTTGTTTCTGAATCACACTGTCTTTGATCTACAAATGCAAATAGTTTTTAGTTATTGCTGTAATTACTGATGTTGGGCATACACAGGAGGCTTAGGACTGTACCAGCCAAAATGAAGGTGGTAAAAGAAGCATGAAGATGTTCTCTTTTATCAAAATTCATCCAACAAAGGGGAAGAGATAGATGCAGAAGTAGAGATAATGAGAGAGAGACAGAGACAGAGAGAGAAGAAAGGAGAAAGAAACATTGAACACAGATAATTAACATTCTGTAATAAAGGCTTAAGAACAATGAATCTTCAGAAAAGAGTGATTTTCCTGGTTATTCATAAAGAGGAATTAACAGATGAGGGGCACCTAGATGGCTCAGTCGGTTAGGCATCCAACACTTGATCTCAGCTCAGGTCATGATCTCATAGTTCCTTCAGTTGAGCTCTGCATTGGGAGTCTGCTTGGGAGTCTCTCTCTCTGCCTCTCCCCCACTCGTGTTCTCCCTCTCTCAAAAATAAATAAATAAAATTTTAAAAAATATCAACAGATGAAATTTGACTTAAGTTCAGGGTTTAAAGATATATGGGATTAACTTAATTGAAAAGGGGAAAAAAGTGATTTTAGTTTAGTAGAGTATATAAACTTCATGAGCATAAAGAAATGAAGGAACAGAAATGAAAGTCACCTGATTGATACGAAAGCAAGTCTGAGACATGGTATTGCTAGGCTGTGCCATTTGTCAACTATATTATACTTCCTTCAACTTTGTATTTGAAAACTTAAATCAAAAATGTAAACTCTACATTTTGTACACAGAGTAGTCACATAGGCCTAGAAATTATGTTATATGAGGAATGATAGGAAATGAGGTGATGTTTGTGGAAAGTATTTTTAAGATTGTATTTGCCGGTTGTTTCCATACATTAATTTTTAGTTATGATACTGATGGTTTCCAGGGGAGGTTAAGAAGAAATATAAAACTTGTCTGTTAATATGTGAAGGGCTGTCATTTAAGAGAAAGATTGGAATATTGTGAATGATGCCAAAGGCAAGGTCAAAACCACTGGATGCGAATTACAAGTAATCTGGTGTCTAGCAAAGTAATAAATAGCTCTCATAGAATCAACCATTAGAAACAGCATAATAATAACAAAATAATATCCTATTACTGAATACATTTAAACAAATGTGAATGATTTTTAGACAATGGGTGCTATAGAAGTAATCCCTTCATTATTTTAGTTAGCGTCTAGGGTTCTTTCTCTAAAAAGTCTACTATTTTATAAGTAGATTTACTAGGTTAAGTGAAGTCAAATTGTAGAAGTTTTGGGAATATAGATTGAGAATTGCATGCTTGATATTATATCCAAGAAGGAAAGAATATAAATTTTGTTAAAAAGATAAATATAATGTATTTAGAGTGATTAAGGGAACATTAACCCAGTAGTAACATGAAAAATGGAAAAGAAATCAAACTTCTGGAAATTCTTATTAAATTCTTCTGAAAGATGCATTTATTATATGATTTTGATTGTGGAGTATCTTGCTTTAGAGCTAAGGAGAAAGTACAAGATAGATCACTCAAAAAATCTTGATCCACTAACCGGTTTTTTCAATAATTCTTCAATCATTCTTAGTTTCAGAAAATTCATAAAGCAAACTATATATGAGTTTATTCTGATTCACAAAGACATTTTTCATTTTTGTATTTTGAATAATATTTCTTCTGGATAATTCAGTATGTCATTAAAAAAAATGGAGAAGCGTAGAGAATGAATCTCCAGAGACAAACAGAAAATATGTGGCATATTATATGAACTATACGCACCTGCACAGAAACACAATTGGGAGTATTTAAGAGATATTTTAATAGGAGACATTCATCAGCATGTAACAGAAAGTACAAATTAAAATGGTTTAAACAATGACAACACCCACTATCACATATAACAAGAAGTTCTAAGATATTTACATTCTTAGTTTATTATATAGGCTTCTTGTCAACATCATGCCATCATCAGAAATGTTTTTCATCTTCCTAGAGTCTCATGTTCAATGTATTGGCTTCATCTTCAAGTTATTTCCCCTTGTGATTGACAAGTGCCACATCAAGACCTGGCAATATTGGGGGTGAAATAAAAGGCAGCATGCTCCTTGTGTGTTTCCAGGCGCTAGAAGACCTCTTTTAGAAGACACACTGCCCTCCAGAAGACCTCCATTACATATCATTGGACAGAAATTGATAATGCACCATCAACCTCTTACCTTCAAGGGAATAGGACTACCAAGATCGACTTGAATTACGAGGATTTACTCATGAATCACATGTGTGTAATGCAGATGCTGGAACAAATTCAAGCTCTACCAGTAAGATAGAAGGAAGGAACGGCTGCCATATAAAAAATATATGATGATAATTTATCTCTAAGTAATGAGTAAATCACATATATTTCTTTTGTATTCTAGTGCTGCACATAGTTTCTTGCTGAGCCAAAACTTTTGGAATAAAAAATACAAGAATTATAAAACAGAGCAATACTGAAATTTATTGCTGCTATAATCAAAGCAATTTGCCTCTGCAAATGAAAACTAAAAATAAACACAATGTAACGTGCTCACAATTCTGCTCTCCCTTTAAATGTTAGCTAGAAATTCCATAATGCACTATGTGTCTGTCTGCCTACATGAAAAAGTATACACAATGCACATGTGGACATATTTACACACATACATGTGTACACACACGCATGGATACACACTGATTCATGAATATTTAATTATCCAACAACTGGCCAGATCTCTGAGTTGCGCATTTATATTTGGCATATGCACTATGAATAAAAAGAAATTACAATTGACTGAAGTGCCTGTAGTTAAATATAGGATGTTAGGTATACCACAGCATCTGCTTACCTATGCAATTTATACTTCCCTAAATATAGAAAATGCAAAAGTAGAGGAAAAATTCCTTGCTCATTAAGGAGTCTGATGCGCTGATATACTGGGAAAATTAAAAATTTATTATGCTCTTATTTTACATGTGTTCCAGTAGGTCCAAGTGATGGATTTTGAGCACTGTACACCTATCATTATTGTTTTACTTTTAGGCTAGTAATACCAATTAAAATATGTAGTTATGTCACTTTCAGTGACAAGCTACAGTGAAATTTTATTTAAATAGGATTCCTATGATTAGAGTCATTTTCCTTATTACTGCTTCCCCATTATATATAAATTTTCTTCAGTTATAATTTAGTATTTAATAATCTCACAGTTTTATTTTATGCCAACCTGTGAAAAGCTGAATTAATTTTTTTGTTGTTGTGTGTAAGTATTTTTTAAGTTCTTAACTATGTGGATTTATCACAGATCCCAACATGTTCACACACTATATTTTCAGTATTTTTCTATAGACATTTATATTCACAGTGATAATTGAGTGTAATGGAAACTTTAAAATATGTAATGAGTAATAATAGAGAATTAAATTTTGTTTGTTAGCTGAGTAATTTGTGTATTAAAATATTTTTCATTCAAAATGTTTTAAAATATAGAGATATAATGATCTGGGCCAGATCCAGATTACTAAAGTTTGAATCTTATATATTTTGAGGAGACCTTCTTTAAGGAAAAAGGATTCAAAACTATAAAAATAAAATTTTGGTATGAAAGCAAATATTGTTTAGAATCATAAATGAAAACAATAAATGACTACAATCTACCAAAAATGGTTACATTAAAATGCTTTCTGATTGCAACCAGCTCTCCTTCCTTACCTAGAATATTCTACAACTACCAGCAAAACCTACTACTCACACAGACCTTTGACATACGAGACTCTGATTCTTAACTTTCTTTTCCTTCTTGGTATGTCTTCTTCTGATGGTAAAGCCTAAAATAATCACAATTTTTATTTAAAAAGAGAAAACTAATTCCTCTCCATTTTGGATAACTGGAAATTTACTGTATATTCAAATGGAAATGGGTTTCAGCCAATACACTAAGGGAATATATAAGAAGAGAGTGGCTTCAAATTGTTACTTAAGCCCTTCCCCCTTTTTATCTTTCTTATTTGCACTCAATAGTCTTTACAATCTTTTGTTTTCTCCATTACCTATAACTATGATTTTATCAATAAAATTAAACACATCCTTATTTTCTAATTCTTGTGTTAGCATGTTGTCTTCTGTTCCAATTAAATATTAAATAACATCAATTAATAGCATATTAAATAATAGATTTTGTTATTACATTAAATTTTGTTCTCCTATCCTTTTTAACACAAAAGAAATAAAAGCCTGAAATTGTCTGTTATGAGTAAGACCAGAACAGGTATAGCCATGAGAAATGAAATTCCTCAATAGAAAGCTAATGAGTAACTTCTTTTTTTCCTACTTTGGAGGAATTTTAATGTCATAATATATGTGCACATTTTAATTTTGAATGTTACTAGAATATGAAAAAATTATTGAATGCATGCTATGAAAATGCTTGCACATTCTATTAAGTCAAGAAGCCAGCAAAAATAGAATATTACAGGGGCCTCTGGCTGTCTCAGTCTTCGGGTTGTGAGTTTTTGACCTCAGGGTTGTGAGTTCGAGCCCCAGGTTGGGTGTAGAGATTACTAAAAATAAATAAATAAACTTAAAAAATATATAATCACATAGTGAAAGTGTCATTTATGACAACAATTTTTTGAGAGTTAAGAATTGAGAAGATATAATTTCACTTTGGTGCAATTATATTTAGAGAATTTTTTTTTCTTTAATATCCTATTACTTTAAGCCAACTATGGCAAGCTAGTATGCCAGTAATGAATGAGCAGTCAAAAGCACTATAGTATTTCACTTTTAAAGCATATTAATTTATTTATATATTTTAATATTTATATTAATATATTTTAAAACTATAATATATAACATAGTTTCAAATAAAAATGGAGCACTACAAAAATATTCTAAGTATGTAGACCCTGTGAACTCTGCCTCTGTTCAGATACCATGCTGGATTTATCATTCAGTAAGATGTAAGAGATATATAAATATATGATTCATTACATACTCAAGATTGTAGGTATATGCCATATCTTAGAAAAACTGTTTATTCTAGAATAATAATAATCACCTTTTACTTATGAAATAAATATTTTTTATCATAGAGGCAATTATTTCTGAAAAATCTGTCTGAAAGTATTGAAGAAAAAAAACTAAGTCCTTAATTTTTCACCTTGCATTAATTTTTACTTAGCAAGTTGATCTTAACTGTGTTTTTGTAGTGACTTAACAAACAGCACATATTTGAAAAGTACACATTCTAGAAAAAAAAAAAAGAAAGAATTGAGGAAATTCTATTCTTCCCTAAGTACAAATAATGTCCTGAGGGAATAATTTTCTCTCCCAAATAAAGCAATTCATGCCATTTTTACACATAAAGCATATGTTTTATGTCTAATTTGTTTTTAAGTTCTTGCTGAGTAATAAAACAGTATAAATAAATTGATTTAGTATACATGCTACAATTATTAGAAAATAGCTATTGTGTGTTCATTGTAGGTTGAAGTCTAGGGGCACCTGGCTGGTTCAGTCAATGGAGCAGGAGACTCTTGATCTCGGGGTTGTGAGTTCAAGCCCCATATTAAGTGTAGAGATTATTTAAAAATAAAATCTTTTTTTTTAAAAAAAGGAAAGTCTAGAAAAGAATCCAACTGTAAAGAAAAGGAAAAATTAATGCTTTTTTTTTTTTTTTCTTTTTAAGTTTCTGTGTTAGTTTGCTAGGTCTTTAAGCCACAAAAGAGTGGCTTAAAGAACAGAAACTTGCTGTCTCATGACTCTGATGGCTAGAAGTCCAAAATCAAGGTCATGGCAGAATTGGTTCTTTGTGAAGGCTGGGGGAGGATCTGTTCCAAGCTTGTCTTCTTGGCTTTTAGATGGTCTTTCCCATGTGTTTCTTCACATTATCTTCCCTCTAATATGCATGTGTGTCTGGATCCATGTCTCCCCTTTTTATAAGGACATCAGTCATAGTGGGTTAGAACTCACCCTAGTGAACTCACTTTAACTTGACCACATCTGTAAGTGCCTGATCTGTAAATAAGATCATATTCTGAGGTACTGTGGATGAGGATTCTAACATATTTGGGGAAGGCAGTGGGAGGGGGTTTCCTTTGCATGAATACAATATATACCAAAAGCTGAATATTTATACCAGGTTTATGTGTGTGTATGGGAAAACATAAAATTTATTGTAACATTTATTTGGTGAAAATTGGTGCATACATACATTCACAAACACATACTTCGGTCATTGACTCATACACTTGAGTGTGCATTAGTATGGTCGAAGACTTGTCAAGGAAACATGGTTTATAGAAAGAATAAGCTAAATCATCTAGTGAAATAAATACTATTCAGAAGTTCAAAGTGTTACTGAAATGAACATTATATTAGGATAAGACAGGCTAATAGATTTCAGTGGAAAGATTCCAGTTTTAGGAATTATATTATATTAAAAAATAATCCTGTTAAGCCTAAAATCTATTAGATTTATTACTGTAGGTGATTTTAAAAGTTTTATCACAATGAACTTGGCAACTATATAGACTGGAATTATTAGAAGTATAAAGCAGTATTATATCTGATCTGTTCAACTCATCTAAACCATATACCATTTGATTTTAGTAATATTATTTCAAAGGTATTTCAGGCAAAGTCATTTTTGAATTAATTCATAATTCTTTGACTTACAAATCATAGACTTAAATAGTCTGTTCTATTTCCTTAGAGGTAAAAAGAAGAAAATATCTCTATAAGATGGGAAAGCCTAAAGTTATTTTATTTGTAAGCACTATGAAAACAATGTATTTTTTATTGAAATTGTGATATTGTGACCTAAATAAAAACATGATTTCAAAATGTTCGTTGGTATATTTACAATAATTACACAATTTTCATTTCCCTTTAGGGTTTAAAATACTTGAGCTAAAATAGTACCACTTTTAGAAATATACAATCTGAAATATTAATGTTATTTATCAAAATAATTATCAGCAATATAAACATTTTAAGTATAATTAGTTTTTATATAAATTCAATGCTTTTTTCCATGAATCAGCACCATCTCTTTTGGTTTTCTAAATTTCTAACTGTACATGCAGACTTACGAAGTGTAAAATAGTTGATTTTGGACATATTCTCCCTTACTTTGAGGTATCAGGCCCAAGCCTGGGTATAAAATAGAGGGTTTATTCCCAGCAGCAGATGGGAGCAACCTGAGGCCTTTAATGGGATACAGTAATCCAAGGTTTTCTTCTTGAACTTTAACATGTAGGCAACACTACAGTCCTCCATTTAACCCCTAATTCAAGAATCCATTTTCTACAATGCAACTGTGCAATGCACTTGCCAAGAAATCTGTGTTAAATATAGACATGAGGAAACAATCAGATAAATGCAAAACTGAACAGGAAAACTGGTTTGGACTCTTCAAAAATTCAAGGTCATGAAAAATACAGAAATGTGCAACTGTTCTAGATTTAGAGAGAAAACAGCAAAACAAACTATTGTCATGCAAGAATATTATTTGCAGCCTCAGAGAAAATTTACAAATGAGACATTTTGTGGCAATTTGAAATAAGGTTTATATAATTGATGATTTTATTATATTCGTGTTAAATATCTTAATATTAATGTGGTTATATAAAAAAATGTTGTTTTTCTGAGGAATTGTATACCAAAGTGTTTAGTTATGAAGGATTAGGTATAACTAATTTCCTCTAAATAGCTTAAGAAAAAAAAAGGAAAGATATTTTCACAGATATGGAGAGATGAAAATGTGATAAAATAGCAATTAATTAACCTAAGCAAAAGCATTACTAGAGGTATACTATTCTTATTTTTAATTTTTTTTCTTTAAATTCCAGTTAATTGACATACAGTACAATATTATTTCAGGTGTACAATACAGTGACTCAACACTTCCATACATCATCAGATGCTCATCACAGCAAGTGCACTCCTTAATCCCCATCACCTATTTCACACTTTCATCCACCCACCTCCCTTAAGGTAACCACCAGTTTGTTCTCTATGGTTAAGTCTGTTTCTTGGTTTGCCTCCCTCTTTCTTTTTGTTCCCCTTCAGTCATTTGCTTTGTTTCTTAAACTCCACATATGAGTAAAATCATATGGTTTTTGTCTTTCTTTGTCTGACTTATTTCACTTAGTATAATACACTCTAGCTCCACCCACATCGTTGCAAATGCCATGACTCCATTATTTTTAATAGCTGAGTAATACTCCTTTGTATATACTCCACATCTTTACTCATCAATAGACACTTGAGCTGTTTCCATAATTTGGTAGACAATGCTGCTATAAACGTTGGAGTGCATGTATCACTTTGAATTAGTACTTTTTAATTCTTTGAGTAAATACTGGGTCATAGGGTAGTTCTATTTTTAACTTTTTCAGGAACCTGCATACTATTTTCTGGAGTGGCTGCACCAGTTTCCATTCCCATCAACAGTGCAAAACGGTTGCCCTTTCTCCACATCCTCCCCAATATCTTTTGTTTCCTGAATTGTTAATTTTAGCCACTCTGACCCATGTGAGGTGGCATCTCAATGTGGTTTTGATTTGTATTTCCCTGATACCAGTGATGTTGAGTATCTTTTCATGTGTCTGTCGGCCATCTATATGTCTTCTCTGGAAAAATGTCTATTCGTATCTTCTGCCCATTTTTTAATTGTATTATTTGTTTTTGCAGTGTTGAGTTTTATGAGTTCTTTTTTTTTTAAGTTTATTTATTTTGAGAGACACAGAGAGAGAGCCAGCAGGGGAGAGGGAGAGAGAGAGGGAAAAAAAGAGGGAATACCAAGCAGGCTCCGTGCTGTCAGCACAGAGCCCGATGTGGGGCTTGAACCCACAAGCCATGAGATCATGACCTGACCCAAAGTCAAGAGTCAGACACATAACTGACTGGGCCACCCAAATGCACCAAATTTTATATGTTCTTTATATATTTTGGATACTGACCTTTTATCAGATATGTCATTTGCAAATATCTTCTCCCATTCGTAGGTTGCCTTTTAGTTTTGTTATTTGTTTCCTTCACTGTGCAGAGCGTTTTATTTTAATGAAGTCTGAAGAATTCACTTTTGCTTTTGTTTCCTCTGCTTCTGGAGACATAGCTAGAAAAAAATTGCTATGGCCAATGTCAAAGAAGTTACTGCCTCTGTTCTCTTGTAGGACTTTTATGGTTTCAAGTTAGAGTTGTACTATTCTTTAAACTCTCTGCCATTTTAAACAATTGAAATTATAACTTCCACAGAGTGTATTTACATATGAAAATTGGAACACTCCAGTTTTTGTGAGAACTGAGATATAGAAAAATATACTTTATATACTTTATTAGTACTTTTGAAGTATATACTTATATATTATTTATATAATTTGTGTTTTAATGGTAGATTCACTAATGATATAGTAGAGAACAGTAAAAGATACAATTAAGCTGTAACAAGTAATTATACCTCCTTTTATTTGTTTGGAAAACAAGGTTTAACATGTACTTCTAGGAATAATGTGTTCTTAACAAATACTTAATAGTAATATACTTGTTTTTTGTTTTGATTTTTTTTCTTGTTTTACTTTACATTTTATTTCTTCTAGTCATATAAACCTTGAAAATATTTGTCAGTTTTAGGGGCGCCTGGTTGGCTTAGTTGGTGAAGCAATCAACTCTTGGTTTCAGCTTGGGTCATGATCTAATAGTTCCTGAGATCAAACCCCATGTTGAGCACCATGCTGACAGCACGGAGTCTGCTTCAGATTCTCTCTCTTCCCCTCTCTCTGTCCCTCCCCACTCATGCTCTCACTCCTTCTCTCTCTCAAAATAAATAAATAAACTTTAAAACATATGTATAAAAAAAGAAAATATTTGTCAGTTTTTAAATTATTTACAAATTATAACCAAGAAACACAAGTAATTTGGGTCCATCCAGGCTTGAGAAACTTATAAACACTATGAGCATATTTAAATGAAATATTAAACTCCAGGATTAAATTAGAAAATACTTAAAGGTTACATAATCAAAGATTATTAACTAAGTTTGAGTTGAAATGGCACATTTAACTAATGACATTAAGCACTGTATTATTTTAACTTCTTTATCCATAGTAACGCAAACTAAGTAGTGAAAACAAAAATATTCACTTGTATATTTAATTATTTTTAACTAAGAAAATTGGTGGATGCATGCTAAAAATTTATACCAGTTGTACACCACATCAATAAGATATTATGTTAAAAGTATAAAATTAAGCATAGATACTGGAAGTATAGGAAACGTATTTTTAAAATTTCTTATTTCTTAATTACATTTTCCCTATATGTACTCAAATATCATACTGAATTGGTTGGCAATTTAACTTTACATTATGCATTTTAAAATGACATCTAGTTTGCACTGAAGTTCCAAGTGGATGAGGAGAAAATGAGAAATAAATGAATGCTCACATTTTTAGGCGATCATGATAATTCTATTTCAATCGCTATACAAATAACAGAAGTTAAATTTATCCTAAAATTTGGCTCGGAGATATCAAATATCATTTGGGAAATAAATTATACAAACACCATCTCTCACTCTGTCTCTCTCTCTCTCTCAATCTGTCACACACACACACACACACACACACCCACACACACACATCGCAGAATCTATGATAGAATATGGAACATAAAAAAACATAATTTACATTGTACTGTCAATTTTTGCTACTTCAGCTTGCAATATTTTTATTGAATACAATATATCTCTTTCTGGAATATTTTCAATATATTCTTAATGAATTAATAGTTTGATAACTGCCTGTCCTATTTAAGAGCATCCATATGCACACTGAGTTCAGTTTCCATTCATGTGACTTAGTATTCTCTAGTTCTTTCAAACATCAAATATGGAGTAAAAAAGTAAATTTATTTTGTATGCAATTCCTTACTGCATCCTCCATTTACCCAAATTGTTTTTTTTAAGTTTATTTATTTTGAAAGAGAGAGAGAGAGAGCAGGGGAGGGGCAGAGAGAGAGGGAGAGAGAGAATCCCAAGCAGACTCCGCACCTTCAGCACAGAGCCCAACGCGGGACTCAAACCCATTAATTGTAAGATGAAAACCTGACCCAAAATCAAAGTCAGATGCTCAACCAACCGAAACACCCAAGTGCCCCATACCCCAGTTGGTTTTTTGAGTAATTTCTATTTACCAGAGTCTCAAGCCATAAATTTCAGAATTATTATCATTAGAGTGCAGTGTGTTACATGATTCTTTAAATCATAAATGTTCTGACACATTTCTACCTGAAATGTTCTGAAAATGTTCTACCTTTTCACGCTGTCTGTTTAAGGTTGGTGTAAATATTTTCAAATAGTCCCAGTTTCTTTGCAGAAGTTGCTGTCTATAGATAGAGGAGACAAAAGAATAATTACATTTACATAGACTTCATTGAACTTTATTCCAGCTTCTGTTTAAATCCTCAAAAAACCTCCATTAAAGCCTACATTCTTTTTCTTAACTATCAGGCAAGGTCACAAAGTAGAACAAATTCTCTGAAAATCCAAGTCATGGAACTCAGAGTAGAAAATGAATGATAAAGTAGAAAAGCCAGGAATGATGCAAGATCACAAAGTTATTACATGTTAGTTGTCCATCTGATTAGAGAATAACGGATTGCTAAATTATGAGTTATTGAGAGTGAGATGAAATGAGAGAGATCACCATTGATCCCAAAGTAAATGAAATTTGAGGAGGGCTTTGTTGAAGAAATGGTAAGATTTATGCAGGTGGAGATGAAAAAATGGGTCAAGAAACAAATGAGCAAAATCCAAAGAGCAAGGATGAGCATGCTACAAAGAGGGAACAGTAGGATCTTTTCCCAACAATCCTGGAGTCTTGTTGTGTAGAAATATTGGAAATTAATGTGAAAGGTATAATATGAAACTAACACGAAATATGTACCTGCTCGGTGAATAATGATGATCAGAAAGGGGACTTTGTATAAAATTAGTTAATTATTTATAGCTTTCCTCACTGAACTGAGGTACTTTCAGGAATAAATAACTTCTATTCGCCTTCATATTCCCAGCAAAAGTATAATGCCTGAGGCAAAATAAATAGCCAGTAAATAGCATGGAATGAAATAATCAAGAGGTGAATTAAGAAATAAATGTAGAGACAAATAAATGTTTAAAATAAAATACTTTGGCATGTTTATTCTGACAGCAGTAAGATCTTTTAATAATTCCGAAAAATGCCTAAATGTGTGGGAATGAAAGTGCAAATTTAACCTATACTTGGAAATTAGGTATATATGAATCAACAATACTACAACTTCAGAAAAATCATGAGATGTACCATTGTTATGTGTAAGCTTTTAAGATTTCAAGAGTGGTTAAACAATTTCAAGTTTATTTTAGCATTTGGCTTTCTATTATGGCTTAGTACTTTCTTTCTTAAAAGGATCATTTTGAGTAGACTCTTAAAATATTAAGATAATTATCAATACTCTCTCTGGTGTTTGAAAATACCATGGAGTATAAAATTGTAATGAGACAAAGAATGTTAAACCTGGGCACTGAACACAATAGCACTGGGAATGATACCATCACTGAACACTTCTTTTTAATTTTTTTTTTTTTTTGGTCCCTAAGGGAAGAAATGAAAACAGCATTCAGATTGCTTTATTTAAATCAAATTAGAATATAATTGTAGTTTGGAAACATTGGGTTTGTTCTTAAAGAATCACGGGAAAGAAGTAGGAGAAAATAATACTTAGTTCCTTCATTGTACATCAGATCTTTGTAAAATGAAGCAAACGTTATATAAAATCGTGTATGTTCTCTTAAGCAAGCAAAGTGCAGGAAGCCTCCAATGATGAAGACATTAAAAAACAATGGATGCTGCAATTTTATCATTGTATGTATTTAATTTTTGAGGCTTGTTACACTAACCCATTACAGAATAACTCAAGCATCATATCCTTTACTGAGTCTTTGTCAGCAAGAATATACAAATTAAATCTGCAATAAAATGAACAATATTCAAATTTATAAACATGTATTTAAGAGTATTTAAAGAAATGGTTATAGATATGAATAGTTAGGGACCTCCACAATGAATTTGTATGCTTTAAATCAGTGTTTATTATAATTTTTATTTTTCTATCTAAATAAAAGTAATCGAAATCTTTGATAACTTATTGTAGAATTTGATGCATACATGAAATTTTAGAGTAACTACATATGATATACAATTATAGTAGAATTGAGGTTTTAGTGTGGACTTGCAAATCAGGCACACACACTGATTTAAGTTTATGTGTTCATATACATATGCACAGATATATATGGCCCTGGCTTTGTCTCTTGAGAATGCCTAAAAGCAGCAAGAGGCCAGCAGTTTTGAGTCTAGCTACTGCCTACATCTTGGCTTCTATAAGGCAAACAGCAAGGCTCCTTGGAGGAATGACTGATTCTAAGCCTTGTACCAGAAAAGTACAAGATGATACTGGAAACATCATTTTGTACCAGACAGCAAGGATATGAAAGAAAGAAAGAAAGAAAGGGAAAGAAAAAGAAAGGAAGAAAGAAAGAAAGAAAGAAAGAGAGAGAGAGAGAGGGAGAAAGAAAGAAGGAAAGAAAGAAAGAAAGAAAGAAAGAAAGAAAGAAAGAAAGAAAGAAAGAAAGAGAAATAGCAGAATACATTGAACGGACACAGAAGCTAACACTAGTCAAATTAAGAACAATCTGAGTTTCAAGATAAATAATTGAGGCAACAAATTACAATTCATTGAAAAATATAGAAAACAATGTGTCCACGAAGATACAATGAATAAAAATAAATGTGTGGAAACTTTTATAAGCAAAAACTTATATTTATGCAGTTTCAAAATATTTCTATATAAAAATAATTAGTTTTAAAAAGAAAAAAATAGTGACTGTATAATTAAAAATCCTAGCAGACATTACTGTAATCTAGTGATCTAAGTGAACTGATGAAACAATTTGAAATTGTGTGCCATCTGATAGAATGCATTCAAAAGATTTCAACATCACTTCTAGGATATTCACGCAAAGATGCATAACCTGAAACTACCCACTAAGAAGCACTACTTAGGGGATAATCTACAAAAAGAGAGAGGGGGTGGGGCATAAACTGTGTCAAATTCATGAAAATCAAGATAAGCTTAAGAAGTTTATGACAGACTGACTTTGTTAACAAGACATTATTGTTACAGTTGTCAAACTAGATAGAAACTTGTGGATTATATAGCAATAACATGTTCATGTTAGTTTTTTGTCTTTGATGATCATATCATAACAGGTGATTACATTATATAAGCACATGTTCTTTAAAACACAAAGTTTATAGTAATCTATTTGAGGCATCAGATCTGCAACTTACTTTCACAAATGTTTAAGGAAAAACAGCTCTTTTTACTGTAATTCTAAGATCTCTGTAGTTTGTGTTTATTTAAGAAATACCACAATTCTATGCTTAAATCATTTGCCAGGTTTTGAAGCTCTATGATTTTGGAGTCTTAAAGTGTTACCAAGAACATATAAAAGGCAGAAGTCAACCTGCCCTTCTCTTTCAGAAAATCATATCCACCAACCAAAAGCCAGAGAGGGTCAAGTACAAGGAATGGGAAAAATTAAAAGTAGACTCAGACTACTAGAACTGAAAGGTCCCCGTGACCAACACCCAATTGGATTAAGTTGATCAGTCATTCATTCCATCTGCTTCACAGAGTAAAAAGAGAACCATCTCTTGTGCAAGATAGAACATCTAGATCTTAAACAGTTGTTTTATACACTATGTCCAGAATATTATAGACATGAGGCAAGAAATTACTAATGAGTAAGACAGAAATATAGACACAAGAAGCATCTCTAGACATGATATAGATAAGGAAGTTAAGGAGACGGTTTTCAATAATGCCTGAGATGGGTATTAGAATTAGGAGGGTTGAGAAGTATAGGACGGAAGCTAGTTGGCTGATAGTGATAAAGGGGTGTCCTACAGGTTGGCCGCCAATTCATGTTAGGGTTAGGAGGTCTGCTACCAGGAATCAGAATAAGCATTGGCTTAGTGGTCGGAACATTATTCCTCGTTGTTTAGAGGTGTGGAGGATGGGAATAATTGCTAGGACTAGGATGGAAAGGACTAGGGCTAGGACTCCTCCTAGTTTGTTGGGGATGGATCAGAGAATTGCGTATGCGAATAGGAAGTATCATTCGGGTTTGATGTGGGGAGGGGTGTTTAGGGGGTTGGCAGGGATGTAGTTGTCTGGGTCTCCTAGCAGATCTGGCGAAAATAGGACCAGTAGCATGAGTGTTAAGATTAATACTAGGAGGCCCAGGATGTCTTTGATTGTGTAGTATGGGTGGAATGGAATTTTATCTGAGTCGGATGTTACTCCTGAGGGGTTATTAGATCCTGTTTCATGGAGAAATAGGAGGTGTACTGCTGATAGGGCTGAGACGATGAATGGAAGGATAAAGTGGAAGGCGAAGAATCGTGTTAGGGTGGCTTTGTCTACTGAGAAGCCGCCTCAGATTCATTCTACTAGGTTGGTTCCGATGTATGGGATTGCTGACAGGAGGTTGGTAATTACGGTTGCTCATTTGACCTCATGGTAGGATGTATCCTATGAAGGCTGTGGCTATGACTGCAAATAGTAGTACGATTCCAATGTTTCATGTTTCTGAGAAAGTGTAGGAGCCGTAGTATATTCCTCGTCCTACGTGCATGTATAGGCAGATAAAGAATATGGAAGCTCCGTTAGCATGTATACATCGGATAATTCAGCCATAGTTAACGTCACGGCAGATATGGGTAACTGATGAGAAGGCGGTTATTGTGTCTGATGTGTAATGTATGGCTAGGAAGAGGCCGGTGAGAATTTGTAGGATTAGACAGACTCCTAGTAGGGAGCCGAAGTTTCATCATGCTGAGATATTGGATGGAGTGGGCAAATCGATGAATGAGTGATTGATGATTTTAATGAGGGGGTGTGATTTTCGAATGTTGGTCATTAAGTTCTTGTAGTTGAAATACAACGATGGTTTTTCATATCATTGGTCATGGTTAAATTCCATGTGAGAATAATGATAACATACATTGTATTTATTTTAAGTACAATTTTTGTGGTGAGCTTTGTAAGTTTTTCTTCAAAGCCTTCTCCTATTTATGGTGGGTTTGGTTTGATTGTGGCTGGTGGTATTGGTTGTGGTATTGTGTTAAATTTTGGGGGATCATTTTTAGGTTTAATGTTTTTTTTTTAAATTTATTTGGGGGTATACTTGTAGTGTTTGGATATACTACCGCTATGGCTACTGAGTCTTATCCTGAGGCGTGGACGTCTAATAAAGCTGTGCTAGGGATGTTTATTACGGGAGTGTTAGCAGAATTGTTAACTGCTTGCTATATTTTAAAAGAAGATGAGGTTGAGATTGTATTTAAGTTTAATGGTGCAGGTGATTGGTTGATTTATGATACAGGTGATTCAGGGTTTTTTAGTGAAGAGGCCATGGGAATTGCAGCACTATATAGTTATGGAACTTGACTAGTGGTTGTCACTGGTTGGTCCTTGCTTATTGGTGTATTAGTGATTATAGAAGTTACTCGTGGAAATTAAGTAAAAGTAAGCGAAGGGTTAAGGTGATTATGAAAGATAGAAAGTAGAGTTTAACTAGCCCTTTCTGATTAGATACGACAGTTGACATTTTTATCTGGAAATAAGAGATGGATTTTGGTAATACATTTTCTAGTCAGATTATATCTAATAGTATCGATGCGGATTTTTGGCTTACAGTTAGGCTTATTGTTGATGGGAGGCGGTGTATTACGATTGGAAAGTACCCTAGGAGGTTAGAGAACTTAAAAAGGTTTGAGGGGTATTTCAATTTTAAGTTTTTAGCCGCGAGGTTGAGTTCTAATGCCAGGATAAAGCCTGTGGTAGTCACGGCGAGGGCAGTTAGTTTCAGATAATGGGGTATAGTTATTTGTGGGATAGTTGTTGGGGGGATATTATAGGAAATTAGGTATCCTGCAAAAATGCTTCCAATTAAGAGACGTTTGATGGAATTGATAAGGTGGGGATTATTTTCATTGATTAGGTTCAAGGAATTGAATCGGGGTTGTCCTAGGAGTGCAAAGAATATAATTCGAGTACTGTAGGCAGCTTTAAGGGATGTGGCAGATCAATAACAGATAATGTTATTGAAATAAATATGATTAATTTGCAAATGAAGTCAGAAGAAGTGAACAAATAAGAGGAAGAATGATCGATTTCAGCAGATAATTAGAATGTGTATGAGAATCAAAAATGCTAAAACGAGTGGTTGAAAAAAACAGATTGGGTCTTGTAGAATAAGGATTACCAAAATGGAGGACAGGTCACTGGAAAATTTTCAAATTGGAAAAAAAGGAGAAGAATATATATTTAAAATAAAATAATAGAGTATAAAAAGCATACAAAATCTTGAAAATTTTACAATGGGTAAAATAGATTTCCACAAGGAGAAAACAGAGAGAATGAGAAAGAAGAAATATTTGAAGAGATGACTAATAATGTCCAAAACCAATAAGAGCATCTATCTGCAAAATCAAGAAACTGTGAAACTCAAGCATGTTAAAATTTTCCTCTGTGAAAATTTCTGCTTTTATGGTATTTAAATACACCATATGTATTTAAAAAGGAAGAGATGAGAGTTTCTTTTCAAACACAAAGTTCATTTAGAAAAATAAACCAACACAATTAAATTTTACTGAAAATATACATGACAGAAAAATTTTAAGCATTTCAACAAAAATCAAATAATTATTCCTCAACTTTTAAAGTGTTTATTCAATGTGTTTACATAAATCCTTGGTCCTTTCCTTTAATTCAACAAAATGTCCTTAATTACATTTTATGTACATAACATATTCTCCATGATATCACAGCAAAACATTTTGTCACTTTAAAGATTAAACAGATTCGTTGAGATGAATTGAATTTTGTGAGAAGAGAGTTTAAGATTCTATATCTTTATACATTTAATGGATTTGAAGCTGAAATGTTTGCCACATTTTTAGTATATATTAACAGCTCTAAAATTGGCTTGAATTTATGTTTAACCATGTTTTACATATGAATTGTTTTCAGTCTTAATAATAAACATAGTGGGTCAAGGAAAGATGCTAATTGCTGAAAGCTAATTAGGCACCAGTTTGACACCATTTGGTACTCAAATTCTGGATTGATTAAATGTTACAATGCTATTTTACAACCAAAGTACCAATAGAAGACTTGTCAGCTACTACTCTATGCTCTAAAATGTATTGAAGTCTTTAATAAACAGAGCTTTGAAAGAAACTTGCTCAGTATAAGAAAATCCATTATTAAATTTTCTAAAACAGTGTTTCTCATTTGGAAGGATGGGTAATATTTACTGTGGGATCATCTGTGCATTGTAGGATGCTTAGCAATATCCCTGCCTCTACTTTTTATATCCTAGGATCACTTGCCCCCAGACCTAAGTTGTGACCGTCAAAAATGTCCCCAGAAGGAAAACAAAAAATTATACAGATTTGAGAACCATTGTACAAAATAAGGAATTTTCTAAAAATAAAAAGTCTCCTAATAGGCACACAGTTCTCACAGGTTTGGGCTGTTTTATTCTTAACTACTTGGTTAACACAGTTATCCACCATTTGAGTATTAGTGAGAGCTAATCTACTGAGAGATAGATAATCACATCCAAACCAAGATTCTAATTTCTTTGCTATTTGTAACTGTGGCTAGTGAAGTATGTCTCCACTTCATAAGCAATGTTTGATTTTAATGTTGAATCAGATCTTACAACATTCATTGATTGAAAGAAGTCATGATTTATAAACAGATATTTGTAAAATGGTATTATAGACTTTTCAACAGAAATTTTATAAGCTTAGATCCTATGGCTATCTTTCTGATTTTTAGATTTTTTTCTGTTGTTTTCCTCAAAATATTATAAAAAGAAAATGACTTTCCAGAAGAAATCACTTTTATTTTTAACTAAGCTATTTTAATAAAATTTATGTATTATCAATATGTTTTAAGGTTTTATGCTAGATATTTAATATGCAAAAATGAATATCTACTGTATATTATCTATTGTTCTATGTATCGGTTCCTACACACAAAAAACATGCAGATTGTGGCATTGTCTAATGGATCTCTTAACAAAAAGTAATGTTTTGCATGAAAAATGAAATTGTAAAATCACCCAATAGTACCTTACAGTGTAGTTATTTATACGAAGGAAGAGTATAAAATTTAATTAGAGAACAAAATACTTCCTTTTGTAAAAATTTAAGAATTCTCAACACCTCAGCAAGGATAAATAATGGCTTTCATAAAAAGCAAATGAAGGCACGTTTGAATTCTTAAATTGAACACAAAATTTTAAGATACAGTTTTTATAACTAACAAAATATGATATCAAAGTTGCTTTAAATAATATGATAAACAAGATTGCACATATGGCTACATTTAGAAAAAGAAAAGATAGTTTATCCATATTTCCTTCTTTATTTTTGGTTCAATGCCTTCATATGGAGAGGCACATATTATAACAATTATAGAGATACACTTTCCATAAATGTTTGTTATATTGAATTAGGAATAGCTATATGTCTTATAACTTTTAAACTGTAATTTATATAAGTGGAAAAATACTTATTATTAAAACAGGATTTGGTAAACTTTTTCTAAAAGGCCAAGTATGGAATATTTTAGGCTTTGCTAGCCATACATCTCTATGGCAACTACTTAACTGTCATTTTAGCAGAAAATCAGCCGTGGACAATACATAAACAAATAGGTGTGGCTATGTTTCAACAAAAGTTTATAAAAACAGACAGTAGGCATGATTAGTCCATGGACTGTCCTTTGTCCACCCCTGTAACAAATTACTATGCATATCTTAACATGCATACATTTTTGCTGTTAATGAGATGTTCCCCTTTCCTGGTGATCGGTTAAGTCATTCCCTACGTCTTATATAATAAGAACTATATGTTCCAGTTAATAAATTAGTGTTACCATTTCTTTTAAAATATATCTAATATTATCATTATGAAAGTTGCTCTTTTTTTAGTGAATTCTTTCAACTTAAACATAATAAAACCGACATAAATATAAACATTTTCTTTTATAAAAGATATCATTTGACATAGAAAAGTGTACTGATGATTAGCAGTTATAATTTAAAGGAAAATTAGAAAATGTACAATAGGTAAAAATGGCATTAAAAAATTAGATTCTGGGGCACCTGGGTGGCTCAGTCAGCTCAGGCCATGATCTCCCGGTTCATGAGATTGAGCCCCATGTCGAGCTCTGTGATAACAGTGTAGAGCCTGCTTGGGATTCTCTCTTTCTCCCAATCTCTCTGCCCCTCCCCTACTAGTGCTCACTCATGTTGTCTCTCTCTGTCTCTCTCTCTCTCAAATAAATAAATAAACTTTAAAAAAATTAGATTCAGCCAAAGGAAAATTTAAGTTGCTGAAAGCTTTGATACATGTTGCCATCCTTTGGATATGGAACTCGAAGATAAGTTTGCTAAGGGCGAAAGGTCTTTTGGCACCAAGATTTACAGCTGCCTTAGGGCTTGCTTAGCATAAAGAAAGTACATTTTCATAATATATCTCAAAACAAGAGAGAAAATTATTGCCTGTTAAAGAGACAGAAATTTTTCTTTAATATTTTCCTATTTTTTAGTGTCAAAAGCAAAACATTCCTAAAAATTTTATCTATGCTTTTATATCTTACATTTTTCTCCACCTCTCTATAAGCTTGAAATGCAAATGTTGATTTACTTTTTGCTTTTTCTAATCCACCAAGAAACCATTTAGAAATTATCTGTTTTATGTGTCTTCAACATACCTGCTTATTGGAAATAAACTTTTTATGAAATCAGAGCAAATAAATGAAAATCCTACTAAAAATTTCAAGGGTTACAGGTGATAAGTGTTGTTTTTCTTTTTCTGTATCTTTGCTCACACTGGTTACCACCTGCTTCCCATCCTTGGTATCACATGCACAATATCTTTTTTCTTTTCTTTCTAACTTTTGGTCTTAGAGCTGTGAAAAATACCTACTTTGCAGAAGTTTTGAAAGTTCTTAAAAGTCTTCTCATTTTTTGCTCCATGAAACATCATTATACTAAAAGGTTAACAAATAGAAGAGATTAAAATTCATTCACAGTCTCCACCCTCCCACCCCCACCAGAAAAATGAACCCCTGCTTTTTAACATAAAACTCTGTAGTCCTCAGTGTTTACAGTACACAATAATTTGCCATGGCATTTTTTCAGGGTATTTGTATATAACACACTCTTCTTTAACCCTTTCCATAATATATTGAAATTACTTGTGACTTTAGGGATCTCAAGCTTACTCTAATTACTCTCTCCATATGGAACTCTTTAGCTATTGGCAGATTCAACAAATGCCTTATTACACCCCTTTGAAAGAGTGACTGAAATACATGTAATATACATGTGCTTTTCCTCAGAAACATTATATTATATAAAAAGTTTTATTTTTATTTTTTTAAGTTTGTTTATTTATTTTGAGAGGACGAGAGCTCGCTCCCGCATGAACTGGGAAGGGGTAGAGAGAGAATCCCAAGCAGGCCCAGTGTGGAGACCCACCCTGGGCTTGAGTTCACAATGTGTGAGATCATAACTAGAACCTAAGTCAAGAGTCGGTCACTTTACCTACCGAGCCACGCGTGCTCCCAATAAAAGTTTTAAAAATGTATCATAACAGTAGTTCAGGCCTCACTAAAAAATATCCCCTAGAAAATAGAAAGAATGGACACTGTTTACCTTAAGTGTTATATAGTTGTCCAAGTTTAACCATTTTACAAATGTTATATATTGGTTACAGAGACATATCTTGTCCTTTACCATTGATGACTGTACAGGTATCAATTAATATTTAATTAATATCACTCACAAAATTGAAAGCATATCAAGGGCATTGCTGCTTATTTTACAGAGTTGAGCTATTTATCTCAACATTTAAATTTAAGAAATTCTGTACCTGCCATGTAAAGATCTAAAGTCTAAAGAGAAGCTCTGAGTGGTTTAGTTCCTTTTGCTGTACGATTGAAAGGGAGTTACTATAGTTTTTCAAAATCAGGAACAGATCCCAGGTAAATATAGCACTTGATTTTGGCAGAGATCTCTTACTAAGTAGAACAACTAAAAACATGAGATGACTGCCACACAAACTATTTTATTGCAACATAAAAAGTTGCATACAACAAACAAGAAATATTACAAAAGTCTGTGTCACCTTCATCCCGGTGACACTGCCCCGAAGCAACAAATTTTAACATTCTCAATTTATTACTTCATCTGTTGATTCCCTGTATCGCATTATATTATATAAATAAACTCCATTTCTTGATTTGTCAATTTAGTTGCAATTAACGCCTTAGTTTAAAAAAAAGAGAATAATAATTAAACCCTACTTCCCCTTCTTAAACATCTCTGTAGGTTTATTCTTAATTTCTTCTATTAATTACTTTAATCTTTTACATAAAATATGTATACCTCTTTCTCTTGTTAAATTAACTGCCAACAGTATATTTTGGCTTCTTTTTCAGTAAGATGAAGAAATTTTCACTCTTAAACTTTTCTCAATATCTAGTATCCTTTTTTACTTTTCAAATTCTAGATTTTTTACTTTCCAAATCCTTCTAGCCTTTTTTTTTTAATTTAGCTTGGCAAGGTGTCTTTTGTATAAAAATATAACACACTGGCCGCATGTCTAGATGTTAAAAACAAGGAGGCCATAAAATCATGAATACCTTCTGTATTACTAAAATAACTACTGTGACTGGACCTATAGAGAAGTAGACATAATGCAACCCCCTGTGCTTTTTGATACAAATAGGAATAATTTTGACAGATCCTGCTCTTCCATCGTTACATTCCATATATTATTAAAAATCAATCCATTTTTTATTTCGCGTTATCATCGCACCATGATTCTTGAACATTTTTTCCCTGAAATTTCGAAGTGTTTTTCTTTTTTGTGGACAGAAGAATCACATGTCATCACCGTATTAATAATATCCAATTTCTTAACAATACTATACTAGTTATGATGCAAGATTAGTTGCTGTGCCAATGATGAAAACAACACTTATTTTTTCGATGACAAACTTATTTCTAATAATCTACTCTTAAGAAAAAAAAAAAGGTTAGCATGCCATTTCCATGTTTTAGGGACTCAGGCTATTTTTATCTTGATCCTGTTCCAACCTCAACATTAGGTTTGCATCTTGCAGTCTAAAAGATCTGTACCAGTTACTGGTATAATATCTACATGCCAGCCAGTGGGAGGGGAGAAGTGAGGAAGAGGATGGTATGAGTCTTCCCTTTCGAGTATAGCGCTAAGAAGTTTCCCGAACAATGTACTTCAGTAATTCAGTGTTAATTTGTGCAGGATTCTAAAGCTCTTCTCAGCTGCAAAATTTAAATAATAATAGTACCTCCCATGGATGCAGTGATTATTAAATGAGTTACCATTTATAAAGCACTTGGAATAGTACCTGACACGGTAAAATAACAAGCAGAGCAAATTTATTCAATACTATTGCTACTCCTTTTGTTATTTATTGACCAGAAATTAATTATATGATCTGAGTTTGTTGCAAGGAAGCTAATGCAACTTTTTTTCCTTCACAATCATGTGCTGAGGTAAAACTTTCATAATTATAAGAGAAAAAGAGAAGACATTAGAAGGGACAATAGCAAGATCTGTGATATGTGCCATTAATTAAAAATAACAACACACCTATTCTTTTCTTGATAGTTTTCTCCAGAATTGGGACTTTTTGTTCTGGTGTAGAGTCATTCCTCCAAAGGCCTTCCTTTCCTTATACTCCTGTATTATATCACTTTGTGTAGTCTTCTTTCTTGGATTTGTTTTCCATTTGTTAGAATATATTCTTTTCTCTCTCCCAACCTCTACTTTGTGTCAGAAAGAACAAATAACACATTGTCTTAGTCCATTCGATTTGCTCTAACAAAAATACTTCAGACAGGGGAACTTATAAACAACAGAAATTTATTTCTCACAGTTTTAGAAGCTGGGAGGGCCAAGATCGAGCTGCCAGCATGGCAGCATTTTGGTGAGAACCCTCTTCCTGGTTTATACCTTGTATCTTCTTGCCCTGTTCTCACATGGTGGAAGGAACAGGGATCTCTGTGGGGTCTCTTTTATAAAAACACTAAACTCCTCATGAGAGCTCCGCACTTTTGATCTAATTCCCTCCCTAAAGCCGCACCTCTTTATACCATCATTTGTGGGAGTTACCATTTCAATATGAGGGGACACAAACATTCACACATAGCATATACCAATTTTTAATTGCTTATATCTGAAAACATCTTTCTTCAGTTCTCAAATTTTAAATAATTGTTTTGTAGGATATTGATTTTAGTTCAAAATCATATTCTTACCAAAAAGTTTAAAGATTTTATTCCATTGCCTTCTAAAACCTAGTCTTGCTGAACACTAATACTGGAATTTTCTCTTTTGCAGATAAACTACGATTTTAAAAAATAACATTTTATTTTTGATGCTATACATTTTCAGAAAAATGTGTTTATGGTTCATGCTATTTAGGACTCACTGAGTCTCTTTCAATCTGAATATTTGAACCTTTGTTCACTCAATTTTTTTTTATTGTTGCTTTCATTATTTCTTCCATTTTTCATCGTTCTCTCTTCTTGGATCATCTATCAGAAACTTTGTAAACTTCGTAAGTATTCCTCCAGGTAAACTTCATTTGTAATTTTTTTTCAAATTCTGTCAATTGTTTTGCTTTTTTGTTTTCCTTCCCTGTACTTTACATGATGAAAAATTTCTTAGGCTTCTTCTGCTAGATTTTTCAGCTGGATATTTTGCTGTCACGATCCTACCTTAACTTCCAAAATTTCTGCCACAGTCTCTTATTATCCTCTTTCCCGAGTGGAGTGCTCTTTAGATGTCACATTTAATGAATCTGTCTAAAATATTAATTAAAATTATCTAACTTTTATCTGTTTCCTGGATTATTTTAGGTTTCTCTGAAATTATTTATCTTTTGTATTTTATATGCATGAAATTCCTAAATTTTTTTCCATATTTAAAAATGAAAACTTACGTACTGGCTTAAACTTAATGGCTTGCTTCTTCTAAGTGCTTGGTTGGATTGCTCTTCAACTGTGAAATTCTCTTACACGTTTAGCCTCTGCCCTGAATGTACGGTATGGCTTGACTCCTCTGTGAGACATGCTAATTGACTGGTTTCACTTTGGGATGTATGGGCTGGGAACACAGCTTCACGCTCCGTGAATTTTTAACTGTGTTCCCCCAAATAAACATAACTTAATTCTGAAGTGCCCATACGCACACTAGGTGTTCAGTTGTGCCCAAGTGCATTACCTGCTTTAACTGTAAGCCAGGAGCATTGCTGTCACTCTTTCTGTTACCACTCAGAAATGTAACCAGCTTATTCCCACTAATTAGATTGCGGACTCCTAAGATTGTAGTGTTTTCAGGTTTCAACAGGGAAGAAACAATTCCACCTCCACTGACTTCTCCAATTCCTGGTTTCTGTTGTGGCTAATTATGCTATTGGTGTATCACTCAGTATGAAAGAAACTGCCTCAGACCTTTCAGAAATGAGTCAAAGCCCTCAGTCCCTTGTTTCCCACTTCTCACAAAAGTCTAAGAACTGCTTTTGATTATTTTTGTGTACTTTAGATTTTAGAGAAGGAAAGAAGTAAACGAAAGTCTTCAGTTTTCCACGTCAAACTAAAGAGACTATTTTAAATCTATGGATATTTTCAATAATAGCCTTGAAACAAAAAGTATTTTTCAGTATTATAATGTAAATACCGTCAATGGCACTGGAAACAAATGCTCCAAATTGTCTTTGAAACAGTGGCATAAAATCCTCCTAGGGAAAAAAATAATTTATCCAATGGGAATTCTTGTCAAAAATATTTATATTGTTCAACTAGTCAAAATATAAAGTTTGTTAAACCTTTGGGGGAGAATGGAATTAAATGCCAAGTCATTTATTTGGTTCAAGAGATTACATAATTTACTTGAAGTAGATATGAGTCTTCCAAGTTCTCAAAAACTTAAAGCTCTCAAATAAATCACATGTACCTAGTGGGTAATAACATACATTGCTGTGAAAAGCCTCATATCAATCACATATACCCAGTGGGTGATAGCATACATTGCTATGAAAAGAACAAAGTTGAATAAACTACAGAGTTTTAAAAACATAAGAATTTCCCATGGATAGCTGTGTGAATTTAAACCGGTTACTTAAGTCTTTGAATTTCTGTTTCTTCATTTAAAAGACAATAAACTATTTACCTTGAAGGACTTTTAAGAGGATAAGAAGAAATGTATATATATTGTTGATAGTTTATGTAATAGGTGCTCAGTAATGTTGAAAACACTTGCAGTGACAAAGAAGATATTAAAAATATGAATTAGAGTATCCAAGTTTTATCTGTTCCCTGAATGATCTCTATCGAATCCCTCCAAGATCAGCTATTTATTTTATTTGTATAATTATACTGTGTATCGTGTCATTTCTAAAATTAATCTAACTGGATAAAATAAGGTTAACCTACATAAAGTACTTGTGCATTGACAAAAATATATGAACAACTGCAAAAAATTATTTATTTTTAAAAAATGAAGACAAAACTAGTTCTATTTAATAACACATGTAGTAATTTTAAAGGAAAGACTAACAAAGAAATCTCACACGAAATCTCAGGTAACAGCTTTTTCTTAAATGACCACCAATTCCTTATGTTTCATCTTCAGCCTTAGGGATTTAAATATATGATTTGTCAACATAGAGAATGAATTCTTTTTTAAGGGGAAGACTCATATTAACCAAGCTTGCAATAAATTGCAAAAAAAATTCCATTATTATGTTAGAACGTCAATATATTAATTTACAGCAAGAATAATCACAATAGGGATTAATAATTATTTAAGATTCATATAAATGGGACATGGTCTCTCTAAAGGTAAAACAGAAATATAAAAAGAATCACTATCATCCAATTAATTCATTGAAAATAAGAAGTCAGTCTCGATGACACACTGAGGTACCCAAAGGTTTCAATGTCTCCGGCAGTCTCTACATTAAGGATAACTTTGAAGACTCAAATATTCATATTACCAAGTTTCTATCCCCCATAGGGGAATGCTCTCATAAACATCAACAAACTTGTCTACATATTCCTACATTCTTCATTTCTTTAACACTGTGCAAACTCTAGAAGGAAATTTTGTTTTTCAGTTCATATGAACATCAAATAGAACAAGTAACATTAAGCATTTAAAATGACAAACATTAAAAAAATTTTTTAGCATTTTTTTTAACGTTTATTTATTTTTGAGACAGAGAGAGACACAGCATGTACGGGGGAGGGTCAGAGAGAGAGGGAGACACAGAATCTGAAACAGGCTCCAGGCTCTGATCTGTCAGCACAGAGCCCGATGCAGGTCTCCCAACTCACGGACTGCAAGATCATGACCTGAGCCAAAGTCGGATGCTTAACCGACTGAGCCACCCAGGCGCCCCAAAATGGCAAACATTTTAAATTGAATAATCTATGTAAGGAATAGGGGCACCTGGGTGGCTCAGGTAGTGATCTCATGGTTCCTGGGCTGGAGCCCTGCATCAGGCTCTGCACTGACAGTGCAGAACCTGTTTGAGATTCTCTCTCTCTGCCCCTCCGCCCCCCTGCTGGACTCACTTTCTCTCTCTCTTTCTATCTCCCTCAAAATAAATAAGCTTTTAAAAAAAATTTTTTTTAATGTTTATTTATTTTTGAGACAGAGAGAGACAGAGCATGAATGGGGGAGGGGCAGAGAGAGAGGGAGACACAGAATCAGAAGCAGGCTCCAGGCTCTGAGCCATCAGCCCAGAGCCCGACGCGGGGCTCGAACTCACGGACCGCGAGATCGTGACCTGAGCCGAAGTTGGACACTCAACCGACTGAGCCACCCAGGCGCCCCTAAATAAGCTTTTAAAAAAGGAATATTTACATGTCTCTGTTTTAGTCCATTAAGGGTATGAAACAAGGTAACTTACTAATTTACTCAGTTATTACCTCTTGATTACCTATGTGGCACACACCATACCAGTGTTCCAATTATACAGATAGAAAAGACAGAGAAACTCTGATTCCATGATGATCACAGCCTTGTGAATATATATCAATCCAGAATCATAATTTCTCAGTAATGTGGAGATCTTGATTCAAAAAAAGGAACAGTAAAGAGAAAACAAATGAGCACAATGATACTTGAGTTCTCCTGTTAAAGTATCCCTATTGTGTGGTATCTGAACCCTCCTTAATATTATTCTGGTTAAAGCTACCATTTTCCTAAAAGGTGTATCCATCTACAAAGGGTGCATCTCTCTAACACCTATGACTAGTCAACATATTTCAAGTAGTTTACAAAGCGGTTTATATTTTATCATTTCCTTCTTACAACATGCTATCACATTCTACTTACTTCAAATATGTGCATAATGAAACTGAGGATGGAGATAAAGTAATTCGCCTAGAGTCGTGTGGCTTACTAATTATGAAGCCAGAAGTTTACCCCAGTGTTACAAGCTGAATTGTGTCCCCCCAGATTTATGTGTTGAAGTCCTAACCTCGAGTACCTCAGAATGTGATTGTATTTATAGGCAGTTTTCAAAGTGGTAATTAAGTTAAAATGAAGTCATTCGAGTGGGCCCTTCTTCATCTAATGACTAGATTATTTATCAGAAGACAAAATTAGGACACAGACACAGACAGAAGTAAAACCTGGTAGAGACAGAGACAGAAGACTGCCATCTACAAGCCGAAGAGAGGGGCTTCAGAATAAACACACTATCAACATTCTGATCCTGGACTTCTAGTCTCCGGAATTGCGAGAAAATAAATTTCTAGTGTTTGAGTCAATTTGTGGTACTTTCTTATGACAAACCCAGATTGGCAAATTAATATACCCAGACTAGACTGGCAACTCATAAGCTTGTAAACTAGATGCTCATAACCTGCTCATAAGCAAAATTTATGGACACTTATAAGGAATTTATAAAGAAATACAGATAAGCTGCAGATTATTAATAGATTATTTTCTATAAAGATAAAATGGATTAATTGTACATTTTACAAGTAAACATAACTAGATAGTGTGATGGCTAATTTTATCAATCTGCTTGACAATGCTAAGGGATGTCCAGATTGCTGGCAAAATATTTTTTCCTGGAGTATGTCTGTGAAGATATCTCCAGGAGATTAACATTTGAATCTACAGATAAAGAAGATCCCGTTCACCAATGTGGGCAGGCATCAGCCAATCCATTGAGGGTCCCAATGAAACTAAAAGGCATAGGAAAGATGAATTTGCTCTTTGTTTAACCTGGGATGTTCAACTTCTTCTTCCCTCAGATATCTCATCTTCTGGTTCTCAAGTCTTCAGACTAAGACAGGGACTTACACCATTTGGCCCTCTATTTACAGGCCTTTGAGCTCAAACCAGATTATACCACCAGCTTCCTTGGGTCTCCAGTATCAGATGGCCAAATTTAGGACTCCTCAGCCTCCATAATCACGACAAACTATTTCTATAATAGGTTTCCTCTTATATGTATCTATCTATCCAAATCTAGATCTAGATATAATGTTCTTTCTGTTTCTTTGGAGAACACTGACTAATGTAGATACCAGTTCTCCTATCTTAAGTAGAGCTCCTAAGTAAAAGTAGAATGAACAAAATGGCACCAGAAATATAGGAACTATTAACAGGACTTATTATTTGGTGGTGAGATAACAGATGATTTTGCTATCATCACCATATTTTCAATATTCTCCAGGGTTTGGGGGGACCTATTTCTTAACTGGGATCTATTTCTTTTTTAAATGCATATTAAATATTATCTCTAGTGTTTACTCCAATAATTATTGAATCTATTATAAAAAATGTACCTGGCAGATACTGTGTGGAGAAAATAAGAGCAGAAAACAGACTGATAAAGCATAATCATTATAAATAAATGCAAAAGGATTCATTTCACTAAATCTCTAATGGCCACCTTTTTATTCTTGGTAAGCACTGATGACAATTACCCACCTCTATCATGATCAAAATTTCCTATTAGGGGGATTCCAGAACTTCCCTCTTAATGTCTACTCCCAATTCCATGTGGGTAGAGGTAGAGACACTATCCAAGTCCTATTGCAACATTCAGGTGAACAAGAGTCTAACCATTTCACGGCTGCTGTTGACTGTGGTTCTGGATTGTTCAAGGGCTGGTTGGTGCTGCTGCGGTGACCCTCTTGACATGTGAACTTGTGAGGCTGAGTTACCTGATGATGTTCCATGTGTGAGCCCCATCAATAACATGCTTTTAGTTGATATGCTTAGTTATTTTGGCTTTACTCCGGGTGCATGGGTCAGGATTAGCTTCCCAGGGCAGATGTAAGTCATGCCCAAAACAGCCTCTATCCCTAAAGAACTCAGACTCTTATTCTGATCTCCAAAAAAGCCAAACTGTTCCATCTCTCCTGATGACTACTTCTTTGGAGGCATTGTACCCTCATGTACTCAGGCACTACCTCTTTAGAGAGGATTTCTAAAAACCCACTGATAAGTTCCGGGGTTTGTCTTTGTAACCTCAGGAAATTTTTAGCATACCCTTTCCCTTTTTCCTGAGGGCACTGAGATGCTTCCTGGCCAAATATATGCATAAAAAAGAAGGATCATTCAAGTCTTTCCTCACAGAGCACACACTCTGCTCTACATTGGTGTTTGAGTAACGTCAGAGACTAGTTTATTGTAAGTAAATAACCTTGACTGGACAATGAACATAATCTACACTGCAATAGATACTCTGTTACAGAGAGGTAACTGGCTTACTGTTAACTATTGGGAGTGAGCATACATCTAAAAGTCAACACTGCACACTCCAGCACTTTCCTTTTTTCTCCTCAGTCCTCTTTACTCACTTTTGTTCTTTCGTGTATTAAGTCTGTGTGCCTCTCCCACCTCTTTGTAATTTTCCTCATCCTTAAGATTCCTTGATTTATTTTCTTTCCCCACCAGCTTCTCTCTCATATCATAGCAAAATAATATACCTAATTATGATAGATATTTTATTACTATTACTCAAATAATATAAGTGCTAATTGTAAAAAGGGGGGAGAAGAAAAGAAAAATGTAACTTCTATCTAACTAGCTAAAGAAAACTACTTTCAAACTACTATATTTTCTTTGTTTCTTAACCCTACTTCATCTTCCCCATGTCTTTGTTTGCATATATTTGTAGCAGAAAAAATATATTATAAATTCTTCTTCTTTTCCTGTCCTTTCCCTTTTCTTTATTACAGCAGGTTGTTCATTGAACCAATTGACAAACAGAAATTATGTCTTTTGAACAAAAGGCCCAGACCCCAGAGGAAGGAGTGAGAACAGAGATACAGAAGAAATGTCTGGGGAAAAGGGCGAAGAGAGGAAGATTTATGCATCATAACAGCAGAGACATCCACGCCTTACTTGTAGGCATCTATATGGAGCCGGCAGCCAAATTCATGAAGAGTAAACAACACTATGTGGCTTTCACAAAAACAGAGCCTGAGGCAGAGAACCTATTTGCTTACAATTATTTAGCAGAGTGTACTGCCAGGGAAATAAAAATGAGGGGTAAAGGGAATGGGATAGGGGAGAGAGAGCACATACAAAGCAATGCATCACCAAGCTGGTGCCAGTTTAGCATCAAAATACAACCCATCGCTGTAACATTTGAGGACATCTCCCAGGAGGCTGCTTGGGAACTACAACATTTTAGAAGAGTCCATTGCTGGCGAAAGAAAATGAAGGAAGATTGAGCAATTAATCTGCCATGTCTCTTTTGTCTTTTAGGTCATCGTACTTATGGGGTGTAACCCTGTTGGCCCCACAATCACACAGCTCCAGGCTGTGTTTTCTAGCATTTTTGAGCAACCATTGGGTAAAAGTAGAGCCATCTCAGGCCCTGCTTGTTGGTCTGTCTTTATCAGTGAGTTCAAGGTGGGGTGGGGGCATTCTTGGATAGTGGTGGAGGCAGGCTGAGCTTTCAGCCTGTGAGTAGAACAGATCAACAGAATCGCTCCAGAAAGGAAACAAAGTAAATGATCTAACCCCAGAGCTATGGCATAATTTGGTGGGAATCCAAGAAGACCTGAAGTTTTTGCTAGTCTGGTAATAGAAGTCTGAGTGAGAAATTAGTTACTACTTTTACTTCCCTGTTTTAATTTCCTACCTGCTATAAACAAGGGTCTTATCGGGGATTGCACAAAACAAACCCACATCAAGTACTGATGATACAGGTGACAGTTCATGCCCATACATATTTATGGTGCTCATAATTTTGTTGCATAATTGATACGGAGACATGAAACGAACTATTGGGAATCACTGCTCAACAACATCAGAAGACCTTGGTAGACAAAAAGTCAAAGTACTACAGAACACTGTTATAACCAAACGAAACATCAACCCAGGGGTATGACAGAGGCAATAAAGAAAAGGCCAGTGAAGTTTTTGTTTGGGGAGGAGTTTCTTTTTAATGAAATTTATTTTCCCAACTTCCCAGAATCCCTAGAAAAAAAAGTATATGTGCAATTATCTCTAAGGGCTCCATTTTAAATTCTAAATTTCTAAAAAAAAAAACAAATAATCACAAAGTAAACAAGTTGTGTTGGGGCGCCTGGGTGGCTCAGTCAGCTGAGCGTCTGACTTTGGCTCAGGTCATGATCTCACAGTTCATGAGTTCAAGCCCCAGTCAGGCTCTGTCCTGACAGCTCAGTGCCTGGATCCTGCTTCGGATTCTTTGTCTCTGTCTCTCTGCCCCTCCCCTGCTCATGCACTGTCTCTCCCTCTCTCTCAAAAATAAACATAAAAAAAAGAAAAAAAAGAAAACAAGTTGTGGAGGCCACTTTTAGGCAAACAGGCTTGAGCAATGGAATGTAGAAAGGGGCCCACACTGACCACTTGGCTGAATACGCAGGCCCATCAGGCAACCCACTACTTAGAACCAGGCACAGTTACCAAAAAAGGGAAAATTCCGCATGTTGCCACACCTCCTCACCTTCCCTCCTTTAAAAGTAGCCCCTTCCCACAGCATTGTTGCAGATAACCTCTCCTCTGCTGTCCTGCCCTTGGGTCCTTTGCAAATAAACTTTTGTCTCCTTTGTTCTGCCTCTGGTGATTTTTTTTTATTTTATTTTTTTTTTTATTTTTTTACCTCTCAGGCTACTGGCTTCTACCTGATCATCACCCCATATTTGGGGGCAATCATCCAATCAAGAGACACCCCATTTACACACCACGCAAGTCTCCTCCTACATTTAAGAAAAAAAAAAACACGTAACCTGAGGTTGTGCCTGGGTGGCTCAGTTAGTTAACCATCCAACTTCAACTCAGGTCATGATCTCACAGTTCGTGAGTTTGAGGCCCCCATCCCTCCTCCCATCCCACCCCAGGTCAGACTCTGTGTTGACAGCTCAGAGACTGGAGACTAGTTGGTATTCAGCGTCTCCCTCTCTCTCTCTCTGCCTCTCCCATGCTTGTACTCCATCTCTCTCTGTCTCTCTCAAAAATAAATAAACATTAAGAAAAATTTTTAATGTAACCTGATAAAGGACAATCTAGCCTCTTGATCCCTTCCAACCTCTAAAGTTGGAGAAAGTTATAGAGATGGAGTTGTGGGCTTGTCTCTCGAATTAGAGACTCGAGTCAGAGTCCATACCAATGTAAGTAGGACATTTAGAACCTTATCACAGTAGGTCCTCCCCCAACCACACATCAACTCTACCTCATGACCTCCATCCATACTCTGCCTATGGACTGCTTAACTTGCCAAATATGTGTAGTATAACAACACTAAGTGGATCCATAGGAGGAACTGAGGTCAACATTAAGGTCTTCCTGTAGAACACAGAATTTAGAGATAGAAATGAAGCTGAATTGAAGAAAAGTTAAATTACAGTTTTGCACAGCTGACTTTGCAAAAGTCATTTTCTCATTCTCTCTCTCTCCACACTCTGTAAGCATATACAAAGTTAGAATACACTAGAATAAACAACACATCGCAAAATATAAACAGACATGTCATTTTTAAGACTTTATTCAGTAAACATTTACCAAAATTATTAATGATATAAAAAGTACATATAAGTACTGTATTAAGATATACTATAGATGTTTCATGCTGTACTTATTTGTACTTCTGTTAACGGGCATCTTGTTCTATAAACTCTGAGCAAATCTCTTATTACTCTCTGAGGAAGCATTTCTAGAAGAACTTCACTTGTAAAATTTTTAAAGACTCTTGGGGTACTATAAAATTCTCCTCCAGAAAATTCATGCCAATTTAGAATCATTCTAGCGATGTGTTAGAGTTCTTGTTTTATTGCAACTGTTCACTAGAATTATTGCTAAAATGTGTGGTATGGAAAATAAGATATGGTATTGTTATTAATTGCAATTAATTCCTTTTTTCGATTACCAGCGACAGTGAACATCTCAACACACAAACTGGTTATTTGCATTTCTTCTTTTTGAATGCCTGCTCATTCACTGCGAGGCTTTTTTGTTTGTGTTTGTGTTTTTATCCTAGTTCAGCCCTTTTACTTTCTGATTTTCAAATGTACTTCATGGCATAAAAGAGGAAATTGAATTGGCCTACCAATATCACAGCAAACTATGTTGATTGGGAGGACACACTTTGTGGTCAGTTCAGAAAATTGTGCTTCCTAATTTACTGCTGAGTAGTGTGGTGAACTTGGATAAGTTTCCTATCATCTTTAAACTTCAGTTTCCTCATCTATAAAAATGGAAATAGCAAAAATATATACTTCCTAATGTTCTGTGATTCAAATGACACACTATATTCAAAATAATTAATATATTTTTAAATGGTATTGATATGCCAAGCCAAAGTAGGAAGAATTTTGTTTTAAAATAACTTACACAATATATAATAAATAGGTCAGTGAACTCACTCTTTGTCATAAGAAATGAATGGTTTTGATGTTGAAGACCCATCAGATTAAAGAATACACTCCCTATTATGACATTATAGAATCTTTTTGGAGCTATGGACACATTACTTGATCTCACTGATTTTTGCTGTTGTTATTTCCTCATGTTTGTAGTCCGCTGAGGAAATACATAGATTTTTTTAAAAACATTCTAGGCTTTTAAAATATATTTATAAATAGAGATGTGAAAGTTGTATCCATTAGGCTGCACTTTGTGCAAATAATACAAACGTTCAACAAATAATGAAAATGAAAATGTTTTACCTTAAGCCATAGGACATGTGTAATTCCTCTAACAAGATGTCTAGGGATCAGCTCTCCTGGTGTTGTTCTAGTGGCCCTCAAGGACTCAGGTCTTTCATCCTGCTTCTCTGCCATCCTTAGACTTGATGCTCATGATTATTGGGTCCACACTGAACAGTAGCCAAACAAGAAAGAAAGCGAAGGGAATGAAATGGCCTTACTCTCCCTTTAAGTCTCTCCTATACCAGGGAAAATATCGTTTCCCCATAATTCCTCCCATTGCCCTTTCTCTTACATTCCCTTGCCAGTACTAGATCACATATCAACCTTTAAACTAATTAAAGAGAATCAGTTTCTCATAAGGAGCTTAAACCAATCATAATTCATACCCTAGGGCCATCCACATTACTGATGAATAAAGCTGAGCTCTGAAAGAAAGGAAAAGGAGGTAGTTATGGGTGAGTGTCTCTTGTATCCGCAGCATTTTAATTTATAGAGATGCTTGAGGGACAACACAGAGCTGCCATTGTCATTGAGAAGGGGGCATGTCACACCACGCAAGGCCATGTGGCAAGTCCCAGTTTGGATCAAGAGCTGGGAAACATGGCTCAGAACCTTTATTGTGTATTTCACGGGAAAGACACAGCAGGGTGGGGAAATGGTGTAGGATTGCTCATTTGAATGCTGCCGGTTGGCTTTCAGCTATTCTGTGGTCTCTTAGTTGTCTCTTACTTGGCCTGAGTTGATTTAGGGTAGGGAAATACTGGCTTGGTATCTGAGAGTTAGATAAAGGATGTGTTTGTTAACAAGGACAAGGGGTTAGTTGGTTTGCATATAAAAGACATGTTCCCAGGAAGTTGTTCGTTATCTTAAGAATTAGCTTCCCCTGGGAGTAGCAGTCTCTCCCAGGCCAGGCCAAACTAAAATAATTGTTAATACTTGAAATGTATCAAACACGAATCATATGTGTTTCCTCACTTAATTCCCATAAAACACAGTGATAAAAACCTCATTTTTATTTCTACACTCATGAATTATATTCAAAGTCCCACAGTTAGTGATTAGTAAAGCTAGGATTTCAATTCATTCTGAATTCTGATCGCAAGTACTTAATTAGGACTTTATTCATTATTTTTCAAGAGTTTTAAATCAGACACTTCTGGGGGTACCTCGGTGGCTCATTTGGTTAAGCTTCTGACTTCGGCTCAGGTCATGATCTTGCAGTTGGGGAGTTCAAGCCCCGAGTCTGGCTCTGTGCTGACAGCTCAGAGCCTGGATCCTCCTTGGGATTCTGTGTGTGTGTCTCTCTCTCTGCCCCTTCCCTGCTCACTCTCTATGTCTCTCTCTCTCAAAATAATAATCATTAAAAAAAACCACAAAACTTTTAAATCAAACACTTCTAAAATAGAAGAAAAATATCCCATTTTCTGAGATAATGAAGTACATTATCTCAATGATAGTCTACAAAAACAAGCAAACAAACAAAAACTCTTAATCTTTTTTTTTTTTTGAGAGCAAGAGAGAGTGCCAGAGATGGGGGGAGGGGCAAAGGAAAGACAGAATCTTAAGCAAGCTCCACACTGAATGTGGAGCCTGACACAGCGCTCAGTCCCATGACCCTGGCATCATGACTTGAACCAAAATCAACAGCTAAATACTCAACCAACTGAGTCACCCCAGTGCCCCCAAATCTGTTAATCTTTAAAAAAAAAAAAAAAGAAAGAAAGAAAGAAAGAAAAAAGAAAAAATTTTGCACTGAAAATTTAGCTCTGAAAAAATGTGTAAAGATACTGAGAGGCTAAGAGAAAAATTACCAGGTGTACTCACAACTGCAAAGAAATGATCTTTCCCTCCCCCCCCCACCCCCCCCCACCCCAGCCGTTTCTGAAACCAGCCAGGGTGCGCCCTGTCGTAGTCTGACATAAAGGCGGGAACCAATCAAGTTCTGCTGAATGGTTTGAAATAAAGGCGGGAACCAATCAAGTTCTGCTGAGCATTCAAATTTAAATGTCAACCTATAACAGCTCTGTAACCTCAAAAAAATCCCTAACTTGTTTGTGCCTGTCTATAAAAGAAGCTGTAAGATCCTTGCTCGGGGCCTCTTAGCGTCACCGGCAACGAGTGCGCGGAGGATGGGGTTCGAACCTGCAATAAATGACCCTTGCCGCTTGGCTTTGACTCTGGACTCTGGTGGTTTGTTTTCGGGGGGGGGGGGGGGGTCTCTTGAATTGGGGCATATCAATACAATAATGTACTTAAGGGAATTGTTTGAAGCACTAGAAATTAAATAACTTTCTTTGCCCCAACCTGGATGTAAAATCAGTTTTTTTAAATGTTTTTAATTCATTTTTGAAGGAGAGAGAGAGACAGAGCATGAGCGGGGAAGGAGCAGAGAGAGGAGACACAGAATTCGAAGCAGGCTCCAGGCTCTAAGCTGTCAGCATAGAACCCGATGCAGGGCTCAAACCCACAAACTGTGAGATCATGACCTGAGCCGAAGCCGGACTCCGACTCAACCAACTGAGCCACCCAGGCACCCCTAAAATCAGTTTTTAAAATACAAAGCATGTTTTGGGGCACCTGAGTGGCTCAGTCAGTTAAGCATCCAACTTCGGCTCAGGTCAGGATCTTGTGGTTAGTGGGTTCGAGCCCTGCTTTGGGTTCTGTGCTGACAGCTGGGAGCCTGGAGCCTGGAGCCTGCTTCAGAATCTCTGTCTTCCTCTCTCTCTGCCCCTCTCCTGCTCGTGCTCTGTCTCTCTCTCAAAAATAAACATTAAAAAAAAAAGAAATTTAAAAAAACGCAATAAAATATGAAGCATGTTTTAATGCAAATGATACCTTTTTATTACAGACAAAATACATATACTTTCTGTTACATACTATGGTTACACATGTAGAGCTTTTAAAATAACAGAAATAATCACTACCACTGGCTATCAATCTCCAAGGTTCTCCCCTGCTCCAGTGCAATATGGGACGTCCTTTGCAGCAATATCATAACCAGATCAAAAAGTACAGTAGAAGCCTTAGGTGTTGAGATTCTCTGCTTTTGAACCAGAACATGGCAAAGTTTTTTTCTAACAATGAAGCAGCTGATCCAGGGCATCTGAGCAGATTTTGCCAGGATTTTCTTTTCAATATTCCCTGTGGGTATTAGCTTTGAAACTTATCTGGAGTCACAAAAGCTGTGAGCTATAGTGGAAAGAATATGACCGTTGAAGTTTACTTAGAGTACATTTAAAGACTTGTTCCATTTCTTGACCCAGAGGCATTGGGACTGTTATTATTATTTTTTTTTTCAATATATCTGAGCCTATGTTTCCATAGCTATAAAGTGCATATGTATTGTGGGTGGAGGTAGGAAGAACATTATTTATGAGAAAATTGGAAGCATTAAAGAGTTAACCTATAAAAACTACCTGGCACATAGTAGGGACTCCATAAAATATTAGTTTCCTGCTGGAGTTTTTCTTCAGTAGGTTAGGTCATCTTCCAAGCCTCATGTTCCTATCCCCTGCCTGATCATTTTCTGAAGTAAGGAAATGCCCTCTGATGTTCTCAGGAGCTCTTCCTCTCTCCTCCTTATTTTCCATTTCACTCCCCTTCCAACTTATTTATATGATTCCAAGTCTTCACTAACCCCTGGAACCTTCTAAAAACTTAAACACAAAGATTGGATCTTCAAGATTATGATTTCCTAAAGGAATCCTCTCAATGTGTTAGAACATTTTAGAAATTTATAGCTCACCTTATAGACAAGCTCTACCCACTTGGTCAGTTTCCTCTCCTAGCTGGATCCCTCCTTTTCCCCAGCTTCTTTTCTCTCTTCATTCTTGTTGATGTAGCCTCTAGGACCAGCCTGCTGAAATAATAATAATGACCTCAAGGTATTTACATTCTCTACTGCTAACCTGAAGGTCATCTTGAGAGCTTGTTTATCTAAGAAGTTTTTTAGTTGTGTATTTAAACTTTGCAAGCCAACTCCATTTGATATATTGTAGATGTTAATTCTGAAGATAAATATTACGTTAAAACAGATATATGCAATTTACCATAATTTCAGTAATTTAACCCAATGATATACATATTTAAAAATATTAATAATAATAAATAAAATAATAATAATATTTAAAAATATAATATTTTTCCTAGAAAGATCCTTAATGTTCATGACTCATTAAAGCATATTTGATTTGATGATGGCAATTTTTCAGGTACACTTTTCCACTTTTCTTAGTCTCATATAAGTGAATAATAATTATGCAGAATGGCACTTGATCCTAAGTGTTCAGAATTTTCAAAAACTTATTAAATTATAATATACATAGAAAAAAGTATACAAATCATAAATGTTCAACTAAGTGTATTTTTAAAAACTGAACACATCTGCATAACAAACACACTGATCAAGAAACAAATGTGACCAGTGCATTTGATAGTGATCGATCAGATGTTTGTGAATCAGTATAGGGAACTGGCCTTTCCTGATTGTGGGGGCTGGTTAAACAGTGTCTGTAAGCTCTCCTCTTCCTGTCTGATGCTGGGGCTTGAGGTCCACAGTGCAGGTATTCAGGAAGGGAAGATTATAGAGTAGGTGAGAGAGCTATGGCAGATTGGAACCCATGTAGGTGCTCGAGGACCTGCATCAATTCTGCTTCTCCATTTTTCATGTTGTGGATGTCTTGCAGGGGAAGTTGATACTTTCCCCCCACCCCCAGAAGCTAGTACAGGAGATGGGGAAGCTAACGATGAATACAGGGGAGGGCAGAGTACATGCAGGCCCAGCTGCTGCCCCACAGCAATCAGGTGAGCCATAAGCAATAATATTTGTGAGATGCAAAAGTGCCTGCCTGAATTTCTGAGAGTAAAAAACTAAAGGACGACTGCTTCGCTTCTGACTCAAAATCTCTCTTGTGGTCCACCATAACCAGAAACACAGAGAAGGGAATTCTGGGAAATGTAGTTCAGCTTAGCTCAACTGACATTTTACAAAACCACCAGAACCATTTTCCTCAAAGCATTCCTTGGGCACACTTTTATTCTCTACCCCAGCCAAAGGTAATCACTGTCCTAACTTCAAATTCCATAAATTAATATGGCCTATTCTGGATTTTATATAAACGGAATCATGCTGTATAAACTCTTTTGCATTTATTGTAGTGTTTTTTTTGTTTTGTTCTGTTTTTTCTCATTGCATGTTTGTTACATTCATATATATTATTGCCTTTAGTTGCTGATAGTTCTTTCTCATTGCTGTAGAGAATTGCTTTGTAGGACTACCTCACAGATGATTTGTTCTTTCCACTGTTGGTGGGCATTTGGGTAAGCCTCAGTTTGGGTCTATTTTCAATAAGGACTCTGTTAACTTTTTTTTTTTTTTTTAGCGAGCATGTACATGCATTTCTGTCAAGTTAATACCTGGGAGAGGAAATGCAGGATCATATGATATGCATGTACGTACATTTAGTAGATACTGCTAAATAATTTCCAAAAACAGTGCCAAATTCAAATCAGGGTTTCAATTGCTCCATATCCTTGCCATTATGTCTTCTTACTTTCAGTCATTGTTGTAGATATGTAATGGTAATATATCCTTGTAGCTTTAATTTCTATTTTCATAATGATTACATTGTATTTGTTTTCATATTTCATTGACCATTCTGATATCCTATTTTCTGATATCCTTTTGGGGGGTGAGGTGTCTTGATTTTTCTCTTACAGAGTTGTAGTTTTTATATATATTTGAGATATGAGTCATTTGTTGAATATATATATTACACAAATCATGTACCACTCTGGGTCGCCTCTTTGTCTTCTTAATAAACATGCATGACTTTTTTTATTTATGTAACAAGAAGCTCTAAATGAAACATGAGATCAAACACTTAGACCATAATTACAAGGAATTATGCCCTAATTAGATATCTTAAAGAAAATATTTGTTAATCTAGATAGGCACATTTAAATTTATATGTACAAGAAATTAATACAGCTGTCTAATTATAGTATATTTTATAAACAATCATTTAGAATATTTTTAAATGTCCCTAATATTATGGTTAAATGATTGCTTTAAAATGCAGAGTGAAAGTAGTTAAATCATTTAGAAAAAAAAGTTCTACGTTCTCAATGAAAATTATTAGGTAACTTCATAAAATAAAAAAGTACGGTTTTGAGTAGAGCATAATGATAACTTTTTTAAATGTTTATTCATTTTTGAGAGAAACAAAGACAGAGTGTGAATGGGGAGGGGCCCAGAGAGAGGGAGACACAGAATCTGAGGCAGGCTCAGAATATGAGCTGTTAGCTCAGAGCCTGATGCGGGGCTCAAAGGCACAAACCTCCAGATCATGACCTGAGCCCAAGTCAGATACTTAACTGACTGAGCCACCCAGGCAACCCTGGAGCATAATTATAAAATAAATAGTGTCATGCAGTATTAAAATGAAAAAATGACATGCAATTAGCCTTTGATAACATAGATAAAGCCATTCTAGGTTATTGATAGGAGAAACCACGTAACATTTAAATCTGCTCCATTTATTCAAGCTTTTACTTCTTTTCTTACTCATAAATTTTACAATCCTATTCTCTTTCCCTATTCCTTCATCACCCTTTCTCCTACTAAGGTAAAAGTATCTCAGGATTTCTCCTGGCCTAAAGGAATATCCATTACTTAAACAAGCTTCATCAGGCACTTAGTATAAAACTCTATTAGTTTTAACACAGCACATGGCAATTAGCTCAGGGCAGTTTCCTCCATTCAGTGCCTATGAATACCTAGTGACTTAACTTCAGTATTCTGAAAGCACCAAGTCACGTTCCCATTCCACCAATAGAATAAAGCTGACAGTTCATAAAAGCCATCGTTTGCTCTTTCTAGTAATTTTTTTAATTTTTTTTATTTAACGATGAACTCCATGACCTAACTACAATTCCTTTTCATTCTAATCTAGTACTTAAAGACAAAAAAAAAAAAAAAAAAAAAAAAGAATGTAGATTGTTTCTTATGGCTACTTTCCTATAAGTTGAGTGTTTTAAATGTGTTTTAAACATGACTTAATTTCTCTTTATTGTGGCTTGTTGGTTTAAACTATGAAAATTGCTTTAGAAAAAACTGTCTTTCAAAAATAAGACAATAATATTAACATGTCCTATCTGTATTGAAACCAATGGGAAAATGTGCCAAAATTGTCCTCTTGGAGAGGAAGATCAAATCCATCAAAAAACTCATCTATTAATGCTTCCATTTGCATAATTAGGAAAATCCAAACTGGCCTGGATAATATGATTTATTATAAAGAGTTTAATTTGATAAATTCACCAAGCTACCCAAGTTATGTATAACCTAGTGGAGTTACTGCTGATTAAGCCAACACATACATTGACGACAGGGTAGGATACCACTTACGTTCATAACTTGGGTACAATTTGGGTACATTGTTTGTTACTCAAAATATTCGTTGTCCAATGAAATTGTCACTATTCTACCCCTAAATACAGCTCAGTCTTAGAGTGCTAAAAAGCCTCAAAAAAGTAGCACCTTCCAAACCTCAAAGAATATGTGACCCCTCGGCACTACCCTGACCAAACCCCTTGAACCTACTTAAGTTCCCTGACACTTAGAGGTAGTATATCCACACCCCATCTGTCATAGTTAAAAGAGCAAAGCAATCTCTAAGTTACTGAGTAGGCAAGACCAATCTGCTTCCTGTCATACCCAGGTATTAGCATGGAACACCTTATTCACAGCTACACCCCCATATGTTCATCAACATCCACATGGTGATATTCAAATGCATTAAACATAGATTATTAATCATGAACAAAATGATAACTTTAACTTGCTACTAGTTAAATCACAAAGGAGTAGTGTTTCACAGCTATTCTCCAGATTATCTAGATGTAATCTTTAGGCAGAGCCTAAAATCAAGTATCTAATTTCCCTTCTCCAGACAAAATAAATTAAGTGACCTCTCCAGCATCAAACACTTTTTTTGGGTAATACATCTGAGACAAATACTGAGTATTGTTTGTTTGTTTGTTTGTTTGTTTGTTTGTTTCTAGATACTCTTGTGGGTAGAGTGACTACTACTTTCCCTGGCATCATGATCCATTTTCCATCATATTCCTTGTATATTCTCGTTCTAATTATTTTAATCTATATCTTTCTTCCCCCAGTGGGGTACCTGGTGCAGACACATTCAGCAGGCAGTTAGTTGCATTGCTCACACCAAGACTTTTTCCTTTGAGGGAAAAAATTAGAAGAATGCTCCTGCCACTTGCCAATGGGGCCACTTCACAATCAGCCTTAGTTTAGCAATATAGGGTAAAGTTAGATCCACCCTAAGATTTTATTTGTAATACATGCAGTCAAATGTAGTGGTGTATTTACCATGCCTTATAAAATGATGTCTCCACTACTAGCACAAAAAAGTAAAGCTCTTGCCCTATAACAACCAGATCGACAGCAATGAAAGGGAAAAAAATCCACCTGTGAGGTAAGAAAGAAATAGATATGTGTTTTATTAGCTCCCACCTCATCATTCCTTCCAACTCTAGTAACAGCTCCGGTCAAGTCTCTCCTAGAGTAACCCTCATATGCAACCTGAGACCTACTGATTCTTTCAGGCATCCTTTTACACCCCTTTCCTTTTCTGGTTTAAGTAACAGCTGTTTTATTTGCATATTGCAATTTTTTTTAATTTTTTTAATGTTTATTCAGTTTTGAGAGATAGACTATGAGTGAGATAGGGCAGAGAGAGAAGGGGGTAGAGGATGCAAAGCAGGCTCTGAATTGACAGCCCAATGTGATGCAGGTTTCAGGGCGGGGCTCGAATTCAGGAACTTTGGGATCCTGACCTGAGCCAAAGTTGCACGCTTAACCAACTGAGCCACCCAGGTGCCCTTCACATATGGCAATTTTTAACAAACCACTGCTCCATTGGTTATAGGAATGTGATATCCCCCTATGTGACATTTTATGCCCATTTTCTTTTTTTGTTAGTGGCAAAAAAGAACTGTCAACCTACAATATACAAGCTATTAGTAAAGACATTTTCAGAGAGACAAAACTGAAAGAAGACATCTCTAGCACACTGGCATAAGAACTGCTTTCACAAAGTTCTACAAACTTTAGAAACAAATCAAATTAGAAAGCAAGGAATAAACCCCAGAAAAAGTAAATAAGTTAGTAAATTTCAGTAATTTGTGTTCTTTATTAGTAGTTGTCAACCAAGGATAAGTACAATTTTGTCTTCCTGCCCTAGAGAACTTTTGGATGTCTAGAAACATTTATTTTTTTTAATTTTCATGGCTGAGTCAGGATAGGCAGGTGCTGCTGGCATATTGTAAGTAGAGAACAGGGATGATGCTAACCATCCTACAATTTACAGGATAGCTCTTTCCTCAACCAAAAGTCTTCCAGGCCATAGTGTCAATGGTGCTGGAGTTCAGAAACCCTGATCTCTCTATATATAATTAAAACTCCTTAAATACTATTAGTTGTTGAAAGCAAGTAAATGTGCATATTATAGCATTTGTAGAACTAAAAAATACAAAAATAAGAATACAAAGTGTCGAAAGGCAGTAGTCACTGATAGATTGTCATCATAAAATTCTTAAAACAACCATGAAGTGATAGAATTCTTTTGAACATAGATCTAATAATTATAGAATATGTTGAAATCCCTAAAGGAACTATCATAAAAATAATACAAAGAGGCTTAAATTGAAAAGACATTTGAGGGGCATCTGGGTGGCTCAGTCGGTTAAGTGTCCAACTCGATTTCAGCTTGGACGATGATCTCATGGTTCCTGAGATCCAGCCCCACATTCGGGCGCTGCCCTGACAGCATGGAGCCTGCTTGGGATTATCCCCCTCCCTCTCTTTCTGCTCCTCTCCCTCTCTCAAAATAAATAAGTAAACTTTTTTTTTTTAAGTCATTAGAAAAGATAGTCCTTAGAAAAGATAGTCATTAGAAAAGATGTAAAAACAAACAATATTTGATTCAACTTAAAAAAAAAAACAGGAAAAAAGTAACTAAGAGCAAATGGGAAACATAGAAATCAAATAACAATGGGGCACCTGGGTGACTCAGTTGGTTAAGCGTCTTGATTTCTGCTCAGGTCATGATCTCATGATCTCTGGATCTTCTTGTGGGATTCAGCCCTGCATCGGGCTGTACACTGACAGCCTGGAAACTGCTTGGGATTCTCTCTCTCTCTCTCTCTGCCCCTACCCTGACTCATGCTCTCTCTCTCTCTCTCTCTCTCTCAAAATAAATAAAAATTTAAAAAAAAATAAATGAAATAAACATTAAAAAAAAGGAATCAAATAACAAGTGGACTTAAATCAAAACATATCAATGACTACATTGAGTGTAAGTAAACAAACAAACAAAAAAAACCCAAGGGCAGATTTTAGTCTGTTAAGTATTATTTACAAAAGAGAGAGAGAGAAAGGAAAAAAAGAAAGAAAGATAAAAACCACAATTGACTCCTAACCACCACAACAGGTTAAGATTAAAAACAGAAAAAGATTTACATATAAAAATTATTAGGACAAATACTGGCATTGCCATGCTGATATTAGAGAAAATAGATCTCAAGACAAAATAAATTACTGGGAATTAAAAAGAAACAAAACATGATGTAAAAGATAAACTGATCGAAAAAATACAAAATACTATATGTGTATGTACCCAATAACAAAGCTTTTGAGTATATAAAACAAAATTGATAGATTTTAATTCTCTCTGCAATGAATTCATAAAGTAAATACAAAATAAATAAAGGTATGAAGTATTTAAACAATACTATCAACCAACTTGACTTAATAAACATAAATGGAAGACTGTGTCTAGCAAAAGAATACAGATCCTTCTTAAGTGGGACGACATTTTAGGAAATATGGAATAATAGAAGACTGCAGAAAGAATAAGGATAAGGCTGTGCTATGAAAATCTAAAGGTCATGAAGTTTTCAAATATTCTCCAGGTAAAGATCTATCTTTCAAATCTATTGGAATAATTAGGTTGATTTCTTGGAATCACATTAAGCAATTGTATCAGGGGGCAGCTGGGTGGCTCAGTTGGTTAAGTGTCAGACTTTTGACTTTGGCTCAGGTCATGATCTCACGGTTCGTGAGTTTGAGCCCCATGTAGGTCTCTTCACTGATGGCATAGAGCCTGTTTGGGATTCTCTCTCTCCTTCTCTCTCTGCCCTCCTCTGCTGGCTCTCTGTCTCTCTATCTCTCTCTCTCTCTTAAAATAAATAAATAGACTTTTAAAAAGTTAAAAAAATTAAGTAATTAATTAACTTAAAAAAAAGAAATTATATCAGAAGATTTTGACATCAGTCAAGTACTACATACAGCGATTGATATAAATTAGCAAACTGGATGGGATAAAATGTTCGAGATTAGAAAATACTTAGAAAAATTGGTGTGAATGTGTATTAATGTATTAACAGCAGTTGATTTAAATGATCTCTAACAATGAGGGCTGAAAGTTTCCATGAACTTATGTCAAAAGTGATTAGTATTGTTTATCTGATGTTGACAGTCCATGATAACAGAAAGGATATGATGGGATTTACTCAGCTTCTCAGTTTGATATGACATGCATATTTAAAACAAATAAAGAAAAACAGGGAACTATTAAGGGTAGGTATGTAAATCATGAATAAAGATACACAAATTCAACAAATGGTAGCTATACCTGTGGTAAATATACCTGTATAAACCTGTTGAATCAATATGTTGTACATGTGAAACTAACATAACATTGTGTGTCAACTATACTCACATTTTTAAAAAGATAAATTCATAAATTAATAAATAAATGTTATATTTAAATAAAAATTTGACTAGAATTTTATCATCCAAATCTGAAAATAAAATCATTGTATATTACTTTTGAATACTTTGCTAAGTAAGAAAGTTTTTTTTTTCTTAGTAAGAGGTCATATAGATGATAAGTGGGCATTTGCTGATTAAAAATGTTTTATCAATGTTTATCTTAAAAATTTAGAATGTATGATTTTATTAGGGTCAACCATTATTAAAATAATTGTGATATTGTTAATTTAGGAAGATAGTTTATTTGATCAGTTTTGAATAAATGTATAAAGTATTTGAAAAACACAAATACATAAACTCAAAAATGTGGTTTTTTAAAAAGGAAGCATCATGGAATGGCAACATTTAATTTTATTAATTGCATTACAGACATGAAAAATTAAAGTACAGTTCCTGTAGATTATTAAATTTTCTACCCTTTAATATCAGAGATAAATCAAATCTTAAAACTTAATTAGCAGCAATAAGATAACAGAATTTTTTGAAGTCAATTATATTTCAATTAAAATGAAGTTTTGAAGAAACAGCAATCTTTAAAGACAGAACAAATTTTCTCACTGTACTTTAGTGAAAATATACCTGTCAATAACAAAAATAAATATTTTATCATAGCACATTGTGCTGTGCATAAACCTCTCCATGATTGTTATTTGTAATCCTCAAAAGTATCACTTATACAAATTGGCTTGTAAACACTTAAGATAAGTACACATTCGTGACAAATATTGACATGTGTAAAGTATGTCTATTTTTGTCTATCTTATAGTATCTTTCTGAAAGATTTCTTTATCCTATCATAGAAATAGTATAAGTTTGGAAGAAACTTTAGAGAAAGCATAGTCTAATCCTTTTATGTTAATTTTTTGAAAAGAGAAAACCGAGTTTCCAGAAAAGATAAGTGACTTGCCCAAAGCCAGGAAGCTAAATCAGCACTGAACAATCATATGCAAATGTTAAAAGTGGTGGGAGTGACAGCATCAACAGGGTAAAATAGATTATTCTTGATTTTGCTGATCCTTACAAGAAGACTAGCAGCTATTCACAAAGAAGACACTACTGAGAGAATCTTAGAACTTGGGAGTGAGGCCGACATGCCCCACTCTATCATAAAGACCCAAACAGCCTGTAGTAGAGAGGAAGAGAGGCCAGCACCTACACATGGACTTCATTGCCCTTCCCCCAAGCCAGCACAGCACCACATGAAGAGATCTCCCCTGAACCTCTAGATCCTTCAGTAGCAAAAGGGAACTAAGGGGGAACAATCAGCACCCCACCATTAGGGTCACTTTGTGGGACTTCCTACTCTAATATTATGATAGGAGAAGATAGGATTAAATAGGCAGAGAGGGAAAGATTAGGGCTTGAGGTCCCTGGTTTGGGAAAAACACCTGTTTTGGAACAATGCTTGGGTGTGTCTGACAACAGCAAACCCCCTCAGGCATAAAGTTCCTCTTAAGAATGTAACAGACCTAATCCCCGTCAGGTTTCCCCTCAGGAATTTAACAAAAGATCTAAATATGGCCATAGACCATCCCTGATAAGATGGAAATGAGCCATTCAGGAATGGACAACCCAGCACCTAGAGCTATCAAGCCAATAAGGGTAGAACCTAAGAAGGAACAAGGAGGAAGGGAAGGGGGAGGGATGACCAGAACCTTATAAAACAAGGACCCTTGCCTATAGTCCTCAGGCGTTCACTTTCAAATGTCCCCTCTCTGTAAAGAGAACCTTCCTACTATTTTTCCTTTCTAATCTTATATTCTAATAAACTTTTACCTGCTTATTCCGTGTCCACCTCTTAATTCTTCAAAGTGGCGAGACAACGAGTCCTGGGCATTGTGGTAAAATATCCTGCAACATTTCTTTGGAAGCTCCTCTGGGATAATCATCTTCTAATCGTAAGTAAAGAGTAGTTGGTACCCTCTCTCTTCTTTCTATCCTAAATAAAACTCTCAAACGAAACAATGGGCACCGGTCAGCCAGTTAAGAGTTAATAGCGCAGCTGCCATTCTCAAGTCTCAGGTGACAGGCTCCCTTAGTCTTTTCTGCTGATCCCCCAAAAGTAGTTAGGGATGTTGGTGTGGTGGAGTCCCAGTTTCCTTTCGAGAAAAACCCCTGGATGCGCGGGACTCAGGGGAGGCCAAACAGCAATTGATGGGTCCTGACCAAGGCTACTCTTTGGTAGATGCTTGAAGGCTGTCAGCAGAACCTGATCCCTAACCACCAGTTTGGGTATCCGGTGGAATTCTCCTCTTTTTGTCTTGGCCAGTCTCTCCCTTTGGGAAATGAGTGGAAAAGCCCAGTACTGATACCTCAGATATCCTCCTAGGAGAGATCTGGATGACTGCCAAAGGGTCCTCCTCATAGGTTTCCCAACTACACTGGAGGGTGGCCCTCTACCTGCTTCCATTTCTGACACTCTGGCATCACTTCTCAGGTCCTCATTTTTTGGACATTTTATTTTCAAACATCTCTTGCAGAACAGAGAACAGAACTTACTTCAATGCCTTCTGGCCTCCCACAAGATGCAGATGATAATTAGAGCCAACAGTCTCTGGTTAGTCTACCTCAGGATGGGGGGCCTTAAGGAATATTCCCAAGCAGCTGCTGATACTCCTTTTGTTTTGGGGAATTTCCCTATCTTCTCTGGCCCGACATGGACTACCCATTTCCACCTGTTGGTAGGAAAAAAAAAAAAAAAAATCTGCCTGTGCTCATCTTTTCTGAGCTACAGGCTTCAGGACCAGCAGACCTTTTTTTTTCTGCCTCCAGACTTCTTGGTGGAATGTCACTTCTTGATCCCACAATCATGACCTGAGCCAAAACCAAGAGTTGGATGCTCCAACAACTCACCCAGGTGCTCTTAAAGAGAGTTCTTTGAGCGGAAGTAAAAGAATGCTAATTATCATCATAAAAACATAAAAAGGTAGCATAAATCTCACTGGTAATGGTAAATACATAGTCATAGATTATGCATTATGATAATAGTGGTGCACAATTCACTTAGTAAGAGCTAAAAGAACATAGCAAAGATAAACACAACTACAATAATCCATTACTAGTTTCACAACATAAATATAAATATAAATTGTAACAACAATAACCTAAAATGTGAGGGGGTAGGAAGAAATGAAAATGTAAAGTTTGTGAGTTCTATGGAAGTTGTTATCCATTTAAAATAGTGTGTTACAAGTTTAAGATATTTTATGTCAGCCTCATGGTAACCACCGGAAAATAACACAATAAAGAAGTCACAGCATGTTGGGGCGCCTGGGTGGCGCAGTCGGTTGAGCGTCCGACTTCAGCCAGGTCACGATCTCGCGGTCCGTGAGTTTGAGCCCCGCGTCGGGCTCTGGGCCGATGGCTCGGAGCCTGGAGCCTGTTTCCGATTCTGTGTTTCCCTCTCTCTCTGCCCCTCCCCCGTTCATGCTCTGTCTCTCTCTGTCCCAAAAATAAGTAAAAAACGTTGAAAAAAAAAAAAAGAAGTCACAGCATGCTGATACCAAAAGATATCAAAACACAAAAAAGCAACAGGAGGAGAAACAAGGAACAATGGATCTACAAAAAACAAACAAACAAACAGAAAACAATGAACAATATGGAAACAGAAAGATCTTACTTGTCAACATAAGCAAATTAAATTCTCCAATTAAAAGACTAAGAATCACTGAAAAGATAAAAAACAGGTTCCAACAATATGCTGCCTACAAGAGACCGACTCTTAGCCTTAAAGATACACATAGCCTGAAGGGATGGAAAAAGACATGTAAAGCAGCTGGTGACCAAAAAAAGCAGGGATAGCTTATAATAAATAGACAAAACAGGCTTTAAAATAAAAATGATAAAAAGAGACAAAAGATGTAATTATATAACTATAAAGGGGTTCAACACATCAGGAAGACATAAATATTTATGAACCTATCATCAGAGTACCTAAATCTATAAAAGAAAAATTAACAGCACTGAGGAAAAATAAGCAGCAATACAATAATAGTTGGTGAGACTTTAATGCCCCATTCTCAACAATGGATAGATCAACTAGACAAAGAATCAATACGAAATCAGCAGATTTGGAGAACATCATACACCAAATGGACCCAAGTGACATATACAGAATATTCTATCCAACAAGAGCACATAGAACATTTTTATAGGATAGACCATGTGTTAGGCCACAAAAGTAGTCGTAGCAAATTCAAGAAGACCAAAACCATACCAAGTATCTTTGCTGATCACAACGGCATGAAACTGGAAATCAACAAAAGGGAAACTGGAAAATTCACAAACACATGAAAATGAAACAACATTCTCCTACAAAACTAATGGATCAAAGAAGAAATTAAAAAGGAAGTAAAAAAAGATTCTTGAGACAAATGAAAATGGGAATGTAACATACCAGAACTTATGGGCAAAAGCAATTCCTAAATGAAAGTTAATAGATGTAAATACTGATATTAAGAAGCAAGAAAGATCCGAAATAAACAACCTAACTCTACACCTTAAGAAACTAGAAAAGGAAGAGCAAACTGAGTCCAAAGATAGCAGAAGAAAGAAAATAATAAAGATTAGAGCAAAAATAAATGAAATAGAGAAAAGAAAAACAATAGAAAAGATTAGCAGTCTGAGTTGGTTCTTTGAAAAGATAAACAATGTTAACAAACTTATCCAGACTAACCAAGGTAAAAAGAGAAAGGATCCAAATTAATGAAATTATAAATAAAAAAGGAGACCTTACAACTGTTAACAAAGAATTTCAAAGGATCATATTATGTTTCCAATAACAAATAAATGGCTATAAACTGGACAGCCCAGAAAAAAATGGAAGTTTTCTTAGAAACATACAATTTACCAATATTTAATCAGGAAGAAATAGAAGATCCAAATAGAGAATTACTAATAAAGACATTGAATAAGAAATTAAAAATTTCCGATGCACAGGACCAGATGGTTTCGCTGGTGAAGTTTACCAAAAACAAAACAAAACAAAACCAACCAAACAAACTAAAAACAGTCCTTCTCAAACTCTCCAAAAAAATTGAAGAGGAAGGGCAACTCCCAAACTCATTATGAGACCAGAATTATTATGACACCAAAACAAGAAAAAGATACTATTGACAAATATAGTTGCAAAAATCTTAATAAAATAGCAAACCAATTCAGCGGCACACGGAAAGGATCATTCACCATGATCAAGTGAAATTTTCCCCTGGGATGTAAGGACGGTTCTAATATAAAATCAATCATAATACCTCACATTAGTAGAATGAACAAAAATCACATGATTATCTCAATAGGTGTGGAAAAAGCATTCTCAACATCCATTCATGATAAAAACTCTTAATAAATTAGGCATAGAATAAAGATATCTCAACATAATAAAGACCACATATGACAAGACCTCAGCTAACATACTCAGTAGTGAAAAGTTGGAAAGCTTTTCCTCTACAATGGAGAACAAGATAAGGGAGCTTACTCTCACCACTCCTATTTAAATATAGTACTGAAAATTCTACCTAGAGCAATCAGGCAAGATAAAGAAATACAACGTGCCAGAACTGGTCCTTGTTAGTATGGTCGTGAGTATCCCTGCCTGTCACCCTGGGAGACCAGGGTTCGATTCCCTGATGGGGAGCATGCAAAAGGTGTCAGAATTGGAAAGAAATGCATAAAAATGTTTCTATTAGCAGATGACATGACTTTCTGTATAGAAAATCCTAAAGACTCAACCAACAAACTGCTAGATCTAATCAATGAATTCAGGAAAGTTTCAGGATACAAAATTAACATATAAAAATGCCACAAAACAATGTTCTTTCTACTCACTATCAGCACATTTTCTGGAGGAGAAATAGAGAAAATGATCCATTTATAATAGCATCAAAAACAATAAAATACTTAAGAGTAAATTTAATAAAGGAGATGAAAGATCTCTACTCTTAAAACTAAAAGACACTAATGAACGAAACCAATTAAGATACAAATAAATGGAACAGTATCTTAGGTTCATGAATTGGAAGATTGATATTGTTAGCAAGTCAATACTACCAAAAGCCATATATAGATTTGGTGAAATTCTTGGAATCTATATTTATAGAAGTAGAAAAATACTCCTAAAATTTATATGGAACCACAAGAGATCCTGAATAGCCAAAGAAATCCTTAAAAAAAAACAAAGCAGGAGGCATTATACGTCCTGATTCCAAGTCATACTATAAAGCGATAATTATAAAAACAGTATAGAACTGGCATAAAAACAGAAAAATTGACCAATAAAAGAGAATTGAAAGCCTAGAAACAAATCCACACATGTATAATCAACTAATATTTGACAAGGTAGCTAAGTATACTCAATGGAGAAAAGACAGTATCTTCAATAAATGTTGCTGGGATAATTGGATAGTCATATGTAAAATAATAAAACTGGACACATATCTTACACCACAAAAATTAACTCAAAATGAATTAAAAACTTAAATGTGAGATATGAAACCATGAAAAACCTAGAAGAAAACATAGGAGTAAACCTCCTCACTTGGGTCTTGGTAATGATTTTTTGAATATGACACAAGCAACAAAATAAATAAATTAAATTAAATATAAAATAAAATAAGTGGGACTACCTCAAACAAAAAAGCTTCTGCACAGCAAAAGAAACCATGAACAAACTCAAATGACAACCTACAGAATGGGAAAAAAATATTTGCAAACCACATATCTGATAAAGGATTAGTATCCAAAATATAAAGAGCTCATAAAATTCAATAGAAAAAAAAAATAATAGCCTATTTAAAAAATGGGCAAGGGGCCTAAATAGACATTTCCCCAAAGAAGATATATGAAACGCCAACTGATACATGAAAAGATGCTCAACCTCACTAGTCATTATGGAAATGAAAATTAAAACCAAAGGAGGTATCACCTCATTCCTGTTAAAATATCAGTCATCAAAAAGACAAGAGATAACAAACGCTGACATGGATGTGGAGAAATGGGAACCCTGTGCACTTTTGGTGGGAATGTAAACTGATGCAGTCACTATGGGAAACACTATGGAGGATCCTTAAAAATCAAAAGAGAACTACCATATGAGACATCAATTCCACTTATGGGAATATATTCAAATGAAAAAAAAATCTAACTCAAAAAGATATGCCAGTACCATACTGTCTTGATGACTATAGCTTTGTAATATAGCTCAAAGTCTGGAATCATGATGCCTCCAGGTTTGCTTTTCTTTTTCAAGATTGCTTTGGCTATTTACAGTTCTTTTGTGCTTCCATACAAATTTTAGGATTGATTATTCTAGCTCTGTGAAAATTGCTGGTGTTATTTTGATAAGGATTGCATTTAAATGTGTCAACTGCTTTGAGTAGTATAGGCATTTTAACCATATTTGTTCTTCTAACCCATGAGTGCCTTATGCTAAGCAAAATAAGTCAGTCAGAAAAAGACAAATGTATGGTTTCACTCATATATATATGGAATTTAAGAAACAAAACAGATGAACATAGGGGAAGAAAAAAAACAAGAAAAGAGAAAGGGAAGTCAGCCATAAAAGACTCTTAACTATAGAGAACAAACAGGGTTGCTGGAGAGGAGGTGGGTGGGGGATGGGCTACATGGGTGACGCATATTAAGGAGGGCAGTTGTGAAGGGCACTGGGTGTTTGTTATAGGTAAGTTATATGTAAGTGATGAATCACAAAATTCTATACCTGACACCAATTTTACTATATATGTCAACTAACTAGAATTTGAATAAAAGCTTGAAAAAAAAAATCTATGCACCCCCATGTTTATAGCAGCATTATTTACAAAAGTGGAGACATGGAAACAACCTAAGTGCTCACCAATGACTGAATGAATAAAGTTGTATATATACAATGGACTATTACTCAGCCATAAAAAAATGAGAAAATCCTACCATATATGACAACATGGATGGATATTATACTAAGGAATTGAGGACATTATGTTAAGTGAAAAAGTCAGAGAAAGAAAAATAACATATGATTTCATTTATATGTGGAATCAGACAACAACCATCCTGAAACTCATAGAGAGATCAGACTTGTGGTTGTCAAAGGTAGAGGGTGGGGAAGGCAAATTGGAATAGGTTGGTCAAAAAGTACAAACTTCCAGCTATAAGTAAGTACTAGAGATATAATGAGCAACACGATGAAAATTGCTATCACTGCTGTAGGATATATAGAAAAGTTAAGAGATTAAATTCTAAAAATTCTCATCACAAGGAGAATTTTTTTCCTTTTTTCTTCCCTTTTTCTCTTCTTTTTATTATGTCTATGTGAGAAAATAGATGTTAGCTGACCCTACTGTGGTAATCATTTCACAATACATGTAGATGAAACCATCATACTGTATGCTTTAAACGTACAACATGATATATGTCAATTATTTTTCAATAAAACTGAAAAAAACTATTGAAACATAAAAAATAATTGTTAAATCAGGGGGAAAAAATGACTAACCTCTTTTGTGCTGTGGGAAGGGCTGTATAGATTTTCTGGGCATGCATGATTGATTTTCAATCTGGTAACTTTGTCATGAAATTCAACAACATTGTCAGCACCAAGTTGTTACAGATTCCACATAGCATGTTGATCAGAATTCATTAATAATTTATTTCCATATGAATTTAAAATACAATTAAACATTGATAGTCATTATCAGTACTAAACACATGGTATATGCATTTATGCTAGTAAAGTCAGCATCTGAGCTCTACTGATGATAAAAGGGGAAAGAACAAACAAAGTCAAGAGTTGACATCCTCGTGCTGATGAAAATATTACATTACAGAGCTGGCTGGATATCTGAAAGTTACAGACCTAGAAATCTGCTTCTGAGTGAAACAGCAGCTGGCTGAGGAATAGTGGACAAAGAGAATGATGAATGAAATCGGGGTTTGATGTGGAGTGGAATATGAGGAGCAAACATTTTGGTGCTTTTGTGGAAGCCTTTACACTCTTTCAGTTTAAAAAAAAAAAGAACAGTTTTGGAATGCTATGCACACTTTTCTGTGCAGTTGATTATGTTGCCTTCTTTATTCTATTTTCTGTGAGATTCAGCCCACCTCTTAAGACAGTGTCGAAGCAGATCATTTACTTATTCTAAAAAGGAAGTTTATAGGAAATGGGAAAAAGGTATTTCCTTTGCTTTGATCATTTCACCTGCACAACACAAAGAAAATTTTAAATCAATATTATTTATTTTATTCAAACTATATTTTTCTAAGAAATTATATACAATCATCAAGGAATTAAATTATTTTTGTGATTATTTTATGATAATTTTTATAATGTGTGATAACACAGCAAATATACAATTAGTGTCAAGGTGCGTGAACTTGATTCCTACTTCTGTCATTATCTTAGATGGAAATTCAGATAAAGAAGAAACAAAAATATGATTTTTTAACTCTGATATTCTATTATTTAATAATTTCTAACAAATTCGTCTGTGAAAAGAATGTGCCCATTATGCAATAGGGTACTAACAAAATTTGTTTTATATGCATTCATTTTCCTTGGACTTCAATTTTTTTTTTTAATGTTTATTTATTTTTGAGAGATAGAGCATGAGTGAGGGAGGGGCAGAGAGAGAGGGAGACATAGAATCCGAAGCAGGCTCCAGGCTCCAAGCTGTCAGCACCGAGCCTGATGTGAGGCTCAAACCCATGAACCGTTGAGATCATGACCTGAGCCGAAGTCGGATGCTTAACTGACGGAGTCACCCAGGAGCCCCAATTTTCCTTGGACTTCAAAGGTTTTTGTCAAAAATTTTAATTAATTAAGGACATTAAAAAACAACAACAGGGGCGCCTGGGTGGCGCAGTCGGTTGAGCGTCCGACTTCAGCCAGGTCACGATCTCGCGGTCCGTGAGTTCGAGCCCCGCGTCAGGCTCTGGGCTGATGGCTCGGAGCCTGGAGCCTGTTTCCGATTCTGTGTCTCCCTCTCTCTCTGCCCCTCTCCCGTTCATGCTCTGTCTCTCTCTGTCCCAAAAATAAATTTTAAAATGTTGAAAAAAAAAATTAAAAAAACAAAACAAAACAACAACAACAACAAGGTGTTATCAAATCTGATCACTGCTCTTCGTTCAGAAAGCAGTTTGATTAGTCTCTCTATTTTAGGCTACATGATATATTATCAGCCCTGTACTCCAACAATTAAAATATGACTTTCACCATAATATGATAAAATATCTTAACAAAACAGAACTGCATGACAAGAGTAAGAAATGTCAAGTCTACATTTATATGAAGTTGTTCAAAAAGTAACCACTGGCCTGGACTTTGACAACACCAGGCAAGTAGTATTCAGAAAGGACATTAACACAAGGCTGTCAGTGGAATACAATTCATTACATATTACAATTTTATCATGTATTATTTTATCATTTGAAATATAGATCACTAGAAATTTTTAATGATCCAGTAATCTATATTTAAAATGTATTTATACCTTTGTTTCAAAATGCCTCAAAAATTATAATCTAATATTACATCATTACCTACTGAAAAAAAATAAAGCTGTAAGTTATATCTATTATTATTCAATTTGATTATCCAGAAGTACTCATAACTTTAAAACAGATAAACAAACATCTTTTACATTCCATTCTTAGAAAAGTTTTCTAACATTATGGGTGTTTTATTGTCTCAAACTTTCATGAATATTCCTGGAATAGCTACAGATAAGAAACAATGTAATTGTTTTTAAGTAAAAGGAAGAAGGTAACTCTGCGCTAGTTTGAATGTATCTACAGATGGATGGCAAACCAAAGGGAAGTGTATATCAGGAAAATCAATCCTGATGAAAACGGAAGGATTTCAGGCAGTACTTAACAGTGTTGTGGATATAGAAATATTATATCTCAGAACAAACATGCCACTAAAACCTTATGAGAAAGAGGCAGGGAGTTCTGGCCTACGTATTTACCCAAAATTTACCCCATTCCTCACTGATCTTTCATTACAACTGTAAATGTGATTTTGTTATTAGTTTTATATATACATACAATTGCTTTATAGGCATTGTATTTTCCTGTACAAAAATATGTCATCAGTCTTTCCAATTTGTTAACATGGGAAGACACTTGTTTTTATGGCCATCCTCTACTCTTCCTATTGTACAAAAGGTGAATGACTTATTTCAGTAACAGTTACAGTTGAAGGGTTTTCCACTGGCATTATATGGAAATAGCAAATATTTAGAATAGTGGATATGTTTTTTTTAAACTACAGGTCAATTTCATCATGACCAAGAAGATACAAAGAATGTTTGTAAATGAATCTCCTTTCTGGTTTGAACAAATATTATCAATTTTACTGCTCATAAATTTTCTTTAATTCAGCTTGCAAAAAGACTGTCATTTCCCACTAAAATATAGGCATGCAAGACAGTTTGTTATTAGTAAATATACAGCACTTAGCACAGTGAATGTTGTATTTTATGTGTTCAATAAATATATGATAAATGAAATATCAACTTTTGATATTTTATTTTATTATTTTTCAAAATACATATTTGGGAATTAAATATATATTTCACATAAAAATAATGTTTTGTTTCTGGGTATGATACAAGCATGAAGCTCTCAGGTTTAGTTTGTTTTCAGACATGCTTTCCTGAAGATGAAATGAGGTAGGATGGATCTCCATACAAGTTATTATGTTCATGACTATTCAATAGACCTTACCTTTTATTAGAAAAAAACCAGACTTTAAAAACAAATGAAATATGTGTGTATATGTGTGTACACACACACACACACACACACACACACACACAAATACATATATAATATGTTAAAATGTATATGTATAAATCAACGTATGGACCTCTTTCCTGTTAAGGTATTGAAAAATCTATCAAGAATGAGTTTAAAGGCCAGCATGAAGATTTTTGTTAATGTGAAAACTTTCAGTTTTTTGTTTTTTGTCTTATTTATCTAGGCATTTGTTCAATAAGCAAATTCATGCAAGATGAATTGCCTAAAATTCAGACAGCAGCATTTTTAATATGGTATGTTGTAGTACTATTATGTCTTTGAGATTGAACCACAGAGTTGAATTTCACTTTATATCTAAATTTCAATCTAACTAGAGTGATAATCATGTAACTCAGTGTCTGGAACGAAATTGAATATTTACTCAAAGTACCCAACAGTATGTATATACATAAGACAGTATATATATATATATATATATATATATATATATATGTCCATATGTCCATATATATATATGGATTCTCTCTCTCTCTCTCTCTCTCTCTCTCTCTCTCTATATATATATATATATATATACACACAGGTATGTGCATGGGTTTATATTTTAACTCTATCAGAAATTTGATTACATGTTGTCATAAGTTTCAGATAATATACATCTTAAAAATTAAAAATAACAGGGACACCTGGGTGGCTCAGTGAGTTAGGCATAAATACTTGATTTTGGTTCAGGTCATAATCTCATGATTCATAGGATCGAGCCCCATGTAGGGCTCTGCACTGACAGCATGGAACCTGCTTGGGGTTCTCTCTCTCCTCTATCTCTGCCCCTCCCTAACTCACTCTCTCTTTCACTTTCTCAAAAGAAATAAATAAAAACTTTAAAAAAATTAAAATAACAACATTGACTAATAAGTATAACACTAAGAATAAATGAGTTCAACTAATAATTCCAGAAAACAGAAAATAGCAATTGAAAATCAATCCAACATGGCACACAAAAAGAATATACACTTTTGAGCCAAATAGATCTGAGTTAGAGTCCTGATTCTGATATATACAAACATGTGATTATGTGTGAGCTCCTTAACCTCCTGGAGTCTCAGTTTCCTCATTAAAAATATGAATATATTTAAAAACCTCTTTCAGGGTTGATGAAAGAATGTAAATCATAAATGATAGAATAAATAAGGATATTTATATTTATAGCCTTTAGCCAAGAATTCAGAACATAATAAATGCTCAATGCATAGCTCTGACATCTATTACTAAATTTCTCACTTTTATTCCTCTGTTACTTAGAAATAAGTCATTAACTAGTATTCATTGTGAAACATTTATTAAATATCTACTACATTTGCCAGAGAATCAGCTTCTTACCAAAGCTATAAAGTCAATAGGTCATGGTGCTCAAATTCCAAATGCTCCCACTGGGTGTTGTATGTAAGTAATGAATCACTAAATTCTACACTTGAAACTAATATTACACTATATGTTAACTACCTGGAATTTAAATAAAAACTTGAAACTACAAAAAAAAATCTTCCAAATGCTCCCAGTTCAGTTTATCTGTAATACTTGACCAATTACATATTATATTATTGAATATTCTAACTGAAAGAATATCTGTAGCACACTTTTAATTTCAATTTTAAACAATTAAAATGTAAATATGTTGCATGTACAAACAAACATTATTTAATCTATCTAGGAGTACTTAGAAGATACTGAGTTATCATTATGGACTTCTATTTTTCATTTTGTTATGAAAATGAGCATGGGACATTGGTCAATGTGTTTTGATCTAAAAATAACTCTTGCAAGTTGCTATTTGAATAAGTCCTGTTATTAACTGTTTGAAGTTTCATTGGCCCTTTCTATTGGATGTTTGAGCTTTCCTAATTAATGAGAAAGAATCCAATGATGCCAAATGGGACAACTCAATCAATTAAAAAATTTGAATTAAAAGGTTTTATTTTATTTTAATTTTCTTTCCAGTTAATTCTGATTTATGATTTTCTTTTCTTCTACAATTTGTTCAAGTAGCTTCTGTTGAACTCTGATCTAATTATAGTAATCAATCACCAAAGTTTAATAGGATAAATTGTACAGTTATGCTCTGGAATGAAAATTTATATGTCAAATTAATTATTTATATATGCATCATGTATGCATATATTAATAATAACAGAAATTGGAAAATCTTATTTTATTTAATTTATTTTTTTAATTTTTTATTTTTTTTTTAATTTTTTTTCAACGTTTTTTATTTATTTTTGGGACAGAGAGAGACAGAGCATGAACGGGGGAGGGGCAGAGAGAGAGGGAGACACAGAATCGGAAACAGGCTCCAGGCTCCGAGCCTTCAGCCCAGAGCCTGACGCGGGGCTCAAACTCATGGACCGCAAGATCGTGACCTGGCTGAAGTCGGACGCTTAACCGACTGCGCCACCCAGGCACCCCAGTTTTTTTTAATTTTTTAATGTTTATTTTTGAGAGCAAGAGAGAGACAGAGCATGAGTGGGGGAGGTGCAGAGAGAGAGAGGGAGGCACAGAATCTGAAGCAGGCTCCAGGCTCTGAGCTGTCAGCACAGAGCCCAATGTGGGGAGCAAACCCACGAATGGTGAGATCATGACTTGCCCCAAAGCCAAATGCTTAACCGACTGAGCCACCCAGGCACCCTGAAGACTTTTAATTAATGTGTATTGTATTTAGGTTCCAGAGCTCCTATGAATTACAACTGAAATTTAAATACAGAGTCTACTATATGGGATGTCCAATAATTTTAAAATAATGCATCTACTTTTAGTTCTTCTGTGAAAATTCTATCCTTAGGATAGGTAGGTAAACTCAATAACAAGAACTACAATTCTTCCTTTTTTGCATTTTCACTAAAAATAGTCAATTTATTCTTATTTAGTACTTAACAGAGATATTGTGGTTAGTTATGTTTTTTGTTTTATTCTTTTCTTAATATTGAAAGTGATGCATGCGTTTCCAGGTGAAGTTACATGAACAAAGATACACAAAAGTAAAGGAAAAAATAGCCAACAAAAAATCAATAAAGTTGATGTAGATTAAAAAAAAAAAAAAAGCTATGGTAAGAGGATAAAAGGAAGAAATCCTGAATGGCTATTACAAAAGGCTGCTAACATGCATGACATTAAAATGGGATCTCATGCAGAGTTGAAAAGATTCCAAGTATTCCCTACTATCCCCAAATCTGTTGCTGACATCTGGGATCATTTTCTTATGTCTTTTCTTGCTCTTGTTAACAAGGTAGAAACAACAACTGCTGGAAAGCAACAGCAGAGCAAGTGAAAATTTGGCATGGACTCTCAACGAAAAAGCAAAAATATCAGAACTTCATATAAACTGAAAACAATTTGAAGCTAGAAGAAAGGGATTCAAACTGTTCTCTGTTCATGGGAAAAAAGTGCTTTGTACAGGGAATTTGCCAAATCGACACAGAAAGAACAGAAAGAAAACATTCCGAGGAAGATTGACACAAATTTAGTTGAGTTATTCACCATCCTCAGGGTACAGAAAAATGAACAGAAATCTCAAACGTAACGGAGAATCAAATTGCATTAAATATGATAGAATCAAAGAAAAGGAAAATTAGTTCACAATAATAGTTTGGTGAAATTTGATGATGCTAAGCATAATAAAGATTTTTTCAATAAAGCACAACAAATACAGAATTTTAAAGTTGCCTGACATATAAAAAGAATGTGTGGAATGTAGTTTAGAGGAAAAAGGGAAGATAATAGAGTTCTTAGAAATGCTTTAAACCTGAAAATATTTTAAATTAAACAAATTCAATTAAATAAGAGTTAAAGATTAGATAATAAACAACTGATTGGCATGAAAGAGATATTGGTGGTGTTAGAAAACAAATTGACAGCTAAAACGCTATCATTATAGGAAATTAAATGAATGAGATTGAAAGGCTTAAAATAATCTCAATAAGTTTAAGGAAAAAAATAAGTGTGGGAAGAACTCTACAAAAAGAAAAGTATCCTAAGGTCTCATATATGAAATTTCTTGGGATGACAAGAGATCTGCAAATGCAGCTCAAAATAACATTCAACATTTTGTATAAATACATAAACACATACATGGATAAATAACATAATGCAGAAACGAACAAATACATTGATATAGAATTTTCAATGGCAAGATTTTTCCTGTAGAGTTCAAGTAAGAAGTTTTTAATAATGCAGATAAAGAAAAGATTTTATATGACTTTATGGTTGGTAGAGACAAAAATAAGTATGGCCTCAGATTTCTTCTTAGCAGCTTTCAAAGTGCCAGACAGCAGAACAACGCCCACAACAATCTGGGGGACGAGATGAGCGTAAATCAAGACTATTAGATTCAACCAATGCTTAAATAATTACATTACAATCAAACAGCCTCAAGTGCAGAATAACTCAAACATGGAGGAGGGGACTACTGAACATAATTTAACCAATTAACAGAGATACTAAAATGTTAAATTTTCTAAGTTTTTATTCTAAAATTTGTACATCGGTAGTTATCCATTAGTTAGTACACCAGTTAGTTATCCATTGCTGCATAGCAAATTTTCCCAGGTTTAACAGTTTAAAAATATCACATATGTATGTTCTTATAGTTTTAGTGTGTAAGAAATTTGGTATGATTTATCTGGGTCCTCTGTTTTAGTGCTTCTTATGGGATGAAATCCAGGTATTGGCTAGAGTTGCTGCCATTTCAATCTCTGACTGGGGATAGATCCATTTTCAAGCTTATTCACATGGTTTTGACAAGAAATTTTGACCCTTATGGATCATTGGACCAAGGTCCTTAGTTCCTCACTGATTGTTGGCTGAAGTCCATCTTCAATTTCTTATCACATGGGCGTCTCTAACATGGTGGCTTGTTTAATCAGAGTGGCCAAGCATACAGACTATAAAATTGACTGTCAGCAAGAGAGCAAGGGTATAGGCATGAGAGAAGTCAGAGTCTTCTGTGACCTAATCTCAGTAGTTACATCCTATCACTTTTGATATATTCTATTTGTTTGGAGGAAGTTACTAGGTCTAACCACCCATAAAGAGAGGCTATTAATCAAGGCTGAGAATAACATAAGTTGTGAATTACTGGGAGATGTTTTAAGAGAAGCTTCCCACAATCAGTTTGTTTCTGATTAACCATTCCATTTAGAACTATTAGAAATTCTAGTTAAAATATTAAAACAAAATTCTTTTGAAGACATTGGAGAACTTTTAAGGCATCAAAGAATTATAGGACCAAGTTTCCAGATAGTTGAGTTCAATATTTGGCACCATTTTTAATCCTCAAGTCTTTTTTTACTTGAAATGGCAGCTGAGAAAATTAAAACTAGCAGAGATTTTAGCAGACTGAAAGATTTGGAGAAAAGATATTCAATTTAAGGTACTGCCTACAAAGAAAGACCTTGGTATATATCCTAGGCTTTTAGTCTGAATACCACAAAACTATATCCTAGGAGTAAGAGTAGATCACATATAGAGTGGCTTAACATTATAAAATTATAGGATTTTTTTAATGGAATACTAATACACATGAAAGAAAAGTAAAAGAAAACTTACATGATAGAAATCGGAAAATCAGGTAAAAGCATTTTGATTACAGCACAGGTTACTTTTCCTCAGTCAAAATATTTAAGTGCCACTTAGAAGACCAAAATTTATTCAAAAAATTATATAGTGAAATCCAGACCAAATAAATCACCTAAGAAATATAAATACTGAAAATATAATTAAGAAGAAATTTTTCATATAAAAAATTTCTGTAGTAAAAACTGCAACACATTCTTATAAACTGAGAAACGTATATCATTGTGGTTCATTATGACAGAAATTCACTTACATAGTATTTCAGAGCGAATTTCTATTTAAATAATTTTCTTCCTAAAGCCCTAATCATTGTTTGAATTCTGTTTTGTGCATTTATATAAGGTGTGCTTATATATTCGGGTTGTAAATGCTTCAACATGTAGACCTGCATATATTGCATACATAAACAAAGTGGAAATACATTATAAAATATGTAATTATGCTACAACATCTTTTGCAAAATACATCTGACATACCCAAAGAAGAAGCCTGAGTATATTATTCCATGTGCCATTAAACACTTCATTTAATTCAAAACTATGTGAAAATTACAAAATTAAACCTATAATTATGCTATTCAGGGCCATTCAACATCCATCTTGCCAACTACACTGATAAGACAGAGGAGGAATATGTTCTGTTCAAATAAAAACCAGTTTCTTAATTTTCACATCAAAGCTAATTCTCAGTGGTATATCATAAATATTTCTGAATTACCAGTTTACATTTTTTCCATAGATAATAAATTATTTATATTAAATTTGCACACAGAAGGAAGAATCAAATGACAAACATCCATCCACTTTCACAAGAAGTACAATCTTTTCCAATTACCATCTCCAGTGATTGCTTGGATTCCAAAAAAGGTGCTTATCTACTTAACATATCCCTATTGATTCACATTAACTAAGCAGCAGTGAACTCTACACCAAAGCTATTCCCATATTCCGCTGATTACTTCTTGCTCTGTTTTACATTGTCAAGTCTGCACCATTTAGCTCCATGATGCTTTTCTCCAAGACTGGATATAAACTACTTCTCCCATCTCTTAATTCCTGAAAACTCAGCCAGCAATAGATTAATTATAATTTAAAAACAGATGAGCCAGCAAACAGCCAAGAAAATTAGGAATAAATTATAAAATGTCATCTTAAGTGAATAAAAAAGTAGTTATTGTTGGAGCTGTCGACCATATATAGCTGATATAACTGATATCAGAACCAATTGCTAAACTCCACATTGTCCAGGACCCATTGTTCCCCACAAAGCAATGTGGTCCAGGTCACCAGCCTTTTGTTGTCAAGTACAGGAGAAAATTCCTTCCTCCCTCAGTCAAAGTCCTGCTGCTTCCTCCATCTGAAGTCTGAATCACTGAGGGGGGGAACATGCTTTTTTCTCAGGTAAAATCAGAATCCTCTCTCCCCCTACCCCTGCCGCTTCGAATGCGTCTGATCTGTGTCTCAGACATAATCATTCCCTAGACTGCAGGGCATCTTCCACAAGTTGGTTTATTCATACTCACACAACATTTGCTGAAAACCTGCAGTTTAATCCCACACTTTCTCCATGTTCCATTGTGATGTTTCTTCTCATGTCATATGGAGAAAAGACCAGGGTTGCATTCCCTTCTGACACTGTATGGATTCCCAACTTACTGTGAGCAAGCTCTTGTACAACTATATAAATCCTTTCCAAGAAATATAATGCTCAGCTAGTCTACATCCTCGATCAGGAGGAATTGACAATAAACAAACAAACAAACAAACAAACATTTTTCTCTAACTCTCAAAGGAAGTAGTTTTGACAATATATCTAATTTAAAATAAAAGCAAAATGTCCTAATGTTTTGACCTACATTAAATTGTCTTGGCCCTTAATATGTAATAGAGATTGTATAAGTTAGGAGGGTTCTTCAGCAGCCCTCTGGAACAGAACTGTCTGATACATATTTTTAATTTTTTTCCAGGAAAAAAAAAAAAGCAATCAATACTGAATAACTGATTTAAGAGACACTCATGAAGCCAGAATGTACACACTGTAGAATATGTAGCCTCATAAAACACTGAAAAGAAAAGAGCATTTGGTTTTGGTACTAAAGGGCAAGAGAATTGGGTTCGGTACTAAAGGGAAAGAGAAAATGACTTCTATCCATGGGCCTGAGGTCCTAAACAAATCTATACCCACACCCACTGGTTTCTTGACTAAAAGAATTGGAGTATCAAAAGAACAATCCAAGGTGTGATGAGTCTGTTATCTATTAAGCTATATGGTTTAAGAGTACATTGTGCATATTTGGAATAATCAGAATCTTTATGGGTTTAACTCCAATAATTCTACCAATATCAGTAGAGCTTTTATGAACAAGAACCAAGGAATTCCTTGAAATTTTTCTTTTCTGCATGATTTAGAAACAAGGATACCAGTAAGTCAATATCCCAATTAGCATGGATCCCATTTTGAATAGGGACTCCTGAGGAATTTTAAGCAAGAGGTTCATCAGTGGATATTTAATATAGTAATTTTCGTTACACAGTTACACAGTAGATCCTTTCCCATTAAATTAGCCTTTGTATTGTCACAAAGGAGAAAGAATATTCTTTGGGTAAGGATTTAAATGATGAACAGAAAGATAAGAGATATTTTCATGACGGGAAATAATTTGTTGACACCAAGGAAGAAGGTGTGACCATGGAAAGGGATTCATGTTGAATGTGCCTACATCAGTCAGAATTCACAAGACTGTCCTTTAATATTTAGGGGGAAAATGCTCCTTGTCAATTTAAGATAAAATGGGAAAATGGGTGCTCCACTTGGAGGATCTTCATTTTTCATACATTATTTTTTATTCAGCTTTTTGGATAATGCAAGATAGCTGCTTTTTCAATATTCTTTTAGTTTATAGTATCCAAGTGTCTTTAACAAGAGATTCCCCACTCTGGTGTTCAAAAGCTAGAGTAGAAACATCCAATTACTTTCCCTATAAGGCCCTCAATTTATTTCGTGTCTTGCTTTCCTTTTGTTCTGAGGTTTTCAAAATGTTCAGCCAGGGGTTAGAAATCTAGCAATGGAATATTTTCCATTCTGGTGTTTGCATGCCTATTAAATCCCCTGTTGTAGTATAAAGACCATTTATAAAAGGTAAGATAAGAGTGGGTAATACCTTCTAATGGATATACTTTTGGCTGCTGTCTACTTGGTCTATCCCTTAAGTCTCCAATGGGTCCATCCTTGTTTGCTTGAATAGGAGTCTTCCAACTATACTTGCTGACTTTCTTTGGGCAGAAATTTTTTATTGAGATACAGACACGCCCATTCGTTTTGTTTGTGTCTGCTTTCTCTCTACAACAGAGTTTAGTAGATCTAACAGAGACATATGATCCACAAAGCCTGAATTATTTACTATCTGACCCCTTACAGAAAACGTTTACTTGACTTCTCAGTTACGGAGCTGAATTATAGACTAATCTAGTTTCACAGTAAAGACTTTAAGGATAGGCTTCCAAAAACCTTGTCTAACACCTACATTTTTTCTAAACTCTTCTGGTTTTCTACACAATGCAATGTGAGGTCTTTTGACAAATGATCAAGTTATTCCTATTCTTGCCTTTTCTATTTGATTATTTGGATCTGAAGCTGCCATTGACATAGAAACTAATAGATCTATAACTGGAATACCTAGTATTATATTCCTAGAACTATTCTAAATTTCTATCTTATATCATTTTGGAAAGTCTTTCACAAGGGCTATTAGTTGAGACAAGGGCTTATAATACTTTCTGGGGGACTTTCCCTGTTCTGGTGGGGTTTTGCTTCAATAGATAATGGAGACTTGGGGTTATCTGGTCATCCAGGAGGGAACAGAGGCAGGTTAAAATGAAAATTAAGAGCAAAGAGAAATAAAGGAGCATAAGTTGGGGGGAATAGAAATAGTAAGATAAAAGCTATAGGTTTTTAACATTTTTATTTGTTTTGGGCAATGAATCTCTTAAGAAATCAATTTTGGAATCTGCATTTTTTTTTAAGTCTTCTTCATACCAAGGCAAATACAATGACAATTAGATATTTGACTACCTTTTTGGTCTAAAATGACCTTCAAATGGGAAAAATGTTAATATCAAAAATTCTTTAAAGTAGGCACTAGGAACATAAATTACCCTTGGTGAAATAATGATATATAGAATTAAGCACATACAAATGTAGACTATAATATAAATGTATGATGTAAATGTATAATGTAAATATATGATGTAAATGCACATATATATATATATATATATATATATATATATATATATAGCACAAGTCTAGCCATAAGGTGTGCACACTTAGACTGAATCAAATCTCTGAGAATTTGGCAATAGTTGGCTCAAAGTTTTATTTATGACCTCATGTCTTGGGCTCCCAAACTAAGAGCTAGTTGTCTTAAATCCCAAATGCAACAGTCTGTGAATTTCAAGAGGTAGGAATTCTGCAGAAGACATCTCTCACAGAACCAGACTCCCACCAATTAAACAAGAAAACTTTGAGGAATATTCTCCTAATTCTGATATGGGATTCAAAGCAAAATGCTATAGTGATGCTGATCTGAGGAGATCTGAACACACTGGCCTTTGGAGCTGTGCCAAAGATAGATTTCTTATTGCCTCCACCCCCCCTGCTTCCTATGAACTTGTTCTGATAGATTCACAAAAGATGGTGAGGAAAGACAAACATAAAAGTAGGTTTGTGAGCAACGAAGCAGGTTTCCACCAAGAATTAAAAAAAAAAATCAAATTGGTTAAGATAACCAAAGAATTTCTTAAAAAGTATCTTTTTTTCCTAAAAGTAAGTGAACTTTACATTAGAAGGGTTCAATAAAGATAAATCAGAGACCATAGCCAATGCAAGATGCACTTCTTTGCTGTGACTGGGGAGATTCCTGAGTGGTAGGTGAAAAAACTTCAGAGAAGAATGGTGTTTCTGAAGTGAACATTTTAGGCAAAGAGGTTTTCATTAGATATCACTGGGCATTCAGACTATTAACTGTTGACATCCTGAAAAGGACCGCTTATCCCCATCCCCACAGAAAATTAAAAAAAAAAGAAAAGAAAAGAAAAGAAACCTGTTAGTCAGTATTACTTATTGTAGTTGGTAATAGTATTATCAATATAGTGTATGAAATCACGACCTTCACAGATTCTAAGTAGGGTCTTGGAAAAGGGAGTTCAAAATTGGGATACTCATAAAGTTTTCAGGATCTACTTTAAAGTGAGTCTTCCAAAGTAGAGGTCTGATTGGGACTGAGCAAATAAAAATATAATAGGTTAAAATGGTGAGCCAAAACAAGATGAGCATTTTGTAGTAGGATGAAGAATGAACAGTCATTTTTATAAGGTTAGGTGGGCCCTTCCTCAGTTGAAGAAGAGGGGTTTAACCCACATGAGAGCTAGGGGGTAATCTAAAGTTCAGATAAAGAGGGTTTCAGGAAGTTCTTGAACCAAATAATAGGTATTTGTAAGTTTATTTTCTTGGACAAGAAAGTGATATCAAGGCTTACAGTTGAATAGTACTTATATTAATTTGAATGGCCTTAGTTTGTAATACAATTATGCTGTGTGACCAAATATGAGCATGTTCTTTTTTTTTCAGTGTTTATTTTATTTTTGAGACAGAGAGAGACAGAGTGTGAGTGGGGGAGGGACAGAGAGAGGGAGACACAGAATCCGAAGCAGGCTCCAGGCTCCCAGCCATCAGCACAGAGCCTGATGCGGGGCTTGACTCATGAACTGTGAGATCATGACCTAAGCTGAAGTTGGACGCTCAACTGACTGAGCCAACCAGGCGCCCCATGAGTACGTTCTTATATATCACCTAGATATACATGATTTACATAAGCAAATTCTTAGAAAATGTACCTGAAGGATAAAGACATACCCAAACGACAAGGGTCGCTATAGCTAACATGGAGATTGGCAACAAAGATGGTGGTCAGAAGGAAATTGTCTTATATTTTTATTTTTTGAAACTTGTATGTTGGTAATATTTATATTTTGATTGTGTAATTAAATATACAATATATATTTTAAATTATATTATTCTGAGATATTATTGCTTTGCAGTGTCCTATAGGAAATAGTAATTCAACTATGTGTTGAGTAATTCTTTTTAATTAAATGATTTAGTGTTTCACAGAACTGATTTTCCACATAAATAATTTAAAATTAATATCCAAACTTAATTGTCTAAAAGAAAAATAAAGCATATTAAAAATCCAGAAGCAACATAAATGCTGATGAATGGTAATTAGATTTACTATAAACTTATTCAAAAGACAAATTTTAAGGTTTAAATATATGTGGGATATGGATTTGCTTTTTCTTGATTATTTAGGCAAATATCTGCATGTGAATTTTTTAATCTCTTTCAGTGACCCAAATAAACTTCAGAAGAATTTTGGGTTGTTTCCTACTATGTTATGTTAATAACATATGTATATATCTCTAACTATATGTCTGTTATTTGTAATAAATCTATGTATTTTTATGCTGATATATTTTATTATATGAGTGTTTTGGTATTAATAAAGCTTCATATGTGTATTAGTTTGCTAAGGCTGCCATAACAAATCACCATAGACTAAATGGCTTAAACAACAAAAATTTATTCTAGGGGTTCTAGAGGATAGAAGTTCAAGACCAAGGTACTGGCAGGAGGGTTGGTTTCTCCTGAGGCCTCATTCCTTGGCATGCAGATGCTCCCCTTCACTCTGTATCTTTTTCTCTGTGTACACTAATCCCTGCTTGTGGAGAATAGGTTTAGGAATTCCCTGAGCTTGCACCAATGGGTTAACAAAGTTTAGAATGAAAGCATCCAAGATTAGGTAAACAGGGCCAAGCGCCCCCAACATAGTACAAAAGCAGAAAGCTGCTTTCACAGGAGGGAAGGTCCAGAATAGGTAAACAAGTAAACAGGGCTATAGCCACAGCAGAGTGAAACTGCCCAGAGCAGATCTAATTAGCAAAAGAAAGGTGCCTTGTTGACCCTGAGGTAGCTTGCTGTATCTGTCTGATTCCCTAGGCAAGTTAAGATAAACATAAAGGTGCCTGGTGCCTGCTGTAAACAGCCATCTGCTCAGAGCTGGGATTTTGTTTTGTATTGACCCAAACCCCTAACACCTCATGACTTAGAAACCCCCTTTGTCTCACACACATGAGTTAATGTTCACTATTTCATTGTCTCTTTGTGCATATCCATCATGTCTGTAAACCGTCTGATCCTCATAAAAACAGAGCAAGGACCCTTACTCGGGGCTCTTTTCTCCTCCTGGACATTAGCCTCTCTCGCATTTCAATTCTGCATCTGCTTTCTTGCTGGACAAGAGAGAACTCCAGACTCAGAGTCTACAACACCTGCCTTCTCTCTATATCCTAATGTCTTCTAAGGACATTATTCAGATTGGGTTAGGACTCACCCTAATGGCCCTGTTTTAACTAAATGATTCTTTAAGGGTCTTATCTTTAAATACACATATATCGATGGTTAGACCTTCAATATACAAATTTGGGGGGAGGGGGGGACACAATTCAGTCCACAATAATATGCAGTTTTAAAAATATAGGTAAAATATTATTCACTATAGCATAATTACAAAATATAGAAAGCACATGAAGAAATAAAATAATCTATAATCCAATACTTTAATATAGCTACTCTAAATCCAACACTGTAAAATAGTGTAGATGAGTTTGACATATTTAATGACTTATTCTATTGTATCTTGCAGTTATGTAAATAATTCCCCCAAGTTAATTTTCAGGTAATTTATGTTTCACTATTATATATGTTATTTCAAACCATATGTCTGTATATATATACAGTTTTTTGTCAACACTTGATATCATTTTTCTATTATCAATTTTCAACCGGGTAATCAACTTTTTTAGAAAGATTGTACAATTCATACTCATGTCAGCATTGCAGGTACGCCTATCTTACTGTATTGGGGTACTGACACTCTTGTAAGAAGCAAGAAAGTAAGAATGATACAATTCATATCAAGAATTAAAGGGAGAGAGAGGGGCGCCTGGGTGACTCAGTTGGTTAAGCATCCAACTTCAGCTCAGGTGATGATCTCGCGGTTGGTGAGTTCGAGCCCCGCATCAGGCTCTGTGCTGACCACTCAGAGCCTGGAGCCTGCTTCAATTCTGTGTCTCCCTCTCTCTCTGTCCCTCCCCCACTCATGCTGTATCTCACTCTCTCTCTAAAATAAGTAAACATTAAAAAAAAAAAAAAAAAAGAACTAAAGAGACGCCTGGGTGGCTCAGTTGGTTGAGCAACCAACTCTTTATTTTGGCTCTGGTCATGATCTCATGGTCATGAGATCAAGTCCCACATCGAGCTCTGAGTTGGGCACAGAGCCTGCTTCGGATTCTCTCTCTCCTTCTCCCTCTGACCCTCCCCCGCTCACTCGTGGGCATGCACACATACACACTCTCTCTACCTCTCTCTCTCTCAAAAAAAAAAAAAAAAAAAAAAAAGAATTGAAGAGGGATGGTTTTGTGGGGATCCCAAGTAAATTAATGAAAAGCTTAAAATAATCCTAAGGGTTGCAAAATAAGGTAACCTTTTTAGAATAATGAATCCTCTTTTAGCAGAGAAAACACACTGTCAGTCTCTTCATTGTCTGAACCCAATGATGCCCTTTGGATGGACTCATTTCACTGTGCTTTCAGCAGCTCCTTCAAATTATGCTGGTCTCTCAGCCCACATCACCAAACCTCCCTCGCTCCTTTCTAAAAATGTCTTTCTTTTACCTGCAGTATTTCCTGAATACTTTTTAGGTAGCAGACATGGTTTTGGTGTTGAACTTTCTATCTTCTTTTAATATAGATCTCAGCTTTGCCTTACTCTGCCATTTATGTGTCTTTATCTGGGTCTCAAATTCAGAGAGAGAATCTAAAGTATTCTGCCAGTTAACAACCAGCTACAATTTCTCTTATGGGGAGAATCTCCATCCCTGTTTACTTTATAATGACAAAATAGCTAAAGTGGCTACCTGTGGTGTAGGCACCTCCTTACTTTTCCTTGAAATCAACTGTTGCTAAGTTTAAGTAAAGTATCATAAAGCATGTTGCCCATTGCTGACATATTGAGGATTATTCCAAATGTATAGAAAGGTGTGAAGAACACTATGACAACCTCTCATAGATCCACCAACCAGACTTAACACATTTAATGATTTTTTTGCTGTATTCACTTTAGATATACATTATTTAGTTTAACAAGAAAACAAAAACAGATAGAGTTCAATCCCTAACGTTTTATTCCATTCCCTTCACTTCTTGAATACACTAAATGATATAAACACAGTGTAGATTCATATGGTGAAAACAAAGGTACAAAAGAATGCCCACTATAGAAACCTACTAGCCGAAAACTGTTGGATCAGTCTTGTAGTTGAACTAAATTAGTGTCTGCGAAATAGGGGGAGCTATCTCACTAGACACTGTGTCTGCTTGCACCTTGAGCTTGGGCCTCCCGCCCTCCAGAATGGTGAGAGATGAATGTTTGTTGTTGAAACCACACAGTCCATGGTATTTGATGATAACAGCCTGGACTCACTAAGATAGTATGTGTATGTAAAATAGTTTTAAAAATAATGATGTCTGAATTTGGACTGACAAGACTAGAATTACAGTTTCAGTAGAAACAGAGTTTTTCCCTTTGTTTTTATTTTTCAAAATCTTTCAGGGAAGGTCATAAGATGAATGGAACTTTTAGTCTCTCTTGATTTTAAGATAAAATATAGCACTGATATATTTGTCACTACACAATTAAATATTATTTCTATTCCAATGAGCCATAATTGTTTTGATTAAATTATTTGTTCTTTTTGAAAAATATTTTTTCATAACCAATTTATGTCTAGTAGGGAGAGAATAAGCCAATATTTTTTCTTCATTTGAAATATGTAAAAGATTTGAAGAACTATATTTGATTTTGCATTCTAGCATAAATATTATTGCTTGAGCATCTGCATATAAAAGTAAACATTTCCCATAAGGACATCTTAATGTACCACCAATGGTGAATGTCTTGGGAAAAAGCCTAATGGCTTATTTTTCTTTGCTGAACCACTTCAAATAGTAAGTGAATAATTCTGCTGCTCTCTTGCAGTTAGGCAAAGTACTGCCATCTCTTATTTACACATAATATATATGCATTGTAAAACACTACATACACTATGATCACACAAAATATCCACATTTAAGCATATAGTGATACTTCTAATATTTACATTAACCAGTAGAAATACAGTAAAGCCTTGGATTGTGAGTAACTTGTTCTGCAAGTGTTCTGCAAGACAAGCAAACATTTCTAATAAATTTCAACTTGATAAATGAGCGATGTCTTGCAGTATGAGTAGTTTGTGATCCACATGTCACATGATCACAACTGAGCCAACAATTCCTCTCTGTCTCTCTCCCTCTCTCTCTGTCTGCGGGATTGTGGGTGATCATCTCCCATGCTTGGATTCTCAGTCTCAGGCCATGGTGTTGGGCAGAAATGAGTGATTTTTCAGAACATTGGAAGGTGCCCACAATTGGCCTAGTGTACTTTTTGTCACTTCCAAGCACCTATGGACAGTCCTTTGCTTTTCCATACAAGAGTAAGCTTAGTAATGTTTTGCTTCATTCTAGGTCAGTCTGTCTGCAGATATAGAATAAAAATAAATAAAACAGCAATTATAATTATATTCTATATTTTCAAAAAGTTTTATAGATAATGGAATATATATTAAAAAGATCTCAAACTTCCAGAGATAAAATGTGTCAAATGAGAAATACATGGAAAAAGTTTAACAGCAGATTAAATATTGCAACACAAAAGTTTAGTGAACTTGAAGATAAAGCAGTAGGAAATACACAAAATTAAACAGAAAAAGAAGGGGGAAAAAATCACACTAGTAAACCTTGGACCAGCCTCAAGCTCCCTCATGCACCTGTCATTTTAATTTCCAAAGAAAAATGGAAGGATGGAGGGAGAAAAGGAAAATTTTGAAAAGAATGGCTAAAAACATTATAAAAGATTATACAAACATATATTGATGATGCTCAATAAAACTCAAGCCCAAGAAACATTTTAAATATAAATAAAATGACGGCAAGGCACATTATCATCAGTTTGTACAAAACCAGTAACAATGTGAAAATCTTTTTATTTATTTATTTTTTTAAGGTTTATTTATTTGAGAGAGAGGGAGAAAGAGAGAGAGCACAAGTGGGGGGAGAGTCAGAGAAGAGAGAGAGAATCGCAAACAGGCTCCACATTGTCAGTGCAGAATCTGATGTAGGGCTCGAGATCTGCGAGATCATGACCTCAGCTGAAGTCAAACACTTAGCCAACTGAGCCACCAAGGTGCCCCTGAAAATCTTTTTAAAAACTAAGGAAATGGGGCGCCTGGGTGGCACAGTCGGTTAAGCGTCCGACTTCAGCCAGGTCACGATCTTGCGGTCCATGAGTTTGAGCCCCGCGTCAGGCTCTGGGCTGATGGCTCGGAGCCTGGAGCCTGTTTCCGATTCTGTGTCTCCCTCTCTCTCTGCCCCTCCCCCGTTCATGCTCTGTCTCTCTCTGTCCCAAAAATAAATAAAAAACGTTGAAAAAAAAATTAAAAAAAAAAAACTAAGGAAAAATAAATATTCTGTAGAGAGAAACAAATATAAGAATGACAAGAGTTTTTTGTAAAAATTAGCAAACTGATCTTAAGATATATTTGGAGAAGATATATAAGATATATCTTATATATAAAGATATATATATCTTTGGGTTATGAAAAGCCAAAACTTTGAAATAAAACATATTTAAGATACAAACACTATAAGACTTCAAGTAATTAAGATAGTGTGGTATCCTCATGAAGGTAGAAAACTAGATTAATGGAACAGAATAAAGATTCCTCAAATGAACCCACATATATGAGAACAAGTGACATTTCCAACTATGGTGCAAAGACAATTCAGTGAATAAATAATAGTCTGTTCAACAAATGGTATTAGAACAATTAGCCACAGGGGGAAAATTGAACTTCAAACCTTAAACCTTATTAAAAAAATCAATTCAAAAAAATCATATACCTAAATTTAAAATCTTGTACTATGAAACTTGTAGAAGTAAAACAGAAAATCTCTGTGTTCTTGAGTTAAGCAAAAACTAATCAGATATAATACCAAAAATGATATCCATAAGAATAGATAAACAATTTATATTAAAATTAAAATCTTCCCCTTTTGAAAGATACAGTTAAGAGATTGAATACACAAGACAAAGATAATATTTGCAGATTATGTACCTGACAAAATATTTTTATCAGAATATATACAAAACTGTCAAAATTCATTAAGAAGACAAATAGCTCATTTAAAAACATAGGCAGGGGTGCCTGGGAGGCTCAGTCAGTTAAGCATCCGACTTTGGCTCAGGTCATGATCTCGCAGTTCGTGGGTTCGAGCCCCGCGTTGGGCTCTGTACTGACAGCTCAGAACCTGGAGCCTGCTTCGGATTCTGTGTCTCCTTCTCTCTCTGTTCCTCCCCTGCTCACTCTCTGTCTCTCTCTCTCTCAAAAATAAAGATTAAAAAAAAATAGGCAAATATTTGAACAGTCACCTCACCAAAGAAGATGTACAGATAACAGATAAGAACATGAACAATGCTCAACATCATCATTTATGAAATAAAATGTAAAACCACAGTGAGATACTACTGCACATTTATTAGAGTAACTGAAATTCCAAAGACTGACCATGCCAAGTGTTGATGATGATTACAAGTGAGGAAACAGAATTCTCATAACTACTGATGGAAATTTAAAAGGGTATTAGAAAAGACTTGGGCAAATTTTAAAAACATTAATTATACATATGATACAGCCATTCAACTTCCAGGTGTTTATTAAAGAGAAATGTATACATCTCTCAAATACTGCTCTAGAAATGGTCACAGTATCTTCGTTTATAATATACAATCCAGTTCCTTTGAATAGGTAACTGGTGCATGGATAAACAGAATGAAATATGTCTATATAATACAGTACTCTGCAGTAATTAAAATGTATTAACTGTTGATACCCAGACCACACAAATGCATATCAAAATAATTGTGTTGAATGAAAGAAGCTAGACAGAAATAGTTCATACCTACCTTATCATTACATTTCTATAAATATTTAGAAAATTTAAACTAATTTATAATGTCAGAAAGCAGAAGAGTGGCTGTCTAAGAATGGCAGGATGACAGGAAGGAAGGACTACCAAAGGACAGAAGGAAACTTTTGACGGTGATTGATATGTGTACTATCTTTGTTGTGCTGATGATTTCATAGCTGTATACATATGTCAAAACGTATAAAACTGTACACTTTAAATATGTGTGGCATATTAGATATCAATTATATCCCAGTAAAGTTGTTTCTTTTTATTTTATTTTGTTGGTTTTTTTTAACATTTATTTATTTTTAAGATAGAGAGCACCAGGGGGAAGGGGCAGAGAGAGAGGAGGACAGAAGATCCCAAGTGGGCTTTGTGCTGACAGTGGCGAGCCCAGTGAGGGGCTTAAATCCATGAACCATGAGATTATGACCTGAGTTGAAGTCAGAAGCTCAACTGACTGAGCCACCCAGATACACGAATGAAGTTCTTTTTTAAAAAGTTAGAGATAGGGCTTCCTGGGTGGCTCAGTTGGCTGTGTGTCCAACTCTTGATTTCAGCTCAGGTCATGATCTCACAGTTTGGAAGATCAAGTCCCACACTGGGCTCTGCAGTGACAGTATGGAGCCTGCTTGGGATCCTCTCTCTCCTTCTCTCTTTGCCCCTTCCCTGCTGTGCTCTCTCTCTCAAAATAAATAAATAAAAATTAATAAAATAAAATGATGAATTAAATTAAAAGTTTAAATTAAATTGAATTAAAGTTAGAGATAAATGAAGGTTGGATGATCCCCCCAACTTCCCGACTTAAATGAAAAGAGGTCACAGTCCAAATTCTATCATACCTTACAACATTTATTATCAAACAGACAAAAAAGAATCACTTACCTTGTTCTGTAAGCTTAATGTGGGTACAATGGTCCTTCAATTTATTATTTTAACCACATTTTACAGGAAAACTTCATTTAAAAACAACAACAACAACAACAACAAAAACCCCAATATTTTTGAGACAGAATTTAGCTACTTTTATTACTATCAGATAACCAGCTAATCCAAATCTATGCTTAGACACTGGAAGATTCAGGGATTATGCCCAATAAAGTCTCACTGAACTAGAGCATTTAGGCTTACTAGATTCTTTGTTTCCTCATGTCCCTAAAATAATTTATTCAAATCATCTATTTTGTTTAACACTAGTGTCAACAAACAAAAGCCTATCTTTTATATCCATTATGTCAGCAAGTCTCTATTTTCAGGCATGGAAACTGATTAATAAATTTCATTTAAATATTTAGCAATGTCACTGGTATTAACAATAAAGGAAAGTTAAAGACTTACAGTAGCCACCACTGGTATACAGTCATTTTGACTTGAATGTTGCGGACATAGACCTAAAGTAGAAACACCCAGTTAGAGTCACTTCTTACACACAGAGTAAAGCAAACTACATTCTACTGTCTAAATTATGGTATGTTAAAATACACTCAATACATTTCAGCAGAGAATTTGCTGCCAGTTACATAACACATCACCTTATTCCAAAATTTCATTCACCAAATATATATTTAGTACTAATCATACAGTCCTGAGCTACCAACAACTAAAGCCTGAGAAAATATACCCTACAACTTTCCCCAAACTTCAATGATCATAAGAATCATCTAGAGTATTTGATAATATAATTTCCTCACCATTATAGTCAGCTTGAAAACATTTCTGGGGAATTTTAATTTTTAAAAACTTTTTTAAAGTAGGCTCCATGCCCAGCATGGGACTCAAACTCACAACCCCAAGGTCAAGAATCCTATGTTCTACCAACAAAGTCAGCCACACGCTCCTCATGAATTTTTATTTTTAACAAGTCTTTAGGTGATTTTTATTATTTTGAAGAGGTTTGGAAAACACTGCATAAGTGTTTGATACCACAAGTTCCTCTTTGGTAGGAAAATTATAATACTTATTTCTCATGAGAATAAAATCATAGGCTGGTTACTTACCATTAGTATTTTAATTTATTTTTTTCTCTTTTTTTTTTACATGTAGTAAAAATAAAACATACAAAGATAATCATTTCTGTTTCCATGTGCATCATTTTCGTGCCGCACTCTACAATAACTCTCAAAGTTTAATTTTCTTTTACTACCAGTAGAACTTAGTGATGCATCACTTACATACAACACCCAGGGCTCATCACAACAATGCCCATCACCCATCCAGCCCATCCCTCACCCACCTCCCCTCCAGCAACCTTCAGTTTGTTCTCTGCAGTTAAGAGTCTCTAATAGTTTGCTTCCCTCTCTTTTTTTTTTTTCCTTTTCCCTATGTTCACCTGTTTTGTTTCTTATATTTTACATATGAGTGAAATCATATGGTACTTGTCTTTCTCTGACTTATTTCGCTTAGCAGAATGTACTCTGGCTCCATCCATGTTGTTGTAAATGGCAAGATTATAAAGAATTTGGTTCTCTTAACTTCCATTCCACTTTTCTTCCAGTCTGGGATTTTAGAAAGATAAAAATTACCTTTCCCAAGTTCCCTTCCTCTTAATCTTTTGTACCAAAATTAGAGTTTTTTTGGTTTTTCTATTTTTTTCTATTTTTATTTTTTTAAGACATCCATGGAAGAAGTGAAATAAAAGCAGCCTTTCTAGTATTCTTTACTGCTATCAAGCAATTTGTGGAAAGTGAGAATTTGTAAGAATTTGCAGTAGTGAGACTTAGAATTCCATATTCATGGGTGTCCAGTGGCAGTGGTGGTAAATACAGTGATTGAAAAAACAACTTTTCATCCAGGCATCTGAACAACCACGAATGAGTAGATTAAATTCTTAAACAGTTCTCATATCAAGAGGTGGGGTTTGTGTTTCCTTCACTTGAATCTGGGATGGCCTGTGCCTTCTTCAATCAATGTGGCAAAAGTCACCTCAAAACTATTGTGAACCTAGCACTTAAGCAGACTGGGAGTTTTTGCTCTATTCTTCTTAGAGCACCAACTCACAATATAAAGTCCAGTCCCTTGCCATACTGAGAGGAAGCACAGGCTATGTGGAGACACAGAAACAGGTATCGGGACAGTGTCCAATTGTTGCTTTGGTCATACCAGCAGAGGCCACAGATATTATGGAGCAGAGATGAGTCATATCTGTTGTTGCCTTTTCAACATTCCTGTCTCATGGGATCATGAACTATAATAATATAAATTATTGCTGTAAGCCACAAAGACTCGGGTGGTTTGTTACACAGTTTACCGGAACAAAAATTCGGTGCTGGAACTGATGTGACACTGTTAACAACCTAAGTTGTATAGCATTAGTTTTGGGACTGAGTAGAGCTGGCCCACCCAGAAAGATCTTAAGGAAATTGTTACTAAAAGCATGGGAACACTTTGAGAACACATCATGAGAGCTTGAAGAATACTGATGAAAATGTTAGTGGAGGCTTGATGAAAAGGCTTTTCTCGTGGCAAAAGTTTTGGAGAAACCATTGCTGGTAATAATGTGGAAATTTGACAGCAAACCTAATGAACTCAAGGATCCACATGGATATATTTCTTTTGTCTTTTCCTTTCTTCTTTCTTTCTTTCCTTCCTTCCCCCCCACCTTTTTTGGCCTGGGTATATTTCTAAGTAGAATGTAGGAAAGCCAGTTGGCTACTTCATGCTTCTGATGATAGAACACAAGATGATAGATATGAACAAAACAAAACAAACAAACAAAAAAAAAAACACAAGAAAACCAAAACCAAAACCAAAACCAAAACCAAAAAACCTGTTCACTTTTTAAGAAAAATCTGGAGGAAATATTTCTGACTCAACTTATTGGTATCAAAACTAAAACTGTCCTATTCTTTATTTTCTCTACATTAAAAAAAAAAAAAAGACTCAAAGGAAAAACGGATGGGGGTCCTTAGGACAAATATAAATTGTATAGTACTTCAAGATGTCAGTGAAAACTCCCAAGGGTATAACAGTAAGACACTCTGTTGATAACTTAGAAAGATTTAAGACAGTGCTTCATTGGAGTTTTCAGCTACACAAAAGGTATCCTAAGGGTTTTATGAGCATTCTTCATGGACCAAGACTTTCTGGGTACAAAAATAAAATGAGTTTTCATCCCAAGTCTTTTTTTAGCAGAACATGCTCAAAATTAGACAGATCTTCAAGAAAAAGGTGAAACAGGAAAAGCTGTCAAAAGAAAAAAAAGTCTCAGGCTAAAGATAAAGCTAAGGGTGTGACTGCAAATTAATTAGGAACTCATAGACAATGTGAAAGAGACAAGATATCTTTTAAATAGTTTTTGAATGTGTTTCACAGGCATACTTTTAAAACAAAAGGGCTGCTGAGAAGCGAGGAATGTTGTCCCCAGCAGCCTCACAGAGGGCACGAGGTAGAAAAGTATTTGTCTCAGAGATTTTGAGTATAGCACATTCAGCTGCAGTGTAACTAGTAAGTTTCATTAGAAACCTCCAAGGATTTTAAGATAATTATACAGGTGTAGTCTTCCCCAATTTAGAATAAGCAATGAAATAGTACAATGAAAAGAAGACTTTGGATCTGCAAAATCTAATGGGCAGGAAGCAACTGAGAAAGGTACTCAACTGTAAACATAGTCCATTTCTTATGAAAGAGGTAGGATGACCCAGAAGGGAACCAAAAGAAGACAGATGGCAGAGCTAGGAACAGATGATCATTCCCAGGGAGCAGGTTTGGCATTATTCAACTAATCAGTGGTGACCAAGTGCCTTGATGGACTTCAGAACTTCCATGGTGATTGTCATGTGTATCCTCTTTTCTGCACTGTTGAATGGAATTGTCCATTGGAGTTGTCCTGGGCTGTCTCACTATAGTACATTGGAGGTATGTGTGAGAGCGGGGCAGAAAAATTTTCTAGGTGGTGGTCTTCAGATTGAGGAGAACTGTAATTGAAAATGTGTAGCCATGGAAATGCACCCAAGGAGCCTTATCTGCACTTGGTTTCGATAATGACATGCTTAGAACTTGAGCCTGTGCCAAATGCTATAATGAGATGAGATTTTGCATATTAGAATAATGTAAAGAATTTGTGGCCAAAGGGTAAATTCTGGTGGATAGGTGATTGCTGCTGTTTACTTAATGGTCCTTCTCTCAGAAGCTGGGGTTTGTGCACCATCCCTTTGAATCTAAGCTGTTCTATGATAACTTGACCAATAGTTTTCGATGAAGTAATGCTCTGCCTCTTCCAAACAAAGATTTCAAGAGAACAGTTTCCCACTTTTTGGTGCTTTGAGCTGCCATAAAAGATGTGTGATTAACTGGAAGACTTCACAGTAAGAGGAAGCTTAAGCCTACATAAAACATTAAGAGAGGGAGAAATCAAGAGAGAAAGAGATCCAGTCTCCAGAGTTTCAGCCTTTGATTGTTTGAGTCATCCTACCTGTCTCCATCATGAGACATCATGAAGTAGAAGCAAGCCATCTCATTCTGAACTCTCAACCCATAGCATTCTGAGATATAATAATCTGTTTTTCCTACTGCAATGGAAAAAATTCATTTGTTGAAATCCTAACTCTCATGGTGACAGTGTTAGGAGGTGGGGTTTGGGAGATGATTAGATGATAAGGGTGGAGCCCTCATGAATGGGATTAGTACCCTTATAAAAGGGAACCCCAAGAGCTGTCTTGCTGCCTTGCTGCCACGTAAGAATATAATCAGAAGACAGCAGTTTGCAATCTGGAAGAGAGCTCTCACCAGAACCTAACCATACTGGCAACCGGATCTGAAACTTTCACCCTCCATAACTGTGATTAGTAAATTTCTGTTGTTTATAACCCAGCTAGTCTGTGGTCCTTTGTTCCAGCTGCTCAAATTAAAACAGCCACTAAGTTTTGAGGTAGTTGCTACATATCAATAGATAACTTTGATTCTGATGCCCACTTCTAGTATAAGTACTGAATTCCTTTAATGTAATAAATTCTTTAATATTATAGTATTATTTTAGTTTTTTTGCACTGCATCCTGACTGAAACAGCTTCTCGAATCTTTTCTTACTGAAAATAAAACCCTTTCTAACTAACAGTGATTTTAAAGTCTATTCAGTAATGAGTGTTATTTACGTATTGGCTGAGTATCTCTAGAAAATCTATGGTATTGACTGAATTGTGTCCCCCTGCAAATTCATGTGTTTGAAGCCCTAATCCTCAGTACCTTAAAATGTGACTGTATTTGGAGATAAGGCCAGAGAGGTAATCCAAGTAGAGTGAAGTCATCTAGGAGGGGTCCAACTCCAAGATGACTGTTATCCTTGTAAGAGTTGGAGACTGAGATACAAATGCACACAGAGGAAAAACCATGCGAAGACAAAAGGAAAAGATGGCCATCTACAAGCCAAGGAAAGAGACCTCAGAATGACCTTGCCGACACCTTGATCTCAGACTTCTAGCTTCTAGAATTGTGAGAAAATAAATCTGTTGTTTAAGCTACCTAGTCTTAGTAGATCTTGTTATGGCAGTCTTAGTAGGCTAATACAATCTATTTCTCCACAAATGAGTAATGGGTATGAACTTTTGTACATTTCACACTGTTTATTTTACTACTTAGGCAAATCAAGTATAGCCCAGTACCCACGACTGGCAATCACTCCAATACCCATTATTTATTTGGACTCCAGTCTCTTCTTTGGAAGTTTATATCTATCTGTCTATCTATCTCTTTCTCTAATATGTATATATGTGTACATACTTGTGTGTGTGTGTGTGTGTGTGTGTGTGTGTGTGTGTGTGTAGGAAATCAGAAGGAGGCCCTTTTTATTTATTGTCTGTTGTTGTTCGTGCTTTTGTTCTTTCTTTGCCCAGTCCCTTGGAAGGCAGAAAAGTCAACTTTTCTCTTCTCAGGACATATTAACCAATGTTGATGTTTCAAAGCTTAGAATCAATAAGATACCTGAAGCCAATCTTCACAGGCACCAATAAAGTCATTCTCATGGTAGCTCTAGAGTGGACTCTATTTTCTGTGACCACACACCTGTCCTTATACTGTTTCTTAGATAGAGCCTGAGGTGATGGTATTGTTAGGAGTGATGGTAATATATACATAAGAAAACAGAAATGGGCCAAGAGACAGTCCTTGCTGGCTTGTGTGTTAAGGCACCAAGCCTCTGACTTCTGGTAAAATTGAAAATAGGGATACAAATTCACCTCCGACCATTTTTAGATATCTACAAAATCAAACAGATACATGATAATCTTTCAAAAGGAATCCCATTATAAAAACAAATAAATAAATTGAACTGTATTACTCTGGTACACTTGTTTTCTTATTTCAAAGCCGAACCTAGTTAATATCACCTCTCTGTTCTCCAGCCATACTGCATAGCTACAGAGCGTTCTTTCTGGGAACGTCTTTTCTCTGCATTACCCTCCTCTGAAGAGCCTCAAAATGTGATCTCCACCTTTTCAGCTCACAGAGTCTGTGAGGTTCCACCTGCATTGACCCTTCTCATGCTACAGTCTGGAAACTCTCCTAGGGTTGTAATCCGGGACAGTCATGCCATCTACTTATTTGTTTTTGTCCATTTCTTTTGTTGCTTGATATCTGGTGTTATGAAGACATCCATTTTATACATTTTTTCTTTGCTGTTATTCTAGACAAGTGAGTAAATTGGGTTCTTATTTCTCCATTTTGATCAGAAACAAAAATCCCCTCTTTCATCACTAAGTACAAAGACCACTTTTTACAATAATTACATATACTTGATGTAATATGTGACAGAAGACATATATACAAACTTCCAGAAGTGATTTTGAAGGAAATTCCATCATTTAAACACGGTCGTATAAACAAAGGGTCATATAAACAAAACTAACACAAAATATAAAATAAAACTAATTAGGGGCATCTGGGTGGCTAAGTTGGTTAAGAGTCTGACTCATGATCTCAGCTCAGGTCTTGATCTCAGAGTCACGAGTTCAAGCCCCACACTGGGCACTGTGCTGGGTGTGAAGCTTACTTCCAATGAAACAAAACAAAATAAAACAAAACTGGTTATAAACCTCTCGACCAATATACTTCAGATAAGTGGGGTAGTACAGACAACATGTGATATTATCGTGATCATTATTTCAATATCACTTTAATTTCAATTACATTGATTTAAGTTTTCGATCTGAAAAAATAAGTCTGTGTTTGGGAAAAGCAAGTTTTTTAATATAATCTAATGAAGTGAGTAATGAGGTGCAAGTTCCAATTATGGCTGCTGGTTCTGTAGAAGAGCATGCCCTTCCCAGGAACTACCTTATCTGTCTATGCTACAGAATCACTTCTGCAAATAGTAGCCAAGAAAATTAAACTAGATTCTGAAAGGGAGTGATGAGTACCCAAGAGCCTTTGAGATGAACCATTCACATAATCATTTTAAGCCATGGCAAATTTGATTGTCACTGGTGTGGGGGGAGGGGGTGCTAGCAGCATTTATTTAGTATTTGGGGTCTTGAGATGGCTGAGCATCCTACAATTTGCCACAGCCCCACCAAATTTCAATAGCTTACCTATTTAAAAAATTAAAAAACAAGGAACCAGTTTCTTTCTTTCTTTCTTTGATTTGGGTTCAGAAAGGTCTAGCCAAACAGGAAGCCTGACACTAAAAACAACCCTCAGCCACTTACTTATTCACTGGTTACATTCATGCATATAATCAATTTTTCTTCTAAAGCCTGGGAAGCGAAGAGTGAATGACAAAGCAGGTATTACATGAGATTCAGGACAAGCAAAGGTTAGGAGTAAAACTGCTATCGTTTGCTATATTGTCTGGCATTCTCCTGATGGAAAACTGGAGAAATAGCAGACAACCAGTGGGTTAAGGATCATATAAAGAAAAGAAGCTTTGAGTCCAGTGCTATTCTTTTGTTCTTTTAATTTTGGCAACAATGTCCCACCTTTTTTTTTTTTTTTTTTTTTTTCTCCTTTAATTGAAAGCCAGGGCTGTTTCCTCATTCACAAAGTGCAACATCTAGGCAGAAGGGAAAATGTTGCTAATTAGCATTAGCACAAGATTTTATCTCTGTGATTTTTTTTTTTAATGATGTTTTTATTGAGCCTTCTGAGCTCTCTACCTCTCTGCATCAAAGAAAAGACCTGTGTCAAGGCTGACTCTCCATTCCCTCTTAGCTACTTTATCCTGGGGCCAACTAGATCTGCTTTCAAAGTTTGTGGATAACAGGATAAAAGCAAATAGAAGTGGTGCGTGCCCTGTCAACCATGAAGGCAATCTCCTCCAGCCATCACTTTTACAAAGTGAAGGTGTTAATTGACATCTACCAGCATGATCTGTTTTACTGATTTCCAACAACTTTATGTTATATTCTCAGGAATTTTAAGTTGACCTTCACGGTCTCCCCATGTTTTTTTGCACCTGGATGGCATTGTTCTATTTTATAACAGTAGTGGGCGTTTGCCTCCATTTTTAAAGTTCTATGGTTATTTCAATTATGATCAGGTGAAATAAGAGAATAATATACCTATACTCAAGTCATAATCTTTTCAGGAGATAATAAATCATGCACTTTAGATAATCACAAAGTAATAGAAAAATGCTGAGAGAGATATCCATCAAGTTTTTTAAAAGTTTTCAACTATCTACTAACATATGTTCTCTTTCTCTTTCTCATGTTTCTTCCTTTTTTTTTTTTTTTTTTCTTTCACACTTATAATTTCCTTATACGTTTGAATATGGGATTTCCCTCAGGATGAATCACTGGAGAAACATGGGCCATTGCTTCCTGGATCAACAGAAATGTATGTCTTATTCTAACATGGAACAGTAGAGTTTTCTTAATCATTTAAAAACTCAGTCTAAAATAGAACTGAGGACAGACAATAATAAACTACACATATAATATAAACGATAATCTTGGGAAACTTTAGCAATTCTAAGTGCTTTATCTTTACATATTCCAACTGAAAACCAAGGTTTTATTTTCCTTTTCTTTTAATTTTTTTTAAAAATGTTTATTTATTTTTGAGACAGAGAGAGACAGAGCAAGAACAGGGGAGGGGCAGAGAGAGAGGGAGACACAGAATCTGAAACGGGCTCCAGGCTCTGAGCTGTCAGCACAGAGCCCAACGCGGGGCTGGAACTCACAGACCGTGAGAAGACCGTGAGAAGACCGTGAGATCATGACCTGAGCCGAAGTTGGACGCTTAACCGACTGAGCCACCCAGGCGCCCCTTCCCTTTCTTTTAAATAAAGTTGCATTCATTAATCAAAAATGTTATATAGGTCCAGTCTCCCATTGCTTCTGTGTCTCCTCCTTGAAACTGAGGAAACTTTAGGAGTTTTGCCTGCCATGAATGTGACACAGGAAATTAGATTCTCCCTCTGAACCCCTCCCTGTGCTAACTCTGACCTATCTCTCTCCTGCCAAGTTACACTTGATGACCTATAAAATGAATAAATTCTTCTAGATGCTGCCTTTCTCGACCAGGTTATGGGAGATAATTAAACACTCATGTCCTAAGGCATACATTGTAGGTGCTATCCTTGAGAGAACTGAGGGAATAGTCACTGAAATCATTTCCATTGGACCTTTACAAATAAAGTGCTTACATCATCCCCCTCTCTGTTTGGAGGTGATCACTTTGTCTCTGACTAATCCAAACTATCAGTTCTTTGCTGTTTTTTACTGGGTCCTGTAAGGCTGGACCTTTCCTGATTCTGATAGAAGGGAATTCCTTTTTAACATATCTTGTTTCACTTTTATTCTAAGTTTCATTGTAAAAACCTCTATGAAGTATGTCAAGTCTTGTTCTTGATATGTTAATGAAAGCATGCAAAAATCTGGAAAAACTTCTCTTAAAATGACTTCACATTCAAGATTATCTTGCTCTGGCCTCAAATAGTCTATCACAAGATAAGTATTGGTTCTTTTTTTCTCTCTGCATTTTTTTTCTCCCAATTTTAATCATTTCTGAAGCATATGGATGTCTGAGGCAAAAGAGAAACAGACATATTTATAAGGATGAGTGATAGAAGTATATTGATATATATATTTTTCACATTTGAACCCAGTCATTCTCATGCAGAAAATTCCTTTGTCTTTGAGCTATTCCTGTGGTACAAGTGTTGACATATGGTTCCATGAATTTGAATATCCACTGCTCAAAATACTCAGCTGAGCTTTGTTGAATCATCTGCCCAAGATATCAAGGTCCTGGTTGTTCTGAGGTCACATATAACCCCTAATGCTTGGGTATGAAGAATTTCTAATAATCATCCTGATTTCTTTACATATAAAGCCTAATATTCCTAAAGCCATTCTAATATTTTTACTCTGACCCCGATCATGCAAAACCCATTCTAACACCCTTCAAATCACAGGAACAAGCTTTAACTGTGTCCTTCAGGAGCTATCTAGCAATAGTGATACTTTATTAAGTCACTTCTTAAGTAGAGGAAAATTTAATAAGCAGTTTTGCTTTGCCTACTAAGAAGTTGAGGGCTAGATAAACTATTCAAAAACAACATTCAAATTGTTTAGATTATTGGTTAATTAAAACTAAAAAGAATTTAGTATTTTACCACCTTGTCATAGCCATGGCTCTAATTATAAGTTAGAACAAAGTTTTTGTAAGCTAACGAATTATGTTATTAAAAATATAAAGGAAAAAATATAAAGGGAAATCACATACTGTGTTTTACTGTTAGTTGCCTTCCTACCTGCCTTGTTCTGTTGTTACTTATTTCTATGCAACCACAGCACTGTAGTGATTAACAATAAAAATGTCTTCTTTTTTCCTAATAAGATCTGGAACTGAAAAAGGTGAGCTCGTATAAGAAAAATAAGTCTGTATTTTAGAAACTTCATAACGATATTTTATGAGCAATTATAAATTCTCAGTGTTTCATGTAAAGAATTAGAAAAAGAATTAAGGTAGAAAAGTAGAATAATTTAAACTGAAACTATTAACTCATTTAATTATAAATTAAATTTTTGGTCCCTGATGTACACTTGCATTTTTAATGATGTGTGATTTTACAATTCTTATTCATGAAAAATATTCCTATTCCAATTAAAATGCAAGTAAATCTTGAACAGGGAATTTGATGTGTGTATTTGTTGTTAAAACAAGTAATTTAAATTCTGAAAATCTGTGTGAGTTTCTTTTTTGCCCAGTTCCTCATGGGAAAAACTTTATTTTAAGGCTTGAAATAGGAAACAGGGAAGACTATCATGATTATGTTTACAAGCTGTTGACTTGTTTCTTTTACTCTCTTTGGCAAATGTCCAAATATAGTAATATAATGAAACAGGTTTGCCATCTTCAGTGCCACCAAAGGTATCCTATATTGGTGACAATCAGATGGAATACCATCTGCTAAAAGTGACTTATTATTGAAAGGACCTTTATGTCGTGCCACCCTTTATATAGAGGTAAATGCACTGTATCTTTTTAAGATGATTACCTTAAACAGTTGAGTATCCCCTCTTAAAATTTACAGCCCCAAAGACCATATGTGTACAATGGCTGAATCCATGTATACAAATGGCTATATCCATGGGGCTTTTAACTCACTTTGTAAACTTCTGTTTTCTTTAAGACTGTGTATGACATGCTGAGTAATCTAATTATAGGCAGCTTGTTTGTAATAAACATTGTCCAAAAATGCAGGACAGATTGCTCCTGTCACAGAGCAGGAATTCCTGTTCATTCGAGATCTTTCAAGCAGGACTAAGAATTACATTGCAATCAGACAGATTAACAGGAGAAAATCAAATCTAATACTGTGTGTATGGAGAATCCACACAGATGTGGATATTCCAAAGATAGTTAGGGAAAATGAGATATAAGCATGCCAATGCACTAAGGAAAAGGGGATAGAGGTCTGTGATTTCAGAGGAAAGGAATGAAATTTACAGGAAGATGGAAAAGAGTAAACTTTCGGTAAATAAATGTTTGCTGGGCCACTGAGAAACAATGGGACAAAGAGAGGACTTTGATCAAAGTGGCCTTGCTAGGTTCCTCCTGGTCTACCATACCTACTTCATATCATAATGCAGTTATCTATGGTAATAGCGGTCTTCCTAAAGTAGGTGCTCTGCATAAATTCTTTTTAGTCAGTTAAGAGGAGGTGAAAAGTTTTCTTGAATCTACTGGGTTTTGACTGCTTGCTAACTCGAAAAAATCTTCATGCCAAAGTGGTCCATCTTGGTGTAATCTGAAATTCTTCCCTACACTTCCTTACTGGAAGTGGTTTAAAATGTTATCAAAGACTGTCAAGAAGAAGAAGACAAAAAAAAAAAAAAAAAAAAAAAGAGGAATATAGTTGTTGGTTTGTAGGAATAAGTAGGCAAAAAACACAAGTGTTTGAACCTGAAAAATTCAGTTCTGATTTTCTCTCACTTATACACATATTCTTACCCAATGAATTTTATCCCAATGTGTAAAATGGACAAACCAATTAACTTGGGCTATTGAAATGCATATGTGGAATTATATGTATTAATCCATAGCTATAATATATATCAGTACATAGGATATTTCTTATTGTATACTTAGTAGCATGTGTGTGTGTGTGCATGTGTAAACACCTATTGAACTTATGTACATTTGATCTTCTTAAACTGGATGGGTATTACACTTTTTGGAGAATTTTCCTCAGGTCTAGAAAAATCAGTTACTATCTTTGAAGGCTGTTTGTAGTCTGCTCATATAAAGTAAAATTCAAGGCCAGTTTTAAGCAGAATTTAACATAGACATATTTGGAAACATCCTCATTCTTTGGAATACTTTCCTCTCTCCCCATTCTCTTCTCCAGCAAAAAGTACCTCTGTTGCTGAAGGACAGGAAATGTGTGGTACTCTTTTTAGGTAGATGCTAAGTCTTAGGATAAACATGGATTGCTTCCTAGAAGCATAGAACCCTAGAAGAATTTGTCATTTAGATACTAAATATACACACACATATATATTAAGTATACATGTTTTGAAAATTACATATATATGTACATATATGTTATTGTATGGAATATATATATTTTCAGTTTTTAATTCAAGCACAAGATATTGCTTATTTCACAACTTTCAGTTGGCCATATTTTTATAATCCTCCATGGTTGTTAAAATAATCATTCGCTTTACTTTATTATTGAGGCCATTTTGAAGAAAAAGCTGAAAAGTTATTTTTAAAATTTTCTTCACAATATGATCTCTGATCACCTGACTCAATATAATCTTACTCACTACAAATACGTATTGTTTTATAATTTCCTCATTCTTTGTTCCCACTCACAATTTCTGGGTTGTGTTGTATTGTTCTCTTTTGGTTTTTTATGTATTCTTATCTAAAATCTTCTTGACTAGCTAATTAATGATTGAAAGCAAGATCTGTTGGACCATTTCATGTTTGAATCCATTTGTTAACATATTCATCAACACTATTGCTATTAAAAAGATCTTCATGTTGCACATGGGTTGTTTCCATTCATGCCTCCTTGTACCTTGCATATAATTCAAATATTAAAGTACTCAAATTATATTCAATTAGTGTATGAAAAATTACCCTATTTGATTGGAATATTGTTTTAAATTAAACAGTTATCATGGTTCTATTTTACCTATTTGAAGAAGTGATTAAATCAACATATTTATATTTTTGCTGGTAGAGATATAGCAGTAATTCCCTTGCCTCTAGTTTTATAGAATTATAACGACATCTCAGATCATGCTATTAAAAATTAGTTTGCACAAATACAAACATCCAGAGAAAACTCAAACATTAAAAGAAATTGCATATATATGGCACCAATCTTTTGGATACATCAGTCTTATAATTTGGTCAGATTTATGCAAGTTTTACCTAATAACACAGCTAAGGTCAGTGAAGGGAAAAATACTAGAAATTTCAATAGAGAATATTTAATATACATAATTGGTTACAATCTTCATATTTAAATTGGTTACAAAGGAAACATGGAGATAATCCATAAATAATAACTATAGACAGTAACTATCAATTCTAAGCCCAGAAAAAACAAAAGAACTTAGGGTTCTCAAATGTAAGAGCTTCTATATTAGAAACAGCCCCCTGCAGCTAGAGACCAAACATCTTAACAGGGAATGCAATCTGACTCCTGCCTGTACAGCTTGTTTAGGGGTAGAGAGGCTAGTTTTCCAAGCACCAAACAATGATGGAGGCTGGAACCAATAGGCACACTGGGGTGACATGACAGTAGATGGGGTAAAGTGTTGCTAATGGGTCACAACACAGAAAATAAATCCACCCATCTCCCCTTGTCTTATCTCCATTTTTCTCCCTACTGCCCTACAGATAGAATTTAGTATGAGACAGGCTGGAAAAGGAATCAGGGAAATGTATTTTGCAGTCCTCTCCCTAGTAGCACAGACGTCATGTAGAAGGATAAGTTTGGAGCAGGGAGACCAACACTGGTTTCCCATTCTAGGGAAAAAAGCAACAAACTAAACAAAGATATAGCAGTATGGTTCTAGTTTTATCTATCTTACTGTATTTATTACCCTAATATTAACTATAATAATATATTAATGATGCCATTAACATTATTTTTACCTTTTTCTATCCCAACATTATTTGTCTCAAACATTTTATAATGGCACTTATTTGGGCTTTTTGTCTTTGTTGCTTTTTAATATTGGGACACATGCACTTTATGTGTGTATTACCTGAATGCCCACATGCTTTCATTGTATATAACAAAAATAAAATGATAATAATATTAGTATGGAATATTAGCATCTCCTCAACCCACATGTTCCCCTAGGAATTAAAGTCAGACTTTTATTCCCTCAAACACTTCAGAGATTCCTGCAAGGGTCTTTTCATGTGCCAACATACATTGTTCTTTGCCATTCCAAACTCTTTCTTCACTACAAGTTCCTCCGAGGGGAAAAATTTCTCCTCAACCCCTTTAGGATTCCTTACTGGGTCTGAAAATTAAACTGACAAAGACTGATTTTAACAGGAGAAAAGCATGCAAGTTTATTTGATAAAGGCTTTACATATCACAGAGCCTTCATTAGGAAATGAAGGCCCAAGGAAACAGATTTGAGTGTTTTTATGTTGGTTAGGTGAAGGATGGACGGTCGTGGAGAAATATGAGAAGCTAAGGAATGTGAAGTTAAGTGGGGAAAACTTAGCAAGGCCTGTTCAGATTCTTCCTGGCATCCCTTTGTCTTCAGAGATAAGGTTGCTCCTTTCCTCCCAGTAGAGGGAGGGCATCTCTCCCTGAAGGTTCTGTGACCTCTTTCTGGGATGAAAGGCAGGGACTTTCTGATGTTTTTCAAACTCCTTCAGCTTAAAACATTCCGTATGCCAAGGTGCTATATTTTAGGGTAATGTGTCCTGAACCCCATCATTTTCAACCTGTCGGGTGGTCTCTGTAACTCAACACACACCCAGTCACAGGCTTTTGATCAAGGTGCCACTGCAGCTAGCAAACTTGTCACTGGCAATAAATAGAACATGTTTGCCTCTGTGTCACAGCCAGTTTTGGATGAGGGTGTGGTCAGGGAAGACCATAGGGGTTTTTAGGACTCTGAAGTATAGAGTTTAGTGAAATGGCTCTTTCTTTACTTACATGTAGTGCAAGGTAGAAGGTGGCTGAGTCATATGGCACCTGGGTGGCTCAGTCGGTTAAGCATCAGACTTCGGCTCAGGTCATGATGTCGCGGTTTGTGGGTTTGAGCCCTGCATCGGGCTCTGTGCTGACAGTTCAGAACCTGGAGCCTGCTTCGGATTCTGTGTCTCCTTCTCTGCCAGCCCCTCTGCCACTCACACTGTCTCTCTCTCTCTTAAAAATAAAGATAAAAAAAAAGAATTTAAAGAAAATAAGATGGCTGAGTCAGGATTGGGTACATCTGACAACTGCCTCACTTTTACCACCAACCTGTCTCCCTCAAACACAGAGATATTTGGATCATGTAGGTGAATCTGATTAGTTATATAGACATCTTCTCTATGAGAGACTTGACTTTCAGGCTAGAGGAATAACAGGAATAAAGCAATTATCTAAGCAGTACTCTAAAGAGGCATCAGACGAATTAGAAAGTAAAAAATCCCACAGAAAAATAAGATCAAAGCAACCAAAGGAAGAAAGCCTATTGAAGATTGAAAACAAAGTAATTAAAAGGTTTAAAAACCAGATGCAAAATATAACCTGGTTTGGACTGATCAGCTGCAAAAGATATATGGGGAGTCAGTGGAAGAGGAAAAAATATAAATGTAGTCCAAATATTATATCTCACTAAAGAATTATTACTAATGTTATTGGTTTTGAAAATACTTTAGCATGGAAAATTTTAAGAATATAATATTTGAAATATCTACTGGAGAAGGCTTGTTTATAATTTACTTTAAAATGTTTCACCTTAGAGAACATGAAATGTAATATGTAGTTGTCTTAAATGACACCTTTGGTATGATGGATTGTCCCTATCAAGACCATCCACCCCAGGCCTGGCACCCTGCAGGGGCTAGCTAAGGCAGACACATCTGCTTTCTAAATCTCAGGAAATACAATACATTTATTAATTAACATTATGAATTTCAAAAAATGTGATTTCATTGATGAATGCTGAAGCTTAGTATTCATATAATGAATGTTAGAAATGTGTTCTTAATAGAGAAAATAGGAATTATTCAAGATATATTGATTGCCAGAAATATTCTAGATGGTTTACTCACTCTTTCTTGAAAAAAAAAAAAAAAAGTATTAAATCTTGGTGCTTGTATACTCAGCAGAGGAGCCTGAGAGAGGATCCCTGAAGAGTCAGTGGTTAACCAAAGATTCAGAAGATTCTTGTGTAATTATGCAGATGTTAAGTCATACATCCTACTGCTAGCATACTGCCTTGATGCCTTGAATGAAACTCCGTTGTAAGGAAAGTCAGATCCCCTGAGTGGACAGAGATTTGGGACTTCTGTAAGCTTAGCAAACATCACGTAGGAACTACCTGTGCCTGCTTGTAAGTATCTGCCAGATTTTGATCTAAAAGCTGCTTTCTTTAAAACTTAGTAGTAAGTTTATTGGGGACTAGCTTAATGATTGGCAGCTACTTTTGTATATCACAAAGAAGAGAAGATATACCCAATGTAACTGATCAAATTGACTTTGCTCATGTCACAATAGTGCTTCATTCAAAATTTAATAACTACTATAACTTGGAACAGTTTGTTGCTTATTACACACACTGTGTATTCAATTTAAAACATGAATCAGCTATTCACTAAGTATGTATCCTTTTTTTCTCTTCTCTTTCCAAATTTCTTCTCTACCTACTTATATTACCTCAATTTTTATATGTCAACATATAATAAATTGATTTCTTCTCCTGCAAGTAACTCAAACCAGTTATTACTAATGATCTCTTGATTAACAAAGTCAGTAATATATTTTTAGTTCTTGATTTATCTTTTATTTTGGGAGACAGAGAGAGAGACAGATCACCGAACAGGGGAGGGGCAGAGAGTGGGAAACAGAATTCAAAGCAGGCTCCAGGCTCTGAGCCGTCAGGACAGAGCCCAACACAAGGCTCAAACTCAGGAACCTTGAGATCATGACTTGAGCAGAAGTCAGACGCTTAACTGACTGAGCCACCCAGGCTACCCATTTTATCTGGCTTTTTAAAAGTGCTAATAATTTGATACTGTAAACTACAATCAACTTCTTAAATTTTTTCTTTTCTTCCCTTAAACTTTTATGCCTCATTTTCTTTCTTAAACTTTGATTTGATCTTTAAGTAGCCAGACTTATTTGTCAATATTTTCTAGTTTTTGCCATGACTTTTAATACTCTATACACACTCCATGACCAATCTCACCCTCTCCAATGATAGCAACTATTACATAATCACAAATGAACTTCAAATATCTATTGTAAGACAGACTCCTTCTAAGCCCAGGCACACATAGTAAACTGCCAGCCCCTCCAAGAGAATATCCACAGATACTTCAACTACAAAATATTTACAACTGAATTCCCCTTTGCCTTGATTATTATCTGCATTACCTGTTGCATATCCTGTCTTAGATGCTGATAATGATATCCACCTAGGATTTAAAAAAAAGAATACATATGGGGATAAAATATAATGGTGTTTGGCATTCAGTTGCTTTATAATAACATTTCTCTTCAGTCACATGGGTAAATACATATTTTAGATGGGCACATGTTGTCTTTAAATGTACTCAATAATGTAGACAAACTTCTGAAGGAAGTACACAGCAGACACTTCATTTTACAGAGTTTTACTTACACTTCTAATTTTCTATTAAAAATATTTAGACTGAATAGCTTCAGGCTACAGACATGCTTCTGGACTAAGGATAGTTAATGAGGTGGTTACAGTGCTGCTCTACTCTGGAATTGTTTGTACAAAGCACAAAGCAATTTTTTCCGTATAAAACTACAAATCACAATATCTGATACAGAACCCAAATAGTATTTTGGGATTTAAACAATTATTTCCCTAGCTGTGGAGAATGCTGTTATCTAAGAGCTCTCAGATGCCGGAATTATTTGGAAATTCCCAAAGGTTGAAGAGAGCCATCGGACCAAAGATCATGTTCTTTCCATGAGGGCAACCTGCATCCTCACCCACATTCAGAACAACTCTGAAGAGCTATCATAGTTTCTGAGCTTCCTGAAGGGTCGCCCTGAGGCCTCTGTGAAGACTACATCAAACCTCAGTGTCTTCCTCTCCCAATCCTGCTTCTTTCATTTCTCCACCAGCATTGATCCCAAAATGACTCTTTAACAAACTACTTGCATGCTAATGTTCATGTAAGGTCTGCTTCTTAGCAAACTGTACCAGCAAAAGTTGGTTCTCTGAGTGGTTCAAGAAAAACGTCTCTAAGGTGGTATTTGGAAGCTGGGAGCTGGATCGCTAACTCCTGTTCCCTTTTAGCTGGAAAACAGAGAAGCCAAAAGTAATGGTGATATAAATACCTGCTTACTATTCAAGTTTCTTCTTTGCTCACAAAACTTAAGAGGGCTAATATTCCTGTGCTTTCATTGTGTTAGTTTTCTACTTCTGCTATAACAAGTTATCATAAACTTAGAGAGTTAAAGCAACAAAAATTTATTATCTTACAGTAAATCTTACAGACCTAAAGTCAAGGAGTTGACTGAGCTGCAATGCTTTCCAGACGATTAAGGAAGAGTACATGTCCCACTCCTTGAGACTGCTCACATTCCTTGGCTCATGGCCTATTTCTTCCATCTTCTAAGCCAGCCATGCTGCATCTTTCCAACCTTGCGTCCACTTACTACATCCTCTCAGAGCAAATTATTATCTGTGTTAAAACTGGGCCCACCAGGATAATCCAAGATAATCTCCCCATCTTGAGGGCCTTAATCACATCTGCAAAATCCTCTTTGCAACAGATAGCAACATATTCACCAGTTCCAGAGATTAGCACATGGACATCTCTGGGAACCCATTTTCTGCCTACCACAGCTTTCCTTATGTTGGAAAGTGTAAAATGTAATCATTTGTTCTTTACTTCAGAGAAAATATATAGGCATGACACAGATTTCTAAGAAGTTTACTGATGTGGCAGACCTCTAAATATAATTGCACCAAATACACCCATTTGGTCAAAGTGTCAGATGATTTGCTCATTTTGGTTAAGACATGTGTACTTTAGAAAAATGACAGGAAAATAATACGGAGTTTCAGAGCTGGAAGAGGGTGTTGGAGGGGGAGGGCATTATTATCAATGAATGAAAGAAGAGAAAACCCAGACTTGGTTCATTAATGGGAATGGGTGAGTTTAATATTCACATTAGAGAAGTAGATAAAATGAGGCTGTTCTATAGCCCCATTCCGGAGTGGTCATGAAAAAGAGCAGTGGGGGCAGGGAATTCTCTCAATAGGCACAGTTTTTGGTGGTATACGTGGCAATCTAATCTGGGTTTAAAGAAAAGTGGCCAGGTTCTGGTCCTGCTATAGCTGGAAAAGTCGACTGTATTGCAACCAATGTCTTCTGTTGATTACAAGTAAAACTCTGGCAACTAACCTTGGACTCTGAAAAGTGTAAACAAATATGGGAAGATTATAAAAGGGGTGAATTTCCGGTATATATATTTCCCATTTTAGCTTTCATAACTTTGTTGTAAGAGTGGGCTCCAGTCACATTCTTGTTTAAGGGAGCAGCAGCATAGAGGGCTAAACCACTAATATATATCTTACATTTCTGTACACACACACACACACACACACACCCTATATCTCTGGATAAGAAAAAGGGCTCCCTGTTGGCTAAAGAGTGAAAGGTAGGGATCCTAGAGAGGGGCCAGTTGGAGAAGGGAGTTCCTTAATTCTGGATATAAGCTTACAAAGTCTCAAGTTCACCCCTGAGACGTGCAACAGACAGACCCCAAAACAACATGGTGAAAACTTTGAGAATTGAACTACTGTTTGATCACTACCCAAGTTTCAGATTCATCCCTGAATGACACACATATAAGACAAACCCAAATAAAAAAACTGTTTTAATGTTTATTTATTTTTGAGAGAGAGAGAGAGACAGAGTGTGAGCAGGGGAGGCACAGAGAGAGAGGGAGACACAGAATCCGAAGCAGGCTCCAAGGCTCCGAGCTGTCAGCACAGAGCCCAAGGTGGGGCTTGAACCCACGAACCATGAGCTCATGACCAGAGTCAAAGTCGGACGCCCAGCCAACTGAGCCACCCAGGTGTTCCAAGACAAACCCAAATCAAAGTAGTGAAGTCTCTGAGAACTAAATAAGATTTAAACAGTGGCCAAAGTCATAATTAACCCCTGAATAACACATGCACGTGAGAGATCCAAAGCAGCATAACAAAGGCTCTGAAAACAGAACTGATGTTGGAACCATCACCCATAGAAGGCAAGATAGAACTTGTGGTCAAAATCTAACTGGATATATAGACTAAAAAGAACAAAAAAACAGCAATGAACATTCTTCAGGCTATTGTAACAAGACCTAGAATGTATACAAAATAGTATTCAAAATATCTAGAATTCAATCCCAAAACATTAGACATACAAAGGACCAGAAAAATTTGATCAAAGCTTAAAGAAACGGCAATCAACATAGGCCAAACACAAGATGCCTCAGTTATTGGAATGATCTGATAAATTCTTTAAAACAAATGTCATATTTTGCCACATAAAGATAAACATACTTGGATTTTTTGGAACTGAAAAAATATGATAGTTGAAATAAAAAAATAAAAATGGTCTCAACAGAAAAAAATTAGAGGAAAAGAAAAAAGTGGGTTAATTGGAAAACCGATGAATAACATTATCTAAACTGGGGCACAGATTTTAAAAATTGATACAAAAAAACAAAGCAGAACCTCAAGGACTTACTGGACAGAATCAAATAGCCTAATATAAGTGTATCATTGGAGACCAGAAGAGAAGAAAGTGATTGGGGCAGGAACAAATATTTGAAGAATTAGTAGTCAAAAACTTGCAGATTTGGCTTCATGACTATATCTCCTCACGTAAATTGGTGATTTAATTAAATGAAAAAAATGGAAATTACTGGAAACATGTTCTTTCTTTAATTATTAACATGCATTGAATTTTCTTAGCACCCTGAACAAAATCAATTGACTGTAAATGTGAGAGTTGATTTCTGTATTTTCAATTCTACTGCAGTGATCTATATGTGTGTCCTTATGTCGCTAACACATTCTTATTTTTGTATCACTGTATTAAAATTTGAAATCAGTAAGTATGAGACTTTCAACTTTGGTCTTTTTTGAAGTTGTTTTAGTCATTCTGGGTCCCTTGGATATTGAAATGAATATTATAATCAACTTGTCGATTTCTACAAAGAAGTCAGATGATATTTTGATAGGGATTATGTTGAGTCTGTACATCAAACTGGAGAGTATTGCCTCTTAAAGGCATTAAGCCTTCTCAGAAATTAACATGGGATATTTTTCCATTTAATTGGGTCATGTTTAATTTCTTTCAATAATGTTTTGTAGTTTTCAGAGTATAAGTCTTGTCCTTCTTTTGCTAAATTTATTCATAGGCATTTTACTCTTATTGATGATACTGAGAATGTAATTGTTTAGTTAATTTTACTTTTGATTTTTTCATTGCTAATGTGTAGAAATACAATTGACTTTTGTAAATTAATAATGCGTTCTGCAGTTTTAGTGAACTTATTTATTAAAATTTTTTTAAATATTTATTTATTTTTGAGAGAGATAGAGACAGAGTGCGAGCAGTGGAGGGGCAGAGAGAGAGGGAGACACAGATCCAAAGTAAGCTACAGGCTCTGAGCTGTCAGCACAGAGTCCAACGCAGGGCTCGAACCCACAAACCATGAGATCACGACCTGAGACTAAGTCCGAAGCTCAACCAACAGAGCCACGCAGATGCCCCTGAGCTTATTTATTAATTGTAATAGATTTTTAGTGGATTCTTTATAATTTGATATTTATAAGAACATGTCATCTGCAAATAGAGGTTGCTTTACTTCCTTTCTATTCTGGAAATTGTAATAATACTTTCTTGCTTCTTTTACTTAGTAATATGCATTTAAGTTTCCCCCATGTCTATATATGGCTTGATAACTCATTTCTTTTTAGCTCTGAATAATATCCATTGTCTACATGTACCCTCGTTTATTCATCCATTACCTACTAAAGGATATGTTGATTACTTCCAAGTTTTGGAAATTATGAATGAGGCTTCTACAAACATCTATATGCAGGTTTTTGTGTAGATATAAGGTTTCATTTCTGAGTAAATAACAAGGAACATGAATCCTGTTTATATGGCAAGAGCATTTTTGGTTTTGTAGGAAAGTGCCAAACAGTCTCCACAGTAGCTGCGCCATTTTTCATTCCCACCAGCAATGAATGTGTGTTCCCATTGCTTCACACCCTCACCAGTATTTGGTATTGCCAGTGATTTGGATTTTGGATATTCTAATAAGTGTGTGGTGATATCTTATTTTTTTAAATGTGCATTTCCCCAATAAAACATAATATGAAGCATTTTTTCTAATGTTTATTTGCCATCTGTGCATATAATTTGGTAAGGTGTCTGTCAAGGTCTTTGGCCTATATTTTCATCTGGTTGTTTATTTACTTATTGCTGTATTTTAAGAGTTTTATTTGTTCTTTTGGAAAGGAATTCTTTACCAGGTAGTTTTTGCAAATATTTTCTATTCTGTGACTTGTTTTCTCATCTTGACATTGTCTTTGCAGACAAAAGTTTTTAATATATTTTAAAGTTTTGTTTTTATTTTGAGAGAGGAGACAGAGAGAGCATGCATGAGCAGGTAAAGGACAGAGAGAGAGAGAGAGAGAGAGAGAGAGAGAGAGAGAGAGAGAGACAATCCCAAGCAGATTCTGTGCTGTCAGCAGGGACCCTGACATGGAGCTCAAACGCAAGAACCATGAGATCATCACCTGAGCCAAAATCGAGATTCAAGGGCTTAACTGATTGAGCCATCCAGGCACCCCAAAAGTTTTTAATTTTAATAAACTTTACCTTACCAAGTATATGTTTCATGGATCATGTCTTTGGTGTTGCATCTAAAATGTCATCACCATACCTAAGATCATCTAAGTTTTCTCCTATGTTATCATCTAAAAGTTTATCTAAAAGATAAAAGTATGTTATCTTCTAAAATTAAAAAAAAATTTATACTTATGTCTTTGATTCATTTTAATTTTTGTGGTGACTGTAAGATCTGTGTCTAGATGTATTTTCTTGCATGCTCAATTGTTCCAGCACTGTTTGTTGAAGAAACTGTACTTTCTCCATCGTATAGCCTTTATTCCTTTGGCAGAGATTAGTTGACTATACTCACATAGATCTATTTGTGGGCTCTCTGTTCTGTTCCACTGATCTATTCTTTCACCGTACCACATAGCCTTAATTAATGTATCTGTATACAAAATCTTGAAGTTAACAGTCCTCCAACTTTCTTCTCCTTCAGTATATGTTGGCTATTCTGGGTCTTTTGTTTCTTCTACATAAACTTCAGAATAAATTCTTAATATCTACAAAACAACTTGCTGGGATTTTGATTAGGACTGCATTAAATCTATAGATCAGTTTAGGAAGAAATGAAATCTTGAAAATATTGAGTCTTCCTATCCATGAACATGGACTGTCTCTTTGTTTATTTAATTCTTTCATTTCATTTACTGAAGTTTTATAGTTTTCTTCATAGAGATCTTGTATATATTTTTGTTATTAGGTTTATACCTAAGTGTTTCCATTTTAAGGGATGCCGATATTTATGACACTGTGTTTTAATTTCAAATGCCACTTTGGTGGAGGGTGGAGGGTGTGGGGTGTGGGGTGGGGGGAAGGCCACTTGTTCATTCCTGATATATAGGAAAGTGATTGACTTTTGTGCATTAACCATGTGTCTTGCAGTTTTGCTGTAATCACTTACTAGTTCCAGGATAATTTGTGTGATTACTTCAGATGTTGTACATATATGATTATGTGATTTGTGCACAAGGAGGTTTATTTTGTCTTTCTTAACCTGTATATTTTTAAAGGTTCTTTTCTTGTCTTATTGTTAGAACTTCTAGTACATAGTTAAAAAGCAGTTGTGAGAGGGGACATTTGTATACAGGTATACAAATTTATACAGATATACAGATATACAAATTGATTAAATCTTCTATTCCTAGTTTAGAGAGAGTTTTTATCATGAATGAGTGTTAGAAAGAATCATAATCTTTTGGCAGGGGACATTGTCACAATAAACTTAAAGTTCTGTTATAGTGAAAAAGTAGAAAATGAATGTTGGAATATCAGCAGACTGCAGTATCTATCACAGAACTCAAAATTGGTCATCATTTCTGTTCTATTTGACATTTTGTAAGTGCTTTCATCTATAGTATCTTTTTTGAATACCAAATACATTTGAGCAATTATTTCTATAAAGACTAATTTACTAAACCTCACAGAAGACAATGTCCTGCACAAGGTACACATACATGCTTTAGTCATTTGATCCTTAGGGTGGCTCAGTCAGATAAGTGTTGACTTCGACTCAGGTCATGATCTCATGGTTCAGGATTTCAAGTCTCACATTGAAATTTCTGCTGTCACCGCTGAGCCACTTCGGATCTGCTGTCTCCCTTTCTTTGCCTCTCCCCTCCCCCACCTTTCTCTCTCTCAAAAATAAAATAAACATTTTTTTAAAAAACGTATAAAATGTGTTACTCCCCTCTTAAAGTACATATTAAGAAATTCCATAAATGCTATATGAGGTTTGAAAGCAAATAATTAATATGGAGAATATAAAAGTTCATTATTTGTTGTTAATCTAGCACAATGACATTTATTTAGCAAGCACTAATTAAATATTCAGCAAACAACTAAATAACCAGTATTATATGAATGAATATAAGAATCAGAATGATTCTAGAGAATACTCATAACTTCTTTGATCTGGTTATTTTTCAGTTAGGTGTATTAGAAAATTCAGGGCACCTATAGGATTTTTAAGAGTAAATATGGGTAGTAACAACAAAGATATATACTGAATGGTATGTCTTCTTTGTTATTCTGTTACATTTGATTTATTTTATGAGTCAGCTACTGATCATTCTGTAATAAAGATAAAAAAATATTGTTCTCTTTCCAAAGATTTTATATAAAAATATATAAATATACCTGAGGTATATGAAACTTAATCGACTTTTTAAAGATTAGACAGAAAGTGAGATTTAGATCTCTAATTAGAATCTTTAAGGTGCAATGGCCCATTTGTACTATGGCCCAAAAGTATTTTTGAACTGTAGAGACTGAGATATCTCAGTGTGAATGCAAGAAAGTTAAGTCATTATTGATTGATTGGCTGGAGAATAGGACTGTCCAGGTGATCGTGAATTGTTTAAAAACAGAACACATTCCAAGTAGCATGCATATAATAGCCAGTCTTAAAGAATTAGAGTCTTATATGTACATACCAAAGCAAAGAAAATTTTATCTTTTATGAACAAAAAGCACTAGTGTCTATCAAGAGCTGTTCAAAAAACCTCATGAAAATTCATAACCACATTTTATTTTTCAGACTTTATGGTATGGGAGCCAAAAGAGAGTGAATTTAATATATATGGCAAAGTTGTTAAATGTGTCTCCATTTACTCTAATGTTTGAAAACATTCACCATCGCCCTAATAACTATAATTGATGCTTGCTTTTTCACCCTTCTTTTTTCCCCTCAAGAATACATCTTTGGAAGAAAACCCAGCAATAGTACAAACACTTGACTTGAATGCTTTTCTCCTTACATTTAGAGATTCCCTACTGGGATAGCAGATTAGAAATGAGATCATACATAATACATAGATCCTAGAGCATAATTCTGATAATACTGAAGAAATCACAAAACCAAAAACATATCCACATAATTTTTGTTTAGCCATCCATAAGATCAGAAAATTCTGTCTTATGTTGACCTTAAAGTTTATTTCCATAATTTATTTTAATTTTTCCATCAAAATATTTCATTTATAAATTATTTTTATGAATTATTTTTATAATTTTTATAATTCATAAAATTTTTTAAATGTTTATTTACTTTTGAAGGAGAGAGAGAGACAGAGTGCGAGTGGGGGAGGGGAAGAGAGAGAAGGAAACAATTTGAAGCAGACTCCAGACTCTGAGCTGTCAGCACAGAGCCTGACGCTGGGCTCTAACCCCTGAACTGCGAGATCATGACCTGAGCCAAAGTCAGATGCTTAATGGACTGAGCCCTTATCTCATAATTAATAAATGGAAAACATGTTACTATTTAGAGGAAGAATGTGTATTCTCTGCTTGTGTTTTGCTTTTGTTTGACCTCCGGTGTTGAAACTTTTCAGTATTAAATTTAAAAATACCTTCCTCTATTAGTTTAGGATACTATATGCTCACAGCACTCAATTTGTAGATTTAACACTACCTACTTGATTTGTAGAAGGCACTTTTAACATCACAAATATGATCCATAAAATAAATATGCTAGAATATATGTTCCTTTTCATTACAATAAAATTAAATTTTAAACAATAAAATATAGTTCATTAACAATAATCCTTCATTTTTTTTTTAATCATTTTACTTTTTGGTAAGAAATTGTTAATTCTTTCCCTTTTGCTTCTGGCAGTGAAAAGATGTGCTTTGTTCATTCATGCTCTGCAATTTCCAGATAGATATTTTTTAGGAGGTGGAGATTTCTGCTATTGCTGATAACCAGGCACTAACCACTGCGAGGAATAGAGCCCATGAGTGGAAAACAGTGAAAGCCTTAGATAGTTTCACAGAAAATATTGTTATCCAATGAAGAAAGCTATCCACATGTGATCAGCTGCCTAGGAACTTATTAGGGGGCAGAAAAGGAACAATTAAGGAAGGGGGCAGTCATGTCAAAAAAATGCCCTATAGTCATAAGACCTAAGGACAGAGGAGAGTGTATATAAAGTATAATTTTCAAAAATTCTCACATAAACATGGAAACACACACACACACACACACACACACATTACTTAAAATAACTTAATTACTGCCTTTGAGTCTGGACTCTGGCCCATACGTGTCTTTGGCAGAGCTGATATTTCAACTGTATATGCTTTGGTAATCTAGAAACTTGATAAAATAACATTGTTCCTTCTGTATAGACTAAAAATCTAGTAAAGTTTCAAATTAAATCTAGATGTAAGGGGATTATAAATCATACCCATGGTCTCACAAATTTGTATGAATTTAGAAATTGTGAATATTTGTTTTTAAAGTGTTGTAAGGCTTATCAAAACTGAAGATTAGGTTTGATTGCATTTTAAATTAAATTGAGTAATTGTTTTAGATTTGCAATTTTAAATTGAAATACTTGACAGCTTGTAAAATTACTATATTATCATGTTTAAGAGAATTGAATATACATTTACAAAATGAATAAGTTTGGTTGATTACATTGAAATTAGTTGTTTAAATGCTTGAGAAGGATGCATTTGTCAGTTCCTGGCAGTGACAGCTTCAAGATTATTAAATTCATTACATTTAAAATATAATTTAAAATACTTACAGAAACATATTAATTATGCTCTTTTATAATTTAGGGTGTTTTTCTTGAGTTGATCCTTGAAACTGTTAAAACCAAAGATGATTAGTTTTGGTTTGTTTTAATATGTTTATTGAATAAACTAATATTAATGTAAACATCCAAACAAAGGCATGAGGTTTTTTATGAGAAGATAAAATGTTCTAAACTTTACTTTGGTGATGGTTGCACATATCTGCAAATGTTCCTTAAAACATTAATTGTAACTTTTAAGTGTGTGAAATGTATGGTATATGAATTTTTGGCTCAATAAGACTGCTAAAAAGTAAGTTGACATAGTTTTCTTTGCTCAAGATTCATCCCTGTCACTAAAAGTCCATCTCATTATGTGATTAGCCATGAATTTTTCTTTTGAGAAATCATCAGTGATAGAAATGTAGGCTGTTCTCACTTCCCCATTTAAAAATTTAATTTATTTTCAAAAAGATTTAAATGCCATCTTGCTCATAAATTATTGCACATGTCTCATCATCCCTTAGAATAAATTATAATAATTATTAAAGTGCTTGAAAATTAAGAATTTGATTAAAAACTTTGATTGCTTTCTTAAATTCCTATAGCAACTTATACTTTTTACCTTTAGTGTATTATAGTCCACATCTTACCATATCCAGCTATACAAAGTATTTCATTTTTTTTAAAACTATACTAATTCTATTCAAGGCATGATATCTCATTATCACTAATGTTTTAATATAGATTTACTGAGAACCAGTGGCGATAACATGTTTTTCTTTATATATGTCTGTATCAATCTAGGTCCAAGTGGGAAAGAGAAACCATGCAGTAATATGATCAGGAAAAATTTATAAAGAGTTACTAACTATAAGAAGGGATTAGAATAATGATTTAACTTGCACAAAGTAAAAATTCTAAATATGGGCATAGCAGATATAAGAAAAACCATTTCCCCTTGGGCAGAGATAGAACAACCAAGGAAGACTCTTCCCCCACCTCATTTCGCTCCCAACACAGGGCTGAAATCCTGAATTTCTTAGAGAGGGGCTGATCAGGGCCAAAAAAAAAAATCACTATGGTGCATTAAAATGGAATTTGCTGACATTCTATCCTTAGGGTGCCACCAGGAGGTGTTTTGTGGCAGATGTAGGGCTACAAAGCTGCCCTAAAGAATTCTGAAAAAGGCTGTTGGCTGACGAGTGCTCCTGGTCACTGTGGACTGGAGGAATTAGGTACTAGAAATCTTGCAAGTGCTGGGGGCCCGAGTGCTGGGGATTCCTTTTGCCCTAGTGGAGCCTGAGAAGCAATCATACCAGAACCAGGAAGCAAATGTTTGTTCCTGTAATGTCACTCCAGCACTCACTACTGGCAAAGCTTTCATGGAGGAGGGAGAAAGAAAAATATTTAAAATGGCCCATATTCACAGAGCAGGCACAGAGGATGAATTTGGAGTTGGGAAGAAATAGATGCATAAACAGTACAATGTGTTTAATGTTTTTATATTTAGAATTGTACATTCATTTACATTAAAATGTTTCAATCAGAAGGTGACTTTTGGTACTTATTTTAAGATACTTTGTCACAGTTTTAGAAAATTGATTAGAATTTGTTTTTTTTTTTTGTTTTTTTTTTTAATTTTTTTCAACGTTTTTTATTTATTTTTGGGACAGAGAGAGACAGAGCATGAACTAGAACAGAGAGAGAGAGGGAGACACAGAATCGGAAACAGGCTCCAGGCTCCGAGCCATCAGCCCAGAGCCTGACGCGGGGCTCGAACTCACGGACCACGAGATCGTGACCTGGCTGAAGTCAGACACTTAACCGACTGCGCCACCCAGGCGCCCCTAGAATTTGTAACTTATGTTTCTGTTTGGGTTGCATTTTGATTTACCATAGATTTTAATGTTTATGCAAGAAACTTATTCATGTTTTTCTCTGATTATACTATTGAAAATAAATGTTTTTAATGTTTATTCATTTCTGAGAGAGAGAGAGATACAGAGAGACAGAGCGTGAGTGGGGGAGGGGGAGAGAGAGAGGGAGACACAGAATCTGAAGAAGGCTCCAGGCTTTGACCTGTCAGCACAGAATCCAATGTGGGGCTTGAACTCACCAATCATAAGATCATGACCTGGGCTGAAGTCAGACACTTAATCGACTGAGCCACGCAGGTGCCCTTTTTCTGATTTTACTATTAAAACACATTTCACCAGATTGCATAGTTTATATATTTATCTCTATTTTTATAACTGTGTTATTTTTATAGTTAAGAAAATAGAGATAAATATTTTCCAAAGGGATTACAAATATTAAGTATAATTTGGAAATTATTTTATTATATCACATTGGGACATTTTATTGTTGGCATCTGTTGAGGACCTAAGACCAGCTGCATCGATGTGGGTTGTACTTTGTCCCATAAATCTTCCTGTTTTATATTTCCCTCAGGAAGAGAGATCCATCCAGTAGAATCTATAAAGAGTGATTCCAAGAATCACCTGAAGAAATGGATCTGAGGAGAAAAACTGTTGTGTAGTGTGAGTCTCCTTGCATTTTTGAGCAGCTAAATTACTGCCTTAGACAGTCCTTAGCTGTCAGGCTTCTTCAGAAATTGCCTCACCTTGACACAGCCATCTCACCCAGTGTCATGCTTCCTTTCCAGAAAGGACCAGGTGCAATAATTACAATGAGTTGGTGATAATTAGGGGTGAGATGTGGTCTAATGTTAGATCCCTTGCTGACTTGATACACTACTGAAGGGCAATTCCAGCCTCCTAATTCTCCAAAGGGACAATTGAGCCCATTTCTAAGACTGCATCACAGTTCAACGACTGTCTTTGCCCAAGCTTGTTTATCTTCTCTTCCAAAATGTTGATTCTCAAATACTTCCAAAGCACTTACTACACTTGTGAGCACTGACTACCTTCTTTCTTTCTTTTGAAAACACACTTTACTCTTAATTAATTAATTAATTAATTTGAGCAAAAGAGAGAGGGTGCACATGTGTGAGTGAGGGGCAGAGAGAGAGGAGGAGAGAAAATCCCAAACAGCCTCCCTGTGCAGCACAAGATGGACCCCGGGGGCTAACTCCCATGACTGTGAGATCATGACCTGAGCTGAAATCAAGAGTTGGAGGCTCAACCGACTGAGCCACCCAGGCACCACTGCATGCTAATTTCAATCTCAGGGTTTGCTATGTAGACAATCTGTGTCTTTTTTTTAACATTTAATCTGTGTATTTTTTTTAACATTTTAATAGTTCATCATATTCTGGACTCTGAACCCATTTTTACAAATTGTACTTTAAAAATAACCATTTGATGAAGTCAACAGTTGTTTGTTAACACTGTAGTAGTCATTGAGCATTAACTGTAATAGCACATTAGTACCTTATGCTCTTTTCCACCCATTAGTTTGAACCGGTTATATGATTATTCAAGGATTCATAATTGCAGTCATGTTTTGTAACATGCCTGCATTTTTAAAAAGATGATTACATTTATGTCATTGTAATTCCATTTTAGATACTATCTTATAATTTGAGAATCTCTGCCTACATTTCCATGCATTTACTTTTCATTCTCATTTGCCAGGATCTGACATGTATATCTCATTTTACTCTGAGTTCCATCCCTTTCCCTACAATTTTAAGAAGTGTTTATCTCTGTGAAATTGTGTTTTTTTTCTTTATTCAAGTAAAATATGTTTATAGACATATAAAGCTAATAAATATAGAGAAAGAGAATCACATTTGCTGGTTGTCCAATGTTGATTTAAAAAATAAGCTAAAATTTTTCTAAATCCCCAAAGTGATGAATGTTAGGTAACATTTAATCAGGGTGTGGGGAGAACAGATAATCTTACAAAATGTTAGAGAGCTACAAATCAACTGCTTGTGTAGACACTGCCATTGCAGAAATCATTATATGCCATTAGAGGGCAACTTGACAGATACAGTTTCTTTGCTATTTTAAAGATAAAATTGAAAGCAGTTTGACAATAGCATTTGCAGCAAAGACATTTCAACAACCACATTTAGGACATGTACAGAGCAGAGATGTCATTATGCCACTGGAAAGTACCTTGATGTGGGCATTTTCTGGCTGTCCAGATCAGATGGGCTATTTTAGGACTATCTGCATTTCTATTCACTGAAGATATACTCTGTGACTCTATTATGCAACAGGAATTGACATCTGTCAGATATCTGATCAGAACTCCTTTGGCCAGACTATATCAAATACAAATTGGCCAAGGCAATTGACAGTACTATCTTTTCTAAACACTTGTTACTTTTTCCCCTTCTTAATAATATAACCAACATAAATGAGTAAAAAAAGAATTTTAACTTTATGTTTGTTTTAACCATAACTGCTAACACACTTACAAAGACATTGGTAAATTTAACCCATATTTCTTAAATGTAAGTCCCTTTCATTAAAATGTCTATCAGAGACTGAGAGTAAGAAATCTCAGGATCTATACATAACATACTCCACCAATAAAGAACAGGTTTTGGGGCACCTGGGTGGCTCAGTTGGTTGGGCGTCCAACTTCGGCTCAGGTCATGGTCTCGTGGTTTGTGAGTTCGAGCCCCACATCAGCCTCTGTGCTGACAGCTCAGAGCCTGGAGCCTGCTTCAGATTCTGTGTCTCCACCTCTCTCTGCCCCTCCCATACTCATTCTCTGTCTCTCAATAATAAATAAACATTAAAAAAATAAAAAAAGAACAGGTTTTGTTCATGAAGCCTTATGATTTTTTTGTTTATTTGTTTGTTTCCTGGCAATTGGTTCTCTGAAACGTGGAATAGTCTATCACAAAATTTCTGCTACAGCAAAATCATGAATGTTATGTTATTTGAGAAAATATAACCAGAGGGAAAATTTTTTGGCTAAACATTTCATAGGTCAAAGACTGTGTGATTAGCCAAAGATAAAGCTTATGTTCCACTCATGCTTTTCCTTGAACTTGTCAGGTTCAAGGAACCTGAGCAACAGGTTTTCTTCTTGAGCTCTTTTTGCACTTTGAAAATGAGTTAAAATCAATGGACTGTAAGTTCTCTTTACACTAATCTTACTAATCTTAACTATATCTAAAAACATCCTTGACACCTTTTAAATCGGTGTCCAAGACTATGACTACAAAGAAAGGATATTGGTATTTTGCTTTTATGTATGTTAGTCAAGCCAAACAGAAAAAGCAGTGAACCATCACAATCGATATTTTTTAACATGTTTTTGTTTGTTTTTTTGTAACATATTGATTTAGAATTCAATATAAAACCAATCCATTTATCAAAATTGAACTCCCATTTTTAGCTTGCAAAAACATTAAGAAATCAGAACCCCAGACTGTCCCAAATGAACAAGTTTTACTCAACAAAGGAAACCATCAACAAAATGAAATGGCAGCCTACAGAACTGGAGAAAGTATTTTCAAACCATATATATGATAAGGGGTTAATATGAAAATATACAAGAAACTCATACAACTCAAGAGAAAAAAAGAAATAATTAAAAAATTATGTGAAGATTTCAATAGACATTTTTCCAAAGACATACTGGAACCTGCTTCAGATTCTGTGCCTCCTTCTCTCTCTTCTTCCCCACTCAGGCTGTCTCACTCTGTGCCTCAAAAATAAATAAATGTAAAAAAAAAAAAAAAAGAACTATGAAATGACCAACAATTCTACTTATGGGTATATATCTGAAAGAAATGAAATCACTATCTAAAAGAGGTACCTGTACTATTATGTTCATTGCAGCATTATTCACAATAGCCACGGTATGGAAACAACCTAAGTCTCAATCAATGGATGAATACATAAAGAAAATGTGGTATACATATGTATATGTATTTATATATATATATATTTTTTTCATATATGTATGTATGTATGTATATATGTATGTATACACACAAACTGGAATATTATTTCAGACAAAAAAAAAAAAAGAAATTTTGTCATTTGTGACAACATGGAAATGCTTGAAAGGCATTCTGCTAAGCCAGGCAGAGGAAGACAAATACGATATGATCTCACTTATATGTGAAATCTCAACAAACCAAACTCATAGAAACAAAGTAGAATGCTGGTTGCCACGGGCTGGGGAGTGGGAAAAACAAAGAAAAGTTTGTAAAAGGCTACAGACATTCAGTTATAAAAGAAAATAAGGTCTGAGGAACTAATGTATAACATGGTTACTACAGATGATAACGCTGAATTGTACAACTGGAATTTGCTAAGAGAGTAGAAATTAAATGTTCTCACACAGAAAAAGTAAATCTATGAAGTGATGGATGCTTTAGCTCGATGGAGAATCAATCCTTCCACAATATGTACGTACATCATCTTATCACATTGTACACTCTAAGCATATTATAATTTTGTCAACTACACCTCAACAAAGCTGAAAAAAAAAAGGAAATCAGAGCCTCAGAAATATAGAATTTGGAAGGCTCTCTTCTCACAAAGACTTCTGGGAACAGTTGTAGTTTGTGTTTAAATGTTTAAATATCAAACTGATATCTTTGTACGTTCACAGCCCCAAAGGGATAGGGCTTGGCACACGGGAAAAGCAATGTTGTAACATGAAATTTCACAATAAAAATTTTACATCGCTGTGCTAGAAAATAATGTTTTGACTTAGTAATACTTTGTGTCAGCAATGAGCATCAGAATCTCCTGGATAATTATTTCAAAATAAATATACCTGTGACCTTCTTTCCAAAGATTCTAATTTAGTTTTTCTGTTTCTGTAGCAAATTATGATCTACTCCACCAATCTTGGACTAGCTCTTCCAATACAAAGATGCTAGGCTATAAATGGATAATCTTTCCCTTAATGTAAATTATCTGATTATTACCTATACTGAACATTTTTCTATGAGCTAATCATTTGAAGTTATTAAGACATTTCTGCCTTTGCCTATTTCTCTCTCCTCCTTCTCCTTAAACATGTATCCCAGTTATTGTTTTTTTTTTCTTTTTCTGAAGCTTTCCTATAGTCTTTGAAAGGTAGCCTTCTTCCTCATTGTGTTCCAAAACAAAATACATCACTAACACTTCTATTATAGCACTTAACACATTATGTGGCAATGATTTGTTTATAGTATGTCTCACCCACTAGATTATCAGTCTCCAGGGCAATAATCAAGTTTGTAAGCATATTACTAAGCAGTAGCAACAGAGACTGCTTTATAAAATTGGTTAAAATAAACATTGGCGATGACATCCCAGCTGCCATAAGATCACAGCAATTCAATGTCATGGCACTGTGATTTTTAGATAATACTGGTTTCACTTCCTTGTGTTGGTTTTTGGCAGCAATAGCACTTGAAGGGCAATTTTGGGAAAACTCAGCTAATATTCTTGGCAGATATTTAACCTTATGAAAAGAAATCACTTACCCAGGACTTCAGTATTTTCATTTCAGTGACATTTAAAATGGTAATGACTCCATTTTCTTTTCAGATTTTTAAAATATGTTTTGGTTCAAAATTCAACCCATTCAGTGAATTAATCAATGAGCACAAAATCAGAATATAAAGGAATTGAAAAAGCAGACTTTTTTTCAACGAGGCCCTTGTATCTGATACATTCTATATTCTATATTGACTGTAACAACATGCAAAACATACTAATTGATATTCAATAAACTAATCACTTCTAGGACACTGTGAATATTTAGCTTTATTTCTCTATGCATATAAGATAATTTAGATAATTTCAGGATATATTTGTACCTTTACTCATCCCAGAAAAATTATTTAAAAATATATTTTCTTTATAGATTTTGGTATCGATTAATAACAGCTTTTAAATCTTATCTCATTTTTGTATGATTATGATACTAAAAAAATTATAGGAAGGCAGTGAAAACAAAATGTAAACAGAATTAATCTCTAAGGTATCTGCAGTCACTTTTTGTTTGTTTGAAGTTAATAGGATTCACTGCCCTAAAAACACTGTACCTACAGACTTTGACAACATAACTTAAAATGAAAATCTCCCTTGTCTTCCTTAAGGTTGCATGTTGAAAGAATAAACAGTCCCCTGCAATAGCCAACATTGATACCTGGTCTAAGTTTAAAGTCAAATAGCTAAACAGGACCAGAACAGGGCCAAGTGCATTGTAACTTAATAGTCAGCAAGTACAAACATCATTGAACAAAGAAAGTTGCAGGCACCAAATAAAACAAAGGCCCTCATCAGCATAAAAAGATTTACATTTGGTTGAAGGTGAGGTCAACTCTCTGCCTGTGAATATGTATGCCAATCCTAGAAGCTAATGTGGAACCACAGAAACAAAAATTAAAAACCTTAAGTCTAACAACTACATGGAATGTAAAATTCAAAGCTTGAACTCACCCAGAAAATTCTCCAAAATCTAGAGCTAAAACTGCTTTTTGATGCACCAGGAAGATCTGTTGTAATGACTTGGTCACTTAGATTTGTGTTAACATACATAAAATTTAAAGTATACTTTTCTCCACTGCTCCTACTATGTCTGAATGTGGTTATGCTTAACTACTCAGCTCATGCACTAATCCATTAAAAATGATGAAATCTACTACCGTGACTTTTTCTGAGAACTCACACCATGTTAACAGTTAACACTTAATATAGCTTCCTAAGAATGCCCCAAGAGAAAACACTTTGTTCAGGTTGGTGTTTGCTGTGACATAATACTAACAGAATATAATTTCCTCAGCCACTACTTCAAATATCTGAGTCTAACTTTTGTTCAATTTTGTTTTTTACATAGAATGTTTTTATTTACAAGATTTTAGACTTTTTAAAAATTTATTTACCTAAATTCCAGTTAGTTAACATACAGTGTTGTCTTGGCCTCAGGAGTAGAACCCCGAAGAATCTCTTACATATGACACCTAGTGTTCATCCTGAAAATTGCTCTCCTTAATACCCATCACCCACTTAACCCAGGCCCCCACCCACCTCCCTTCCAGCAACCCTCAGTTTGTTTTCTGTATTTAAGAGTCTTTTATGGTTTGCCTCCCTCTCTGTTTTTATCTTATTTTTTCTTCCTCTTCCCTTCCCCTATGTTCATCTGTTAAGTTTCTCAAATTCCACATATGAGTGAAATTATATGATATCTGTCTTTCCCTGGCTTATAACTTTTGCTCAAATTTTAACAATCTCATATCTGTATGCCAAAATCCTTGTTAAAATGTAGCTCCAATACACAGTTTAACAGTGCTTTTAAAACCATGGGTATATCTGGACATTTTTATCAACAGAATAATTAAAGTCATGGTATTATGATTAGCCAAAGGTCTTTCTAGCAGAGCACTGATGAAGTCTGATTTAACATATCATAACAAATGGCTTTCCAGAGACAGGAATAAAACACAATGGTTTTTGTTCATGAAAGAGCTAACACCATATGCTAAAATGTCAAAATATAATCCAGAAAATTCAGGGTCTGTTAGAAGGCTTCCACTAATGACAACACTATGACAGGGTCTCCAGATAGATATACAGAGAAGGAACATTCAAGATGTGGTGGAAACCTCAGTTAACAGGGAAACAAAGCCTTGGAGCATAGAATACATCTAACAAAAATGGGGAACAGGGTGACATTGGCTATTCCTAAAGGACCACGGTTTCTCTGTATGGACCCAAACTCCCTACAAAATAAAATGTGCCTTAATTATTGCTTATTTAAAATTATACTTTTACAGAGCTGTTTAGTACCTGACACAGAGAAACAATCACATAGGGAAGCATTTGTTGGAGGTTTAACATGAAATCACACAAATAAAATTTGTATAAACAGAAATCCACATCGAGTCATGACACACAAAAGACAAAGTAAATACATAGAAAACGAATTGGCGGCTATCAGCAGTTGGACACAGTTGTGTCATTTGTGTCTTGTACACGAGAAAGCGTTTTACAAAATAATCATTTTAGATCAACAGAAGGCCAGTCTTCACTGTCATCCTGCAAGATGGGTTACTTGAGCAAGCTCCTCTTGTTTTCTCCAACATCCTTCTTTAGTATGGCTGGTAATTGTTTTGGTGATCGCCACCCTCTCCAGACGCCTTGCCCTAAGTGTCTGTTGGCCACTGTAGTCTGCATATCCCTGTCCATATCCATAGTTCCCATAGTTATACCTAATATAATCCTAGTGGCCCTAGCCACAATAGTTTTGATTACCACCATAGGCACTACTGTAATTTCCATGTCTTTGATCATAATAGTTATTAAATCCTTGGTTCCAGTGTTGGTGCTGACTTCATCCATGAGAAGGCTTCTAGCACCACCTTGACCACTAGCTGCAGCCCCTCTTCCTCCTTCTTCTTGTTGCTGTTGCTGCTATATACCTCTTTTGGTTGTGCAATTGATTTCACACTTCCCAGAACCAAATCGATGATATCTGCTTTCTAACAATTTCTTCACTGGCTCTTTGTCAGTACATGTGATAAAACAAAATCCTCTTCTTTCATTTGTTTTCATAGCTGTGGGAACATCAATATTTTCAATCTCTCTAAAGTCTCTGAAACATTTTTAAATTTGTTCTTCAGAAGTATCTGAGCTCAATCCACCCACAGAAACCTTTTTAGGGGGGGTTCTTTTTCTTTTAAATCTTTAGCCTTGGGGCACCTAGGTGATTCAGTCGATGAAACGACTGACCCTTGATTTCAGCTCAGGTCATGACCTCATGGTTCATGGGATCTGGCCCCACGTTGGGCTCTGTGCTGATAGTGCGGAGCCTGCTTGGGATTCTCTCTCTCCCTCTCTTTCTGTTCTTCCTTACTCTTGTGCACATGCTCTCTTTCTCTTTCTCTTTCTCAAAATAAATAAATAAACATTTTCCAAAAGGTTTTAGACCTTTTGGGATCTATCAATTTCCCATCCAGTTTGTTTCTTTCAGTGCCAAAACTTTATCAACACTCATAGCGTCTTTGAAAAGCACAAATCCAAATCCTCTTGATCTTCCAGTCACTGGCTCTGTTTTAACTGTGCAGTCTACAACTTCTCCAAATTGAGACAAATATTCAGTCAGGTCTTTCTTGCCTGTGTTGCAATAAACATTTTACTGTCATTCTGCTGGCGTTGATCTTGTATCCCTCTGCAAATTCCTCTATACTGATGTATTCATTCATGTTCTCCGTGGTGGCTGAGTTGTCCACTGCGGGTGCCGGCCACGCGGTCCAGGTCAGGCTGCAACAGCAGCTGTGGAGCCTTGTATGGAGCTAGGTTTAAAATGGTGGTGAAACTACGGACATACCACCCTGAACGCGCCCGAACTCGTCTAAAATGGTGGTGAAAGAGTTGTAGCTACTTTTATGAAAGATTATTTTCATTGTTTTATAAAAAAGAAACAGGTTGAGTAATGAATACATTAAGATAACTTTTGACAATCTAATAGATTGAAAGTGGTGACTGGGGACCACTACATTAAGGGGACTATAGTATCTTGGTTGGGCTTATTTTTCCATCTTAGGATGACTCCCAAACTTCAATATTATGTCCAAATCCAAAAGCCTCCTGGATAACGTACATCTTAATGAGGGAGCAGAACATTGACTTACACCCTACCTAGCACATTTGTCTTCTAAAAATAAAATATTTTAAACATTTTTATCTTTATTCCTGACCCCTCCTTCTGTATCTCCTGCCACATCTTTTCATTGGCTATTCATCAATCATCTCTGGAGTTTTTAATTAACCTGGTTCAAGTAACTGTCCCACACTTCCCATAATACTGCACTGGGCACTCCGCAAACTACAAGGTATCAACACTTTCAAGCAGAAGAAATGAAGCAAAACAGGTCATTTTCCCCAGCTAATGTTTTTCTTCTAGCATGTTCTTTGGGATTTTTAGTTCATCTATCTCTAGAGAACTGCAGTGTAATGCCCTAAAATATATAATTCATACTTCTAGAGACTAACATACAGTAGATTGATAAATGTGTAACAATAAGCTCGGTAAACAACAACAAGAAAAAACCCTGATTGTAACATTTGCCCATTTCTATGGTCTGATTATGCATCCCTGCTATGACGACTTTTGAACTACCAATGTGATATTATGATGTTATTGAATGTAAAGTTAGAAGAAATGTGTTGTAGTACACTATTATGTATTTCCCCTGTATAGATTAAATAGACAAAATAACCTCAAGACCATACATGATAGTAAAATATAGTAAAATAATTAGGATGCAGTTTTCAGCCTTTATTACCTTTTAAAAATAATTCGAGTAAGTTTATATAGCTTAACTTTCAAGGACAGCTGTATTTAATAACCAACTTGTAAAAACAGCTTTCATTATCCAGCACATGCTGGATCTAGCATACCACTGGTAGTAGATGTTTTTCATACCTTTTGCTAGTTTTCATTAAGTATCTGAAATGAACAGGTTATCACTTGGTTTTAGTGATTGAGCATTTTGAACAAAATGAAAATTGATTTAAACATTTACTACCTTCCTTTAAATTGACAAAAGAAAAAGCAGTGTCTAGAAAGAAAAAAAAAAGCTGTGCCTAACAGACCTAGAAAATTTCTTGGCCCTTCCTCTATATTGTCTATTTCATTTATGTTATTTTCATGTAAATATATTCATGAATTCCTTTTTAAAAATGTGAAACTGTATGAAATGAAAAGATAATGAAAGCAAGGGATTGCACTGTTAATTTATCTAGTAATTTCAGCTTGGATTAAATTTTTCTTGACAGTTGCCTCTCACCTGTTTTATTTGTGGAAATGAAGAGGACAAAAGTCAGGTGCCTTTCTTGGAGATGTGTACACATTGCTGAGTTCAATACAAAAGACACAGTGATAAAAGTGCTCGAAGTTTTAAAACCTTGATGTGGAATGATATTTCTTGATTCATTTAAGATTACATTCTAAGATTCATTGTACAATTCACTCTAAGATTACACTATAGACAGGCTGCTGCTTTTTTGGGAAATTTGCTATGAGCCATTATATTCCACTATGGCTCATTCTCTTGGCCCTCTCTGGATAGATTAGCAATGGACACCTTTCCAAGTTGGCTCATTGTCGTATGTTTCCCTGAATTTGCAACTGGGACCAATTAGCCAGTTCATAAGGCTGGAATTATAACACATAACCTCAATATCAATACAGATAGACAGATTTGTCATGGGGTCTAGAGAAGCAAAGGCATTTCTAGAAGGGGAAATAAATAGATAAATAGGGAAACAGGGAGAAAAGAGAAAGGCCAAGAGCTTTACAATGCTTGATTTCAGTTTCTTCCTAAATTTCCATGCATTTCTGCTTTGCGCTTCTATGAGGCATATTTAAGTTAGTTCTGTTATATATTTGAAAAGCACTGAATAACATATAAGGTTTAAGAGTATCTGTATTTCTGGCTCTGTTCATGTCTAAATGAACTACAGTGTCATTGATCTCTGCAGCAATGCACCGGTATGCATTTCATCCTGGTTCACCAATCCAGGTACAAAAATTTTAAAACAAGGAAAGAAACACAATACACTTTTAAATACATAGATTAGATGTGTTCTGGAAAGCAGTAAGAAAGTAACAAGGGAGTACTCTGTGTGTACCCCAGAAATAACGAATTCCCTGATCTCAGGATTAGTCTTTGTGTTTTCCAGGCAGTATTTAGCCAGTGAGTCAGTTAATTAACATTTGTCAATTACGAGCTGACAGGTAATACAGAGGGGTCAGAATGCAAAACATCATGTCTTCCCTGTACACAATCAGTTAAGTCTTGGGAAACAGTTACAAACACATGGACAAAGAGTTTGTAATAATAATAAACATAGCTCTTGACTCTTATTCTCTGTGGGTCATGCTATTCTTTTTCATCTTCAAATCTATTATTCTTCTCTATTTAAGGTATCTGTGCATTAAGACTAATATCCTTGAGGAGATAAAAGCCAAATGCAAAAGCAGATTTGATCACAAGTTACGCAGATGGTGGTGATTTGATTAGGAATTTGAGCACTGGGCTGTCATCTGCAATCTCTGTAGGACTTGACTTTTTCCCTCTCCTGTTGTGTTGTTGGACCACTTGTGGTGAATGATAGTTCAAAAAAATACAGTTTTGTCAATACTGTAGTGATATACAACTCCCGATTTTTAAAATTCAATTTTCATTTTTCTTGTCTTCTCAACAAAATTATCAGTCACTTTTTCTTTCTAGCTTCCATCACAGTATAATTCTTATATATAATAATTTACAATTATCTAACATGCTGCCATCTGCCATTGTGGAAGAAAACTCTTTAATGCTTATCTGCTGAGAGTTATGAAATTATACTGATGATAATGTCTACATCAATCCATTATCTGTAGGTATTCTCTATAAGTGAGAAAGTGAAAATAAATTAACAGGAACAAAATGGTATAGTGCACCTTTCAGACATGAGATTTCCATAAAGAAATGGGTTAAAGTCATAAGAACTTAGTAAGTGAAAAGGCAATATAGAACATTCTTATTTTCATACAATTACTTACTGAATCCTTAACCTGACTTAAAAAAATTATATTAGCATATATTTGAGAAAACATATTTGTAATTGATTCTATAATCTAGAAAATAATTTGCAGATACTATAATTTATATGGAACTGATAAATTATAGCAAAAATTTTAAAAATTTATAATGGGTAAATATATGATAATGTTCAATTTTCTTATATATCCACAGCTTAATTATTATACTCTATATTTTAATAATTTAAAAATAAGGATTTCACTGTTAAAATTTGCAAACTGGCTCTTGCCTTCAATCTAAGATCATGACCTTAACTGTACTTTTAGAATATATTCTTGGTCATATGCCTATCTGTGTTTCAAGGTGGTGTCTTCTAAAAGTAATGTGGCCTCTTAGTTTCAGGAATAGTGCTCCTTATGTTCATAAAATATCTTAGCATCCTACAAAGATGTTGCATTCATAATCACTACGACGCACAGGAATGCTTTCTAAGCACCTTCACCATCCTTGATGTGTTATCAAACTGAACCAATGATTATTGAAAAATGATTATTTCCTTCAAGATACCACCCTATTCAATTTGATAACTTATATTCTCATTGGTTCTTAGAGAAGTTTTAGCAGCATTACCTTTATGCAAATCATTTCTCACCATTTCTAAAGGGCCAGAGCTCTCTGCGTCACCTTTAACCATTCCAATGGGTCCTGTAACATCACTGCTAATTTTGAATGCTTTGCCTTTCTTTAGTAAGAAAGAACATCTTATGAAATGCAGAGTCCAAAAGTGGTTGTATTAGCTATGTATTGCAGCATAATAATATTGCCATAAATTTGGAAGCTTAAAATAACACCTATATATTGTCTTACTCTTTCTGAAAGTCAAGAGTCTTGTCTTTGGTTAGCTGGATACTCTGCTTTAGGGTCTTAAACAGGCAATCAAGATGATGGTTAAGGCTGCAGTTTGCAGCCTCTTACGAGGTCTGACTGGGGAGAACCTACTTCCAAACACACATGGTTGTTGACAGAATTCACTTCTTTTCAGGCTACTGGACTGAGATCTGATTTTTCTTGCTGATTTCTGGCTACCCTCAGCTCTTTGACTTTTGATCTGAACATAGAAGCTTGCTTCTCCCAGGCCAGCAAGGAAGAGTTTCTTCCCAATATGGGTGTTGCAGTTTTATCAACATAATCATGTATATGCGGTCACATATACCCTATCAACTTTGCCATATTCTATCAGATTAAAGCTAGTCACAGGTCTGCCACTCTCAAGGGGAAGTCATAGCATAAAGATGTGAATACCAGGAGGTAAGAATCATAGAGTTTACCTTACAACCTGTGTCTCACCAAGAACCTCATTCTCAAAAAGCTAGCTGAAAATCTACTCTTTGGCCATATCACCTTCTCCTCAAGTTTGTCAACCTCTTAGGTTGTTGGCTGGGTTCATTGTGAGAAGATTGCATTGCCTGAAAGTTCACACAGCTAACCTCTGGAACATCTTGTAACATGGGATAATTCCTGTGAGGATATTGTTCTACAAATGTATTTATTTTTATTCTCGTTACTTTACAGTGGACAGATATCAGAACCTATCTGTGGTGACAGAATCAAACTATATTCAACATGTCTTCCTCATCAGATATTACTTCAGTGACTTACACTTTTCAGTTAAAATGGCTTTTTTCTTCATTTGGGGAACAGATGTGAACCATCTGTTTTTAATCAAAAATCCATATTAAATTACACCTTTAATTCTAGTGATAAGTAGGGAAACATCTTAAATGCAATTTGACTTGTGTATATGATTTCTTCATTAGATTTACCTCCTTTTAAATATGTCAAAACCTCATTATCTTGAATGCTGATGATGTGATGAAGAGATTAAGATTCTACACACTGTATAAACTATGCAGAGCTATAGGAGCAAATCTGAATTACAAAAGCATGTGTTGAGAGGATCATTAAGTAATTTGGTCCATTTAACATTATATGCCCATGTGACTATTCCATACTTTGATACTTTTATATCTTGAAGCAAGAATAGATTTAAAACAACTTTTGAAATTATTATTCGTTTATCTTACTTTTGCCTATGTATCTCCTTCAAAAGTCATGGGTAAAAAAATCAGAAATCTTTAGGTATCTAATCCACATAATCTTCAAACAAAGATTTACCTTTGTTACCTTTGTTAAAGATTACCTTTAAAAGGTAAAGGAAATGCTTTTGTATGATGTGAAGAGTTTTATATTCTCTTCTATTTTTATGGGCAAAGTCACGGCCATGGAGGGAGAGCTTACCCTAAATGATTGAAAGCTTTTCCACCAAAGAGGTAATTTACCTTCTAATATCAGACACTCTAGACTATTACAGGCTCTTATCACGAAAATGTCTTCATCATTTAGGATGTAATGGAGGGAGATTCCTCTCCCCACTCATTGGATACAATGTCAGTACAGCTCTGTACTACCACAATTCCGGAGACACAAGTGAGAGAAAAAAACAAAGAGAAAGCAGATTAATGCAGCTGTGACAATTTCCCTTTTGGCAGTTTATGATTCCGTCTGGGGAAAACACTGTTGTCTTTTTGAAGCTACCTGTATAGTCTTGCTTTGCGGACATATTCACAGTCCGTTTCACAGCCCTGACTTGGCCCCAGAAACTCGTATCTTTCCAAATCAGAGGCAAAAAGTCTTAGCAAGACTTTATCCATAATAGATGCAAACTTAAATTCTACCCAAATCACGTGTATTTTTCTTTTGCTTTCATTAAAAAAAATCATGTTAACAACATAGTGTATTCCAAAACATTCAAAGCACTGATTTTAGATAAAAAAGCAAGTTGAAAGAGATGATCTTTAGGACTGGAGCAGTAAATGTTGTAATAGTTGCAGATGTGTAGTTAGGCTAGAACCAGCTGAATGTGTGCACGATCATCAGGCTTCAGGGGAAGCACCAAAAGAAAGTCTGCATGGGATGTGTGGCTCAACCAAGCAGGCAGACACTGGATTGACTTCCCTTACAGGCCAGAAAATCAGGAGAGACAACTCTGTGTAATGCCAAAGCCCAAGGAGCAGACAGGCAGAAAGACCTCACAACGTTAGTTATGATGAGTGAGTGATTAAGAGTGGTGTCAGTTATGAAACTGTTGCTCGTAATGCTGCCAAATGCTGAGAAAAGTTACCAGACAATGAGCCCACAGGCATAGAGAGACATCAGATTTCCAAATGCCTCCTTACTAAATAGATAAAGGCTATTAAAACCGTGCCAAATCTGAATTGTGCTCCTATCTGGTACAGAGAGAAAGGCTGGGGACAGCTTAATGGAGAGCTGGAAAACACACAACTCACTGGAAGATAAGAAATAACAATGCGCGTGGCAGGAAAAAAAAACACAGAAGATAATAGTAGTAAGATAAGATAAGATGATAAGATAAAATAAAATAAAATAAATTAAAATAAAATAAAAAACAGTGTGCATGTTTATTGAGTAGAAACTACATGGCAGGGCTCCCTCTAACACTGGAGATGCATCCAAGTCCTGGCTTCTCACACTCAGGTGGAAGATCACAGACCATCAACAAAACAACTAAGTCAGTTATGCTGTGTCAGAACAGAGTGCATTTCAGAAGAAAATTGAAGTAGACAAAGAATATAGCCAGATGATTTGCATTTGTGGGGCTTAGGGATAGGATTGGATTTTCAACAGAGCTGTAGGCGTGGCCTCCTTGATAAGGTAACACAGAGCAAGCAAAGTGGCCAGGTTTCTGGAAATACAGTGGAACAGACCAAGGGAGCAGCACTTGGCAAATGTCCTGAGAGCAGAACATGCCTGGGGAGGGAGCGGTGGCAACAGAGGCTCTGCTCTGAGATCCCACCTGGTGCATGCCAGAACAGCAAGAGCCCAGTGTGGCTGGTGGAGAATGAGTGAACTGGGGAGTCACAGGGATGGGGTCAGAGATATAAGAGAAGCGAGTACAGATCATCGTGGCCCTCTTAAGCCATTGTTAGAACTGAGAGTTTGTTGTCTGAGAAATGAGAAAACATCGAAGTGCTTGAGAAGAAAAGTGAAATGATATGACATATGTTTAAGTCTCATGCCAGCTGCTATATTGGATGATTTTTTTTTCTTTTCAGAGCCTCCTAAACTTTCTGTATTGTTCTATATTGTGTTTAATTATAATTAAAATTAAGCTTTCATTCCTTTTTTTTCCCTTAAGGCTAGTGCCAAGAACTGGAACAAAAACTTCACCATTTTTGGGGACTCCAATAGAAAGTGTGGAAATAGTAAGACATTATCATTATAAAGTAACAGCAGCACTTACAAAAAGATAGGGCTATGGTAGTGGTCAAGTAAATGTTATATAAGTTTGGAATTGTATATATATCAATGTATTTTATTATTAATATATTATACTATATAAGTTATTAATATATATTATTAATATGTAGAAGTATATTTTGCTGATATGTGTGTGTGTGTGTGTGTGTGTGTTTGTGTGTGTGTGTGTGTGTGTTTGTGTATCACCCTCTGGCAGCAGTAATTATTCAAATTACAAGCAATCTTTTGCAGAGAAGATAAGGAAGGGATATGGACTCAACCTATTACCTGAAAAAGGAAAAACTGTCAGGGATGCTCATCACACTCCTCCCACAGTCTTAAAATCCACAGAACACCCCTCAAGTCACTGTTTTGCTCTTTTGTATTATTGTTGTTCTGGAAAGCATGTGGAAGTCACACAGGCTGTTATCATAGTCCATTGTGCTGAGGCAAGATTCTTCTGGAACTTTTGCATTCCCACCCAAAATGCAGATTATCTGTGAGGACAAACCAGGAGTGCATGGAATTCTTGCAAATTACCTGAGTCGTCTGTCTCCAACTAAAATTATCCCTGCTTTCTTTTAATGTTTCCATCCTCACAATACTAAATCCAGCACTGCATGGCCACATGTTGGTTGAGTTATAGTTGAGTATCTTGGCAAAGCCATAATGTCTGTCCTACTTAAGTTGTCAGTGTTTTTACTGAATAGTGAGTTCATATGTGGGTCATTACATAAGTAAAAATAAATGAACTAACCAACAGGTAAGTAACAAAGGGCTATGTTTGGACCCAGGAATGACAGGATGTCATAAACTAAAGATTATACTTAATTCTCTCCTGTGTAATTGAGGTCTATTCAAGAAAAAATGTTAAAAAACATTAAAAGTTAGGAAAAACCATTTGTTTGGCCTCAGCTATTTGGTGCACTGGACATTCTTCCCCATCATCATTAAAAGAATCTCAAAGAGCTCCCAGTCAGTATTCTCTAATTAAAAACATAAAGTGAAAATTTTAATTAGAATGAAATTCATTTTGAAAATCAAGTTTATTTTTTATTCTGTGGTTTCTTTTATTAAAATAGTCTCAGGGGTGCCTGGGTGGCTCAGTCAGATAAGTGGCTGACTCTGGATTTCTGCTCAGGTCATGATCTCATGGTTCATGGGTTCAAGCTCTGTGTTGGGCTCTGATTCTGACAGCATGAAGCCTGCTTGGGATTCTCTCTCCCTCTCTCTCTCTCTCTCTCTCTCTCTCTCTCTCTCTCTCTCTGTCTGCCTCTCCCTCACTCAAGTATTCTCTTTCTCCTCTCTCAAAAATAAACTTAAAGAACATTTTCAAAGATGAAAGACAATCTCTGAAAAAATGAAAGCAGTCACTTTTGCCCACATTATACTCTCCCTGGACATGTAAATTTATTAAAGTCAGTCAAGAATTAGGTAGCAGTGCTTTTTAATAAATAAGAAATCCAAGCCTGTCAAAGAAATTTATAAATTGTCATTAATATTAATTGAGTAAATTGGCTAGCATTAATTGACTAAATCAAGTGTGAGTTTTTAAAATAATAAAGATTATACTTTTCCACTTTCATTCCAACCTTATGTGGGTATAGTCAGAGTCTAATCAATTCTCACTTGTCACCCTCAGTGAAGATTTCTGAAAAAATTGTATGTCTGTGAAAGTTCTATCTTTGGTGATTACAAATGGAAAATGAGTATCCAGTTTGTGAATTTAAGGGCACTGTCATGAGAGAGTGAAAGTAACATGCTTCAACTGGTTAGCAAGTAATTCCCTCAAGATTTTCCTCAGCCGCTGGTGTTACTAAACACTTTCTTGTTCAGAAAACTAAAGCAGTTGAGGCAAAACGAATGAAGCCCTAATTTCAACTGAGAAAGGCTCACAGGTAAATCTCATGTGGTCTGTGCTTCTGAGGTAATAACCCTGTGGGTGATGAACAGGTTGCCTGGCCTCCCAAATCAGATTACAAGAACAGAAGAGGAATCGCTGAAAGGGGAATCTGTTTCTTCACACGCTGCCCTGCTTTGGTATGCAGTCACTGGGTTCTAAAGATGCTTTAAGACTTTATTAAAGAATGAATACCTGAAAATGGAAGCCAATGAACATCCAAATCATGTTCTGAGAGAAGTCAGTAAGACTTGCCAATTGCCAGCCTGCTATTCTTGTTTTCAACTTTATTGAAGCTGAGAAATATGATTAAGAAACTTAAAAGTGCACGAGGTGGTGATATGATAAATGCATACATTCTGAAAGGATTCCTCTCATCTGGATAATTAATGCATCCATCACCTCATATATTTACCCCCTCTTTTTTTTTTTTGATTAAGAACATTCAAGCTCTACTCTTTTAGCAAATTTCAATTATACAATACAGCCTTATCAGCTAGAATAGTCTTGTTCTACACTAGAGCCTCAGACCTTATTTATCTTACAACTGAAAGTTGGTACCCTTTTCTAACCTTTCCCTGTGTCCCCCACTTCCATCCCCCTGGCAACTGCTTCTATCCAGTCATCAGTCAGCATCACAGGAAAAATGCATAGGTTGTAAGTGATGCTTCCTTCATGAAAAACGGTGGGAAAGTTGGTTAATGGAGTGAGTGCTGTTACAGGTTTCTTATTTACTGTACATTTATTAAAAAAATAGAACTCATTTATTTATTTTTTTTATTTTTTTGTGTGTGGGAACTAGGTCTTAGGTAGCCATTTACATTAAACCATGTGAGAAGGTTGTGGAAGGTTGGGAACAACTGCTTCATTTGAGCCTTATTTCTCTATCCATTGTCTCCAACAAGAATGGACCATTTTCTCCAACAAGAATGGACCATGTACCAAAAAGAAACGATTTTGTTGGTAGGGTATTGAGTTACATCCTCACAGTATTCTCCACATGCGTATACCATATGTGTTCTTCTGGAGAATCCTCCAACATCCTTGTGGAAACCACATGAATCTGAGCACACTTCATGCTGCTGAAATCCCTGAACTGCTTGGAGAATGGCGGATGACTTTTCCTCTGAAGTATGTATACTGCTTACATTTTATGTTGCTAGAATTTTACTGGGAAGAGAGAAACTCCCTTGGGTAGGTAGCTTGGGAGGTAGAGAAGGGAAAAATGAAAGAAATTCTAGCAACATTCAAAGGACTTTATATCTCCTTTGGCACTTAATTTTAAAGGTTTTATAAATGTTTTCCTCATTACTTTTTCATAATTCATATCTTTCTTTCTTCCATTTCCTTTTACAATGACTAGATATTTCTATTTCTTTCTATATCTATCTCTATCTGTCTCTCTATTATCTGTCTATCTATCTATCTATCTATCTATCTATCTATCTATTTCCAGAGTCTTTCTGAGAGAGAGAGAGCGAAAGAGAAATGGAGAGGGGGAGAGAAGAAACAGACTTCTTTGAGGCAGGGCAAAAAAGAGAAGAGAAAACTTGCTTACTTATTTATCTGTCAAACTCTGGTCTCAGTTTTGGTGGAGTCATCACTGCCCCAAATTTTCTTTTCTAAGTATCCTAGAGTCAGTCTCACCTAGAAATTCTCCCCCTAGAAATTCTCTTCTTCAGATGGTTTTGTTTTTTTGCCATAAGTCTAAGGAAACACCATTTTCCTTGTCATGCACTAATGAAAATTGTCTCCTCTCATGGGTCAGTGAATGATAATTTCAGTTGCTAAGAGACAGATGCTACTCCAAAGAGTTAAGTAATAGGAAACAGGGTCTTTTTATTTTATATTTAAGATAGTTATGTGATATTAGCCACCACAATTTCTTAGCCTTCTGCTCTTTAAATAACTTTCCTTGGATTCTTTTTTTTTTCCCAGAAATATTAGCAGTGAAGGAGCTCTTCCTCGCTCAGTAATTCTACCACCTCCTAGTCTTTAAAGACACACCCCCAGAGAGGTTCATTCACAGTCAAGTACAGAAGACATTGCGTATTACTGTCTAGCCTCAGGCCCACTGAACAGCTGCACTTCTCCATACCTGACATGACTGACACTAGGATTTCATCCATAGCATTGCTTATTTTCTTTTTCAGAGCTCTGATAATCAGTCTCTTTTATTTCTGCAATCAAAACCTTTATAAATAGCAAGCATGCAAAACTTCTCATAATATAGAATTAGATATAAAAACTAAAAAAAAAAAAAACCTCATGAATTTTTCCTGCCCATTGATGTAACATACTTAAATAATTTCTTGAGAAATTAGATGTATATGATACTACACAAGGGTGAGTCATTATGTCCGTCACTCTTCCTGATGAAGGAAGGATCTTCACAGGCAGATGGCAATGTAACCTTGAACAGTAATACACGGTTTTCTAAAGGTCCCTTACTATCTCCTCCTCTTATATCCTGCTTACTCATTAAATCATATATTTTTATTTGAAATATTTTTTAAGTTTAGTTATTTTGAAAGAGAGAGAGAGAGAGAGAGCGCGCACAAGTGGGGGGAGGGGCAGAGAAAGAGGGAGAGATTGAGAATCCCAAGCAGGCTCCATGCTGTAAGCATGGAGATCTTACACAGAGCCCGACGTGGGGCTCAAATTCATGAACCGTGAGATCACGACCTGAGCTGAAACCAGGAGTCAGACGTTTAACCAACTGAGCCACCCAGGCGCCCCTCAAATCATTTTTTTTTTAATTTTTATTAGGAAGACCTAACTCATATACTGAGCAAGGACAAAGTACAATTATTCTTTTTGCCTATCTTTCTATAATGATCTCGTGATCCTTAATTATTTTTCTTCAGCTTAAAAGGGTCACCTCTATTTCTGCTGTGGCAGAACATGGGTATGTTACAGTGCTGTAGACCTTTGAGTTATAACTTACTTTTATGTGATTTCCACGTTGGTCTGAATGCTCTCTGGGAAGAAATTCTTTAGAACAATGTGAAAACAAGATCTCTCATATTACCTTTCTTACAGGCTTAATCAATTCATTTTTTTTTCTATGAAAACATTAGAGATTCTTCTTGGTTATTGTAAAATATTCCTATTGTAATGTTTTTTGAAATGCCAGCAATATTTAAAATGCAATAAAAAGGTACTTGCTTTGTAGAAAGTGTTTGAGTAGGAAAATATAAGAAAATATAATGATGTTTAAGATGAAGACGTAAATCATCTATTCAACATTTTGTTCTGAGTAGCAGGTTTTAAGATGAAGATAGATACATATGAAATGTTATCAATGACAAAGACAGCAAAACACAGTATTTTTAGCATGTATTTATAATTTTTTATTAGGAATAATATATCCAAAACATAGTATTTTTGAGTGAAGTCGTGCTTTATTTAAAGCTTCCAGGTATGTCTTTTCTCATATTGGGTTAGTTCCCAGGTTTGTTAGTACTTCAATCATAGTGAATGACTAAAAGGAAGAAGCTAAAACAGTACATGCAGATCTAAAGGGAGTTGTCCAACTATAACATTAGCCCATCAGGAAGTGGATAAAATTATAAATTATAGTCTGCAAGGGAGGGGTTCTCTTTGAACTTAATTTGAGCAAATACTTATATTTAGAGTGTCTATTGGGAAAAGGGTCTTATGCTACCATTCATTGCTAGGCAGCAGGTACCCTGCAAGTCAATAGATTACAGAATTGTGGGTCCCAGTGGTTCAACAAAGATAGATCGAGAGTACTACCAAAATGAAGATTGACAAGGAACACAAGCCAGTTTTTTAAAGAGCAGGCTGGAAACAACTAGTCCGTCTCATGAGGGATCTGGCAACCTTGTATTTGCGTAGCATGTACTGCAAGATTAGAAGAATAAAACAAATGGAAGCCTAGGCTGAAGGCATACAATAGGGAGGAAAAACGTCAAAACTTGGAGATAGATGTTAGTTAGAGGCATGATGGCAATCAAGACATGGCCATGGTATGTACCATATCTAGAATTCATTTGGATATTGTTTTAAATATCTGTTGAAGTTTATATATCCATGAATATGAAAAAAATGCAATATTTTTTTTCAGTTAGCAGAAATATCTTTATATGTCTTAAAAGCCAAGAAAATGCAACATCCAACTGTGTGTTCAACCTTTAAGTTGCATATTTCAGTTAGAAGAAAGAGAATTAGATAATTTGAGCCTTAAGGACAATGATCTTTCAAGCTCTTAAACCTATTCAGAAAGGTCTCAGTATGACAATCTAGTAGATGAAAAACATTCTGGGTGTCTGTTGCCCTGGCCTCAGACCTGGCCAAAATCTCTGCTTGTAATATCCTGTTAAATTGGATGGGGATGGCCTTCCTTGAATGAGTAAGGCTCTTTTAACATTGGAATGATTTAGAATTAAGTATATACATCATTAAGAAAATAAATGTCCTTGTACTCATATTTGTGAGTTAAGAAACTGTGCATATTTGATCTTTTTATACTCTTGTAATGTTTCAGAGAATTATGCCCATTAAAGAATCAACTATGTAGCTCCAATTTGCAGGTGCAATTAAAGAATTGATTTAAACTTAGGATGTTAAATTAAGCTCTTCCTAAATTTGTTCAGACCATTATAATATTTTGAGAATATAAAGGTCACCATATTTAGTCATAAAATTTCATTAGTTAAAAGGGAAATCAAACATATTAGGTTTATAATACAGTTTAGAATCTCTGGTGATATTAAGTGAGCAAATGGATAACACTTTACTCTGAAACCTCTCAAAGGTGAATAACATCTTATACAGTTAAAATAGAATTAAGTATCTGTTTTATGAATTAAGTTTAATAAATTAAAACATATCTTAAGGGTCCTTTGCTTGCATAAATCATCCCTATAGATCTTTTAAAAACTCATATATATCATCAATGGAAAGATACAAAATTTGGTGCATATTCCTGGGGTGAAGGTATTTCTGAAAAACAAATATCATGTTTCTGGCATCTAGCTGGAAGATGAGATATCAGTTTTCTGATAATTTTCTGATAGCTTTTGATATCAAATAATAGTAGGAATGAATTTGCAATTATGATAATATATAAGGATCTGGGAAAGGCAAATTTCTATAACCACCCCCTCCACACACACATATACACACACATTCTCTTCTTGGGTCTTTTCAATTCTTTAGTCAATAAAATGAAAAGGGCATAACCTCCCACATAGATATCTCTGCTATTATTATTGCTGGTTAGATGAAAGGGAAATACAAACTAGAGAAGACTTTATAGAAACTTTAATATATCTTTATTTTTAATAACTAAAACAAGTATCTTTAATAACTAAAACAAATGTCTTAAATAATTAAAATTACCCTGCATTTGTTTAGTGAAAATATATATTGTTCAATAGAAATAGTGAGTAATGGCTTCCCTTTACATTTTCACCTGCAAGTCATTAATTCTTTTATCTGAATAATGTAAAGTCTCTGATTTAAAATAATTGTATATTGGGGCACCTGGGTGGCTCAGTTGGTTGAGCATCTGACTTCAGCTCAGGTCATGATCTCGCAGTTTGTGAGTTCGAGCCCCACGTCGGGCTCTGTGCTGACAACTCAGAGCCTGGAGCCTGCTTCCGAGTCTGTGTCTCCATCTCTTTCTGCCTCTCCCCTGCTCATTCTCTGCCTCTCTCTCTGTCAAAAATAAATAAACTTAAAAAAAAAATAAAATAAAATAATTGTATATTTTCTAGATGAACATTAACATGGAAAAACAAGTTTCAAAATCTTTTAAGGTAATATTATAACTATGCTTTAAAATACAGCTTCTATATATTCTATTTTTGACCTGTTTCTCTTAATTACAAATGTTTTTATATAATATTTTTAATGTTTCCACATAATCCAAAGAGAAAAATAGAAAAAAAATTCTTTAGTAAAAATGTCAGTTTTGAATAAGTAAAGCATAAATAAAAGTGACTTAAGTGTGTTGTTCAGACCTTTAGTAGTTATAAAACTAAAAATAGTTTAACCTAAAACTTCAAATATAAACTAATTTGAAAGTAAAAATAAAATAAAACATGGTATTTTCATGATTTTTTTAGCAGAAGAGTAATTTTCAGACATTTAGCTATATATTTGAATTCATAACCCTTTTAAAAATGTCTATTTAGTGCCCTTGAGTTGATTTTTCCATTTTTTGCATCAGCTTACTTTCTTTTAGCTTAGTATGCTAATATATTCTCTCTCAATCTTTTTCAAAAATCTTTAAAATGTGTTTATTATGCACTGCTAATTTGAGAAATAGAATGATTGAAAAAATCATTTATAAGTTATACAAACTTATACATGACAAGTGGCTGACATTACTGTCTTTTCCCTAAATTCATTATTCCTGAATTTTTCATTCATACACAAATAGAGGGAGAGCAGGAAAGTGACAGGGATTTCTCAAGTTCTTCTATTACACATAGAGATCAAGTTTATGGTTCCAAGCAGTAGCCTAAGTCAAATAGGAAAAGTCTAGATGTCATTCAGAATATCTCTCTTTTACGTTTTCATGTTAAATCAAAACGAAATACAACTCAACACCAACAATGAAAAGACAGCACATTCAATATACAAATAGAAGCCAGAATTATCAACCTATCATATATACCAGTCAGTTGTAAATTTTAATTGTAAAGAAATTACTTTTGAGCTAATATATGTGCTGCTGTATTAACACTAAAATCTATATTTTCAGTAGGAATAATACCTGTGAAACTCAGAAGACTACATAGGCACTATCTCATTTTTTTTTTTGATACCATAATTGTGATATATGAAGGACAAGTTATTTTCACCATCCTGAAGATAGGAGAACAAAGGTGCAAAACCAGATTTTTGTCCAGGTGACTAAGGAAATAATTACACAATTAGAAATTTTCATCATTGGGCGGCTGTGTGGCTCAGTCAGGTGAGCGTCCAACTCTTGATTTCAGCTCAAGTCATAATCTCACAGTTAGTGGGATCTAGCCCCACATGGAGCCCTGCATGGAGCCCCACATGGGGCTTTGCACTGAGTGTGGAGCCTGCTTGGCATTCTCTCTTTCCCTCTGTCTCTGCTTCCTCTGCTCGCATGCATGTGTGTGCACTCTCTCTCTCTCTCCAAAATAAGTAAATAAACTTAAAAAGACAAATTCTCATCATAACTTGCACCCTCTGTATATACTTCATCTAGATAAAATAATATCTACCAGTATTATTTATGGATTATTTTCATTTACCCTGCCTTGCACCTTGCACTTTATATGAACCATCTTATTAAATTTTCACAGAAACGACTTAAGGGAATTACTCCTCTCATCCTCATTCTCCTGATGAGAAGCTGAGTACTGAAGGGTGGTACATGTCATCCAAGGTCAGTAGAGGTCATACGTGGCACAGCCATCACCCAAGGCAGGCATTCCAGTGTCAAAACTTATGCATTTATTTAAACCCCTTGATTTTATAGACTGAATTCTGTGTCTCCAAATTCACATGTTTAAACCCTGAACTCCAATGTGACTGTATTTGGAGATATGGCCTTTAAGGAAATAATTAATGTTAAATTAAGTTCTAAGGGTGGGGACCTAGTCCAACAGGGCAGGTGTCTTTATAAAAAGAGGAAGAGATACAGGAAGACACATGCGTGGAGGGTACCTGTGCATGTGAGACACAATGAAAAGCTGGTCTCACCAGAAACCATCACTTTGGCACCTTGGTCTTGGACTTGGAGCCTGCAGAACTGTGGAAAAATAAATTTATTTTCTTTCAGACATCCAGTCTGTGGTATTCTGTTAGGGCAGTCTGAGCAGGCTCATACAATTGCATCTGGTTCAATGATTTGGTGCCAAGTCTTCTGATTTTGGTCCTCCCTGGGCTATATTTAAGATGTATACCTTTACCAGTAAACAGTTGCCTTCACACCCCCGGTTGCTTCTCCTCCTCTTTTTCTTTTTTTTTATTATTGTAAGCTAAGGGGATATTTGAACATTGTTGGTGATTTGTGCTGTTGCAATGAGTTGGGAAGAAGCTTACTTTTTGCTTATTGAACCTGAAAGAACTTATGCTATGAGAGGCATGCTTTCCTTTGGTAATCTGTGTCTCTACTCTGGTATTATATATCAAGTGTCTTCCCCACTGTTGGTCATACCTCAAAGAGCAGCATTAACAGCAGCAGATGTCACAAGAGATGTATTGACAATGAAACAGGCAGCCAGAATGTAATGGCTCAAACCAGAGAGTGGTAGGGGCTAAACCGTTACTATTAGTAGTGTAAATGTTTAATTTGCCCACACTTCCAAATAATATAAATGTTTCTACTCCTCTGCCGAGCCATATATGTATATATCTGTGTGCATTTGCCTAAGCCTACATATGTGTGTTTGTGTGCATGAGCATTCTGGATTTACATTACTATCACTAAATATTTCTCTTGGGGGCTGTGAGCTGAGAAACATGAGCTTGATTTCTTTAGACCCTCAAGAGGCCATTCTAAATTTTATATCTCTGAGTGGTCCAATGCACAGTCATAAGATTAATGTGCTGCAGTTCTCAGGATCCTTCTAGTGAAACTGACTCTCTGGATGCGTATTATTTATGGATTTTATGTTACCTTCTTAAATGAGAAAGAGAGAGAAAGAACTTGAGAACTTGTAAACTAAAATCAATAGAGATAATAGCCTCTCACAGCGAGAAGGTTGGGATGTCTCTGTTTATTTCATAAATGTTCTTGTGGATTAGACATACTCTTTCTCACTAAATGACTTCATGCTTTCTTTGTGTTTCTTGCTTCTTTTTCTTTTTCTGCTCCATCATATTTCATTTTCTTTCTCTGCTTTTTTATCTCCCACACAGAAGATCATATTGGATTTCATGTGATTACTTGACTAAATAAAGTCACTGAAACAGGCCACAGGAGGAGGCAGGAACCCATTTATTTCACAGTGTGATAGTGATAGTTCAATATTCAGAAGAGAGCAATAATAGTGTATATGGAAGTTCTTTTCACGCATGATCATTATTTGAAAGATTTCATCCTTAATAGTGTCTTGTTTTAGGGGTTTGTAAAATAGTATTGAACAAACTGATGTCTAGAGAGATGTTTGGAAATACATATTTTTTAAAAGCTCACTACTTATATAGAGCAAAATTCAATATAATCAGCAGTTAAAAAAAAAACATCCAAAAGGATTGGATAACTGAATATATTTCTTTGGCTTATTCCTGTGTCTGTGTTAGAGTGAGACTATATTCTTAAAGACATATTTAACTACTATAAATGTTCTGAATGAATTATGACTTCATTTTAAGATATGATACAAAAGAAACCTTAATGCTTCTTCCTTTATGGCCAAAGCCATAAAGAACATAAAATTCATTCTGACACTTTTATTAGTCACATATTTTTTTCTTCTATCAAATTAAATATGTGTATTAATCTATACAATATCTAAATGTTTCTGTATGTATTTACTCAGACTTTTCTACATCATTTTAAATTCTTAGGGCACTTCCTCCTCATAAGAATCAGAGAAATGCTGCTTTCAGGATTTTGGTATTGGCACTTTATAATGAGCACGTATTGACAATAATGACTGGTGGCAATTGCGATCTATCATACTATGTAACTCTACCTCAAGACCAATGATACATGTTCACCCCAGTACACTTGATAGAGATGTTCAAAACATGTTGCTACTTATGCTAATAAATTAAGGAATGGAAACTTTCCCTTTATATTTGCATTGCCCTTTATGCTGATGATCCTGAAAATCTTTTAATAAGAATGGAAATTTCATTTTATAGACACATTCAACATATAGTATATAATGCAAAACAATTCATTGATTAGGACAAAGGAATTACCAAGTATTATTTCACACTATGTAGAAAAAGATAACCATTGCATTCTTGAATTTTCAGAATATTCAACCACCTGAGATCCATTAATTGGACAAATATTACACACCATGTTCTGCCTTATTGATCCCCATTGTGTCAAAGAAAACTACAATACGAACATAATTTTAAAAATCATATAAATGTACAGATCATCTTCACTTTCTTCCAAATAATGCTGGTTATATCATTATTAGTTGAGTATTAAACGAAAGGACACAAAATTTCAGCAGTTGCTTTTTCTGTTAACCATAATTTAGATTTAATTTCTGCATTTTATTTTCACTATCACTAGAAAAAGGTTTTATTCGGCCTATTGTTACCATGAGTTTTAGATTAATTTAATTATGTCTATAAGTTCTAAATTCCACATGACTTTAAACCTATACTGTTTTAATAAGCATCACCATATATGCATTTTGGTTACTTTTTTTACTAATGTGGGAAATTAATAATTTCCATTTGTGACATAAAATATAATGTGGGACTAAAAATCATTTAATTTTTTTCTTTTAAAAATTTTATTTAAATTCTAGATAGTTAATATATAGTACAATATTGGCTTCAAGAGTAGAATTCAGGGATTCATCACTTACATACAACACCCAGTGCTCACCATAACAAGTGCCCTCCTTAATACCCTTCACCCATCTAGCCCATACACCACCCGCTTCCCTCCATCAAACCTGTTTGTTCTCTATCTTTAAGAGTCTCTCATGGTTTTCTCCCTCTGTTTCTCCCCTCACCCCCTACAACATATTCATCTGTTTTGTTTCTTAAATTCCACATCTGAGTGAAATCATATGATATTTGTCTTTCCCTGATTTATTTCAATTAGCATAACACACTCTAGCTCTGTCCATGTGGTTACAAAAGACAAGATTTCATTCTTTGGATGGCTGATTAATATTCCAGTGTGTGTGTGTGTGTGTGTGTGTATACAACACATCTTCTTTATCCACTCATCAATTGATGGATATTTGGGCTTTCTCCATAGTTTGGCCATTGTTGATATTGTTGCTAAAAACTTCGGGGTGCATGTATCCTTTCAAATATATATTTTTGTATCCTTTGGGTAGACACCTAGTGATACAATTGCTGGATCCTAGAGTAGTTCGATTTTTAACTTTCTGAGGAACCTCCATACTGTTCTTCAGAGTGGCTGCACCATTTTGCATTACCACCAAACAGTGCAAGAGAGTTCCCCTTCCTCTGTATCCTCACTAACACCTATTATTTCTTGTGTTGCTAATTTTAGCCATTATGACAGATGTTAAGTGGTATCTCATTGTGTTTTTTATTTGTATTTCTCTGATGATGAGTGATGTTGAGCATCTTTTCCTGTGTCTATTAGTCATCAGGATGTCTTATTTGGAAAAGTGTCTATTTGTGTCTTCTGCCCATTTCTTAACTGGGTATTTTGTTTTTTTGGTTGTGGAGTTTAATAAGTTCTTTATAGATTAAAAATAATTTTATAGTTAATGTGAGATACATGTCTTTGATTATAGTTTATAGCTATCTTATGGAAGGCCCTTGAATATTTGCCACTGTGTTTTATACCTGAAGTTGTCCCAAAGTGTTAGATCAAAAGATTATGAATGAGGTAGATAACAGGCATAAATTTATAAACATAGTCATTGCTAATAATAATAGTTTATTGTTGTATAAAATTGGAGGAATTCAAACTCTTTTCTAGTTTATCTCGGGAATATCTATCAATATGTTAAATTTCAAAACTTTCTCATTATACTCATTTTTAGGGACAATGCATGGCTTTCTCTTACATTCATTAAGAACTCTAATTTGTGGCAGGAAAGGAAAACTCCTTAATGTATGTCTCAGGTGACTAATGAAAGAATTGTAGTACCATTAATAATCAAATTACTGGTGAAACATGGTTTCATTATTTTTTTTCCTTACAATAGAGACCAATAAAGTGATGGGTAATGATTGACATTGCAAAAGAGAGAACTCTATATGGCAATAAAGTCAAGTTGATCAGGGGGAAAAAAGGCATGTGATATTGTAAATATCAAAAAACTGTCATATGATTGGAAGTGATAGAAATCAATTAACATAAAGAAGTTACTTTTTCCCATTGACATAGTGGAAAAGCTTAAGAAAAAGCAAAAATTATGAGGAAAAAAACCGTGCATGATGAAAGATAACGTCTACAGGATTATCTTCATTAATGATTTAAAAATATGCTAATTAAGGTGTCTTTCAGCATCAAGTTGTCAGGCTACAATCCTGTGTTTGGTGCTAAAGCTGAGAATCTGAAACCTGTGTTTCTACTTTGTCTGTAGCCTTCCTATTAGTTTCTGTCAAGAAGGAGCACTAGAAGAAGACTGGAGGACAGAGGATGAAGGAGAGACTTGCTTCTCCACTTGTCTTTCAGGAATTAACTTAGATGATGATCTTTTTCTAATATCTTCCATAACCTCCATAAATGGGTGAAGTAGCTCCATATCCACCTGCCATGTTACCACTGAACACTTACTATAATACTTAACATGCTATTTACAGATATCCATTTACTTGTCTTTCTCTTCTACTACACAGTAAGGTCTTTGAGGAACTGAACCAACTCTTCTTCATTGGAACTTGAACATTAGTATTACTGCCACATACTAGGTGCGCAATAAATAAGTATTGTATGAATGAATAAATAAATATTCTTGAGATGGGTTATTTTTTTCAGAATTATGGTTGTTAGGTTTAACAGATAAAAACATAAGTCTCCAAGTTAAATTTGACTTTCAGTAAAATAATGAATAATTTATTTAGCATAAATATGTCTCAAGTATCACATGCTAAAATAATATACATTGTTTATATGGAATTCAAATTTAACTGAGTGTCCTGTATTTTTTTTGGGCTACTGTAGTCTGAATGAAATATTTTCACTTCAACAATGACTACTGATTGAATGACTTCTGAGAAAAAAATCTTATGCCTCATGTAGAACAGCATTTTTCTCTGTAACTTTGGTTTAAATATTCAGACATGATTCTTCTCAGTGCAATATATAGGTAAAGAGCTGTGATATTGGTCCATTTTATCATACAGTGAGTTGTTGACCAGATGGATGCAAGTGACTTTTAGATGTTTTTTACAACAGTGCATACATATTGAAACAGTATGTTTATATACAGATGTATTCATTTACATTTGTGCTGGCTATGAAAATCATGAGACTATTTATTTTACTATGTCATTTGATGGATGGAGCATGCTGATTGCCATAATAGGCAGACTTGATTCCTTATATTCAAGATTAATACTTTTCTAGTAACAGTGAAACATACTTCATCTCCCAGCAGAACATGTCTGGATGTCTATTGACAGACCCTATAGTATGACTACCTAGGCAAATACCAGCTTGAAGGTCACCCTTTGAAAATAATACTGTTCCAGAAAGATTCAATAGTGTCAGTCAATCCTGGACTAGTCATCAAGCTTCTAATACATTGTGGTCTTGAAATATAAATATCCCAAGCACAATTTTTGACAGCTAATAATTGCTCACTGAATGATGGCTTTCTTTCCCAGTGTATGTGAATCCATTTCATAAAAATTAAAAGATTGTTTCAAAGAAACTTCTGAGCCCTGAAAGGCCAGAATTTTAGAATCATATCCTCTACAATTAACCTATGATACAGGATGGTTATGGGGGTTTCATAGAATGCTGAAGAACACACTGTTCTTGCTTAACAGAAAAAAATCAGCTACCCAAACCCCTCAATATATATCCTGGAAACTTTTGGTACATCAATGTTTTTATTAAGCTTGTTTCAATTAGAAACTTGAATAAGCACATACATTAAAAATGCCTGCGTCGCTTACAATTTTAAGACTCATTATTATGGCCATCAATGCTCATTTATTCTAACTTCAAGTTTTGTGGCCTTAGAACCTGAATGAATGGAGCTACCACTGAATGAGATATATGGGAAAAGGTGGAGATGAAGCAGATTTGGACAGGAGGTAGCTATGGAAGAAGATTTAGGAATTTAGATCTGAATATTTTAACTTTGACAAGTCTGTCAGACATCCAAAAGGCGATGTTAAATAGGCAGCCAAGAATGGGTCTGGAATTCGTAACAGAAATTAGGACTAGAGTTACATTTGAGAATCACCTCCATGTAGATGCTATTTAAAGCCACATGACTTGAGGAAATCTTCAAGGGAGAGGTAGATAAAAAAGGTGATGGGACCTAGGACTGAGCCTTGAGTCATTCACTTGAACTTCCCCTTCACACAAGCTTTACTGAGGAATAATTGACAAATATAATTACATATATTGGAGGGGTACAATATGATGATTTGATATACATATATATTGTGAAATGTTTACCAAGATTAAGATAATTAATACATCCATCACCTCACACAGTTAACACTTTTTTTTTGGTCACTTACTCAAATTTATTTTTTTTTTATTTTTTTATTTTTTTAATTTTTTTTTCAATGTTTTTAATTTATTTTTGGGACAGAGAGAGACAGAGCATGAATGGGGGAGGGGCAGAGAGAGAGGGAGACACAGAATCGGAAACAGGCTCCAGGCTCCGAGCCATCAGCCCAGAGCCTGACGCGGGGCTCGAACTCACGGACCGCAAGATCGTGACCTGGCTGAAGTCGGACGCTTAACCGACTGCGCCACCCAGGCGCCCCAAGTCACTTACTCAAATTTAAAACGGAGAAAAAGAGAAAGCAAATGTGACTGAGAAACGGTGAAGTGAAATAATACGAATAGAAACTATAGGACTCTAGAATCTAACAGACCAGAGTCTAATTGCATGAAAAGTACCAGAAATAGTTAATTTGAGGGGCATACCACAAAATACTGACAAAATATGCCTCAAAAATCTCAAAATCATAGAAAACAAGAAAAGATTTGAAAAACTGTCATAAACTAGAGGGGACTAAGGGACAGTACAACTAACTGCAAATATTCTGGACTGGGTCTGACAGCAGATAAAGGACATTAATGGAAAAACTAGTGAATCTGAATAAGTTCTGGAGTCTAGTCTAAAAAAACTTCTTAAATATGAATACATGGATAATAGAATAATAGAATAAACTGTTGATCTGAATAATAATATGTCAATTACTGGATAGTTGTGGTTAAGTACATTGGCTTCAACTAATTATAAGAGTATTGATGTAGGACATGTCTGTACTACTTGGCAAACATCAAAGAGCATACGAATTTTTTAACGATGGCTTGGGATAAAGGTCTTTGTTCTAGTTTAAACTTTAATCATCAGTTAGAGAAATATAAATATATCCCAAGCTCTCACTGTCAAGCCAGATGTGTATTCGCTTTCTCTCTGTTTTTCAAATTAGTTTTAATTGCCCTAAAGTCAGTATAGAAGTGGCAAAATTATCAAGACTCTACCATTTTTCAATTTTACATCTAATTATATCTCAGATTTTTAAATATATATATTGTACCTAGAGCCCTGTGTAACTAAAAAGTATCCCCTGATCACACGCAGAAAAAATATGAATTGCCTATTCCTTCATTTAGCAATGTTGTATATCCTTTCTAATATTTTTAGAAATAATAGATATTAAAAGGTCATACACATTAAAACTGTATTTTATGGGAGCGCCTGGGTGACTCAGTCGTTTAAGTGTCCAACTTCAGCTCAGGTCATGATCTTGCGGTTTGTTGAGTTTGAGCCCCATAGCAGGCTTTATGCTGACAGCTCAGAGCCTGGAGCCCGATTCAGATTCTGTGTTTCTCTCTCTCTCTGCCCCTCCCCTGTTCACACTCTGTCTCTCTCTCCTTTAAAAATAAACATTAAATTTTTTTTTTAAAACTGTATTTTATGTACTTGTATTTACAGAGACACTCTATATAAGAAGAAAAACAGAAAGCGTTTTATCTGTATTTGTGTGTTCAAATCTTTTTGAAAAACTTTTTTTTTGATTCAGGGTTAGGAAAATATGTGAAATACTCCAGTGCATTTCCACTTTATTCTTCTACAGAGTTATTTTTTATGATAGGATTCTATTAAATAGTTATAAATCTTTTCCCTTTGGCTTGGATATGGTTGACTACTCTTTGCCAATCACATGTCAAGAGAAGGCAGTCTGGTTCAAAGGAGCAGTCAAGAGGCAAGAGATTCAAATATATGTAGGTTCAAATGGCATTTATTAATAACACCTTCTGAGACCCGAGAAAAGGCATTTGCTTTCTTTTTAAAACACACACATATGTGCACACACACACATACACACACACATGCAAACACACACACGCAAACACACACACACACATTCTTCTATGCAAATTGCTGCATTCACATGCAATATTTAAAACAAGATGAGAATATCATTTCCACCCCTCTACCTAATACAAATCTTGAAGTGCATTTACTTTACAATCTTGAGAATATGAAAGTAATAGCTGTTTTAAAAGAGATTACAGAAACTTCTGGAGATTGAAACTCTTTTGTTGCAAAGTAAAAGGGAGCAGAATAAATAAAGGCTGAGAAAGTTTGTTTTGTTTGGCTCTGAATTCTGAATTGTAGGCCAAATTTAGTTATGGTGAACCATCCTTGCATTAGATAACTCTGCCCTGTGGGTACAGTTTGTTAGGTGCCTAACTTCACTACATCTCTTGAGTAATCATTGTACTTGTTCAGAAAGTTTATTTATTCGTTACAATGCACAGATGGCCAGAATGTGGCTCAGTATGCTATTGTGTCTACTGTATTTTCAGCAAGTCTCCCTCTATCAGTGCATCAAGTAGAGGTGTTTCCTTTTGTTGTATATCAGCTCACACCTGGTTGCTAGACATTCATGTCAAAAGTATTTTGAGCCATAAAGACAGGATATAAAAAAAGTAGTCCCAAGCATGTCAGCTGCCAAGATAATCTAATTTCTTTGCTAGACTCTTAAGGAAACCTGAGTCTCCAAAATTGGTGTAGAGTAAAAAAGACAAGTAGAAGGCAGTCTGTGGCAAAACAAGGTTTATAACAAAACATAATGGAGTAATTCAGAGTTAGAACACAATTAAAAAGAACATAGTCTAATTTTGGGCTACCTCATTTCAAGCTGCAGTCTTGCATCTGTTGCTTGTTAGAAAATAAAACAGTCTACAGCTAGTCATTTAGAAAGGTGTGAATCAATTGAATCTACTTTAGTGGAGTCCTATTACCTTGTTAATCACAAAATAAACAGATACAATATGTTTTCTCTCATTTTTGATTAAGAAATAACAAATAGGCTTATATCTAAAAAAAAAAAAATCCTAAATCTGGAAGAAGAAAATCATATCTAAGTCTTGATATTTAATATGTATTAAGCTCTAGGAAGAATGTATTAACTTTAAAAAAAAGTTAAGCTTCTAAAAATCTCAAAACACTTTATAGGGATTACCAGATCAGAACAATTACTACATAGTACAAAAATATAATGTCCAGGCACATGAATGATTTAAATTATAAGGTTTCACATAAATACATTAAATTATAATATTTAGTCTGCTGGTACCTTAAGAACATGGTGGGGATCATTGTGCTATGTTCTAATGCCACTTATCTCTTTTATTCATGCTGAGTGTAAAATCAGCTTAGACAACATTCTTATACAACACTCTTCATGAGTGTTAAGGCATAATTGTTAATACAACTAGATGTTTTTCTGTATAAAGGAAGTTTAAGATATTTTCTTGGTTGTGGAATATTTAGATTAACAACAGATTTATAATTATATTAAATTTAATGGATAATTTATCCAATGAATTACCTGCATAGATAGCCATAGATACCTGCATAGATAGGTTATAATAATTGCCAGCTGAGATCACTGGATGTACTGTTAGCTACTAAGTTTTTTCATTTTGCTGGCTCTTTATCTATAACTACATTACATCAATTACAAGTGACCTTGGAAATGTATCCATTTAGTTATAATGTGTGTTCTTCCAGAATTCTTTAATATTTTCTCAAGTTTGACATGTTTGCAGGCATAGTTTATATTAAAAGTATTACCATTAAATTGGAGAAGCATTGTGCGTCTTTATTATTTCCTGCTGTTCAGTGCTTAGAACATATAGATAGATGATAGACAGATAGATAGGTAGATAGATAGGTGATAGACAGATAGATATATAGATAGCTTTAACCCATGCAAAATTGTGATCTAGTTTGTTCATTTTAAGGCATCATTATATTTTATCAGGATGCAGGGCTCTTATTTCTCTTATTCAAGTAACTCAAACCTGAACACACAAATGTTTTAGTGCTCACTAGAAAATATTAATTATCCATAACACTGTTCCAGCAGGGCATTTTGGTAGGCTATTACAGTAAATCTATGGCTTAGTGTTCAGAGAAAGCCCAGGAATATGAACAATTCTTTCTATCCCTGAAAAAACATAGTACAATAGTATGTTTTATTTCAATCCTGACTGATTTAATTATTGAATTTGCCTCTTGTTGTATAAAATGTACAGACTCCTCAACCTGTACTTGGCTTAGTTTCTTTACTTATAGGAAGGAGACAGAAACTACAAGAAAAAAAGCTACCATGAGGGCCAGAATGAAATTTTAAAAAGTCTTTACTATAGAGTATAGGCTCAATGAACAGTAATCTTTATTACATTTATATTTTAGAGGCACTCCAGCATCTTGGAAAGCTCTTTTAAATAGATATGAAACAACTTCCTACACTCTTGATTGAATAACTTTAAATAAATCATTTAAATTCTTATAACATCAATTTCTTCATTTGAGGAAGTTTAAGGTTTAAACTCCAGAAGAGACTAGAAACAACAACAACAACAAAAAACAATGCCTGTTTTAAATTCTCAGATTTTTGTAGATCAGAAATAAAGTCAGAATTGAGAAAGACCAATGCAACCATCATTTTTTTTTTTTTTTCATGATTTTAAGATCTGGTATTTATTTCTTGGACAAGTGCTTTTGTTAAGACTGCCTAAAGCTAGGGGGTGACTGGGTGGCTCAATTGGTTAAGCAGCTGACTCTTGATTTTGGCTCAGATCATGATCTCACAGTTGTGGGATCTAGCCCCATGTCAGGCTCTGTGCTGGGTGTGGAGACTGCTTGGGATTTTTTCCCTCTGTCTCTGTCTCTGTCTCTCTCCACCCTTCTGCCCTTCCCCCCTTACTCACATGTTCTTTCTCTCTCAAAAAAAAAAAAAAAAAAGACTGCCTGAAGCTAAAAAGAATAAGTTTTAAAATATTCTTGTGCCTTACACCCTTAGATAATGAGGTCCACTGTCTTACAATTAAGTTAATAATTGAATCTCATCTCTGGTTTATGTCACTGTTGCTAGAAATTTATGTATTCTGCATTTCATAATTCACTGGTTTCACATTCTAGGATGTTCTGTTTTCTCTCTAAATAATTTTAAGCAGCAAATTCCGTTACTGACTTCCCTTGGTTGATATCACATTCCCCAGTCTCTAAAAGTATCTTGACTACTTGTGCATTTATTGATCAAATACTCTCAATTCAACCAGCTCTGAATATATTTACTTAGGGTTTTATTTGTGTTATAATTCCCTACAATAAATGGTAATTTCTACTCCCCAGTTAATCTAGCACATTGGGTCAGTTAACATATTTCTGAATATCACTAAATTTTGATAAGAGTGGTGTATTTTAAAATACATCATTACGTGCAAAATATGGTGATTGATAATCAAATAGAAATAGAGATAAAGACAAGATATATTTCATTTAACAAATGTGTTTGGACACACAAAAAAATTTAAATAAGACTAACTCCGTATATTCCATACAGATTACAAACATCTGTACATTTTAAGATTAAAAATACTTGCTAAATATGGTAGACAGCTCTCAGTAATTTACGTGTTATGTGGAAAAGAGGCATAATATTCACACATGTATGGAATGTCTCTTTTATTTATTTATTTTTAAATGTTTATTTTTGAGAATGAGAGCGAGACAGAGAGAGAACACAGGCATGCACCCAAGCAGGGGAGGGGCAGAGAGAGAGGGAGACACAGAATCAAAAGCAGGATCCAGGCTCTGGGCTGTCAGGGCAGAGCCTGACCTAGGGCTCTAGCCCAAGAATCAGGAGATCATGACCTAAGCCAAAGTCAGACACTCCACCGACTGAGCCACCAAGGTGCCCCTCAAATGTCTCTCATTAATGGGACTAAGCAAGAGGCTGGGACAGCGTCTCATTCTCTATGATACTTCTGGGTTGGTTTTATATTATATAAATACATGTCTAACTCATCTTACTTTTGTGGATACAGTGTTTAACTTCTCAGGCAAAAGGGAAGGATTCGTCTCTTATTTTTTGGAAAATTAACTTCTCAATCTTTTAGGGACAAAATGTAATCTCAACAATACTAATCCTGCTGGTGTACTCAACTAAATATAGTAAAATTAGAAATGCTGTGCATTATCAAAGCTTAGAAATTGTTTCATAACTGAATTACGTGTTCATTCAGTAAGTATTTCAACCCAGAGCACATAGTTCTGGGTAGTAAGTATGGGGTCAAAGAAAAAGAAAATCTGCATTGTGTGCTTATTCCGCCATTGAATATCTTTACAGAGAATGCTCTATTATGGTTTCTGTTCTCTGATTAGGAAGCCTGTCTTTTCAGTTCAAAAGCCCCCTGCGATTTGAAAGTGCAAGAAAAGCGTACACTGGTGAAGTGACTTGCCGGACCATTGAAGTTCAATTTAAGCATGGAAAGCATCTCTGGGGAGAGGGAAGCTGTTCTAGTCTGTGAAGATATCTATATACCCTGAGCTGGTGGGACGTACCAGGAAGTGATGGCAGAACCACGGGGTATCTTTGATTCACAATAAGATACTGCTTCTTTTAGAATGAAAAGCCACCTGTTGTTTGTCAAAAGGTACTACTTACTGATTATTACTTTACATATTAATGCAAAGAACCCTTGGAAGTAGTCTCCTGTGCAGCTGTTGAAAGTCAGTCTTTCACCTGTCTCCAATAGGGCAAACTTGAAAAAAAAATGTTTTGTACAGCCAGTAGAGAATGCTTCTTTCTTTAAAGAAATCGGAGCTGTCTGCTGGGGGCAATAAAGAGGGAGGATATGGGGAGTATTGAGTTGCTTATTGCCAAGCACAGAAAAATGCTAATAAGATCCATGCTGAGAAAAGCTCTCACTCATTGGGGTGCATCATTGCAGACATTAAGCTGAGGCTGTGAATTGCTGTTAGCCAAAACTCGAGAAAGGCTAAGGAGAATTGTGCCAAGAAGTATCTCCAGTCACCCTGTGAATTGCTGTCAGGGGGCATGAGGTTTGCTATATTGTTTTTGAAATAATTTGCATAGCAAAAATTGTCTGGTGAACTTGGTAAATCTATCAGTACATCAATATATATGATATGTATTTGCTAAGTTTTTTTGCTGAAAACTTAAAGAATAATTATATAATTTAATTAATAATCAAATACATAAATGCAGGCACTTTAAATAAATACATCATAATCTACTGTTTGTTAGGTTCTGAATCTCAATGAAATGAGATTGATAGGAGACCAAAGAAAATCTGAACAGAGCCGCTTACTGACTTTTCAAAGGATCTTTTGTGTAAGACCATAAAGAAAATCCATCCCCCCTCATTTTTTGACAGTATGGCAACATATATCATCCATAACTATGGCAATTTACAAACAGATAAACCCTCAATCTTTTTTATGAGAAATGAAGCAGATAATAAAATGGAGTGTCCTATTCCAAAGTAACTGGACTGAATGCTGATAGTTGTTTGATTCTTCTTATTTTAACACGGCCACTTGGCTTATGTATTTCTGCTCAATTGCAGTGTAAGAGAGTACAAAGCGATCAATGAAATGCTGGAGGAAATTGAGCACAGAGGATTTCCTGATGTTGCTTAAAAAGCACAGGTTAAGATGTGCTAATGAACACAGTTCATTTTAATTGCCAATAACTATTGGGATTATCTGATAAACATGAAAAACATTTTCCCTTTTCTATATAAAATCCTGATGTAAAATATTCCTACTAGTGCAGTCAGGTAGAAATTAATAGAGAGGTAGTTTAGGGTAATAAAACTTAGGGAAGTCTGAATTATATTCTCTTCTTTTGCTAATTAGCTTCCCTTGGGACAATGACTTCCCTTGCTTGTGCCTCACTTAAAAAAAAATGAGTCTGCACCATTCATTAAATTTCAGACTTACGTGTAGATTTTATGTACAGTCAGGGAATTAAGTGTCTCCCTCACCCATTTGATAGTTCAGAAATAGAAGGAGTGCTCTAAGATTTCTCAATGTGTGGGTGTGTGCCTGTGTGTACACGACAGAGAAGAGAGAGAGAGAGATAAATCTAGATATGTCCTATCTGTGAACATTTCCTGTTAATTAATGTTGGGTTTTTTAGTTCTCAGCTATATCACTTTCCTCCATGTGTTCCATACCAATTAAAAAAACCTGCTTAGCAGTCAGATAGGAAATGTGGCTTTGCTCAAAAACAAATTTTAACTTCCAATACTCCATCTTAAATTTAAAAACAATTCCTGTCCATTTTTTTTTTGAGAGAGAGAGAGAGAAGGAGAGAGAGAATGAATGAGGAAGAGGGGCAGAGGAAGAGGGAGAGAGAGAATCTTAAGCAGACTCCACACTCAGCATGGAGCTGATGTGGGTTTCCATCTTATGACCGTTGAGATCGTGACCTGAACTGAAATCAAGAGCCAAAGTTTAATCAACTGAGCCACCCAGGTGCCCCCCAATACTCTATCATAAACTTAACTAATCTTAAAACTGCTGACCTTCATGTTTACAAAAGAAAATTTTCACTGGGCACATGTTAAAAATGGCAAATGGAACTTTACTCAGGATCACTGCACTAGGGCAGAGATTGAATTCAATTCCACTGAAATAAAAGGTAGCAGTTTGTCTGTTTGTTTGTTTAACCTGGTATGACAAAACAAAAGCGCAAAACCTCTGATGGTTATGGGGGGGGGGGAGGTAGATGGGTATGCATTAAATAGGTGATGGGGATTAGGGAGTGACCCTGTTGTATGGAGGTGTAGAACCAGTACATTGTACACCTGCATTAATATTATACTGTATGTTAACTAACGAATTTAAATAAAAACTTAAAAAATAAAATTGTGGGTTTTAAGCTGCAAACAGTAAATAAGAAAAACAAATTAAAATCTGGATGAGCTAATGGAGAAGAGGTATAGGACTTCATGGGGAAGGATGGTCAATATCATGAGCCATCTATCTGTGTTTCCTAATTGTCACTTATCTAGTGAGGCTCCTATCATCCCACAGAGACTGGGAAACAGGGTTCCTATCTTTCTTGATGGTCACATTTCAAAGGGATTGATCCTGGGTCATTGAGAAAAATGTTCCTACGCTGAAGAAGATTTGGGTCTCAGAGGGGCAGAGAAAGAATGTACAACTGCATGTTTTCTAAAGTAAATGTTCTAAGAAAGGGAGTTCAGAGGCCTAAATTCAGGAAGAAGCATACCTAAAGTTTAGTCAAGCTGAGAATAGTAAAGCCATCTTGCTCACACCACAGGTAGAAGACTGACCTTAAATGGTTATTAAATTCAGGCAACAAAGGAACAAACTCTCATCCAATCTCTCTCTCTCTCCGCCCCCACCCCACCTCTCTCTCTCTCTCTCTCTCTCTCACTCACATACACACACACACACACACACACACACACACACACACACACTCACACACACACATAAATGGGCTGATCCTGAGAAGTGAGCACGGAGACCAGAAGACAATAACTACCACACTGGGAATCCTTCTGTCAAATCTCTTATCATAAAAACCACTCTTTCTCTTGTGTAGACATCTAAATGAAGGAATATGGAAAGAAAAGAGATCAGAAATGTTTTTCCGAAAAACTGCTTCAATTTGAAGAACATGCAAAGTCACCATAGCATTAAAATATACATAAACACTTGAACATTATCATTTATTTTTAGTTTCTAACCATAATCCAAGAGCATATTGAATCTATATAAAATAAATGGTTTAGCATTTTTGATTCTTAATTATACTATGTTTCTTTATCTGTTTCTATTGTGTTTTTACCATTATCATTATGTATAATCTTTTTTTTTTCTTTGTATATTGGGTGATTATTTTATTGGATGCTGGTCTTTTTTGTACACATTTAAATTTTTTGGTTTTATATCTAGGACACAATTATGTTTCTTAGAAACAGTTCAATCAGAGATTTGCTTTTGAAGGTTTTATTAAGTGGTACCAGAACAGCCTTCAATTTGAGAATAATTTGGGCCCATTACTGAGTCAATACTTTTCTGAGGGCCAACAGGTTACTTGAAGAGATCCTTCTAGGTGTGTGTGGTCCTCAGGATTTTTACACCTGCTCCTCCATGGTCCTTCTTATAGCTCCTTCCATGCAGACAAAGACTCAAGGGACACCTGTGCAAATCTAAAGATTCTTTCTCTTTGTGCAACTCTTCCTTCTCTGGTAGTTTGCTACCCTTTACTCTAAACTCTGTGTTCTCGGGGCGCCTGGGTGGCGCAGTCGGTTAAGCGTCCGACTTCAGCCAGGTCACGATCTCGCGGTCCGTGAGTTCGAGCCCCGCGTCAGGCTCTGGGCCGATGGCTCGGAGCCTGGAGCCTGTTTCCGATTCTGTGTCTCCCTCTCTCTCTGCCCCTCCCCCGTTCATGCTCTGTCTCTCTCTGTCCCAAAAAAAATAAAAAACATTAAAAAAATTAAAAAAAAAAAAATAAACTCTGTGTTCTCAACTCACTGAGATCCCTGGGATGGTTCCCTTTGAGTTTCCTCTCTTGTGTTGTGGCTCAGAAACTCTTCATGCATTGAACTGGGCATGTGTGTTCACTTGCTTTATTTCTCTTCTCTCAGAGATTACTGTTCTGAGGTGTCTCTTGTCTAATGGCTGAAAAGCACTTTTTTTTCATGGATTTTATATATTGCTTTAGTTTTTTCATGTAGAAGTGTAAATCTTGTCCTGTTATTTTGTCATAACTATCAGTCTCATCATTAGCATTTCATATAGCATGTGTGAGTGTATATAGAAAGTGGAGTGTGAAAGCAAAGATTAGTAAGAGTGAATGAAGTAGGAGCAATAAATATGTAGTCTACCAAAAGACCATATGATTTCACATATATATGGAATTTAAGAAGCAAAGCAGATGAACATAGGGGAAGGGAAAAAATAGAGAGAAGGAAGCAAACCATGAGACTCTTAACTGTAGAGAACAAACTGAGGGTTGATGGAGGGAGGTGGGCGGGGGATGGGCTAAATGAGTGATGGGTATTAAGGAGGGCACTTGTTTGATGAGCTCTGAGTGTTATATGTGAGTGATGAATCACTAAATTCTACACCTGAAACCCATTTTGCCACATATGTTAACTACTAGAATTTAAACAAAACTTGAAATCCAAAAAAAAGAAAAAAAAAGGAACAACAACAACAACCAAAAAATTTAGTCTATCAGGTGATTCCTCCATGATTTGATTTAGACTGATGAAATATTTGAACTATACAAAATAATATTGGCCACACTTCATTATACAGAACATGTGCTTTGAATAACTTCAGGTGTTTATGTCGAGATGATATTTTCAAATAAGCACTGGAAATGATGGCTTCAAAATTTCATTGTTGAGAAGTCATCATAAGCATTTGAGTATTTTCCATCTACATGACCTTGGATAGGTCACTTAATCTGTTTATATGTTTGCTCATAGTTTAAATAGCAATGATAATAGTACCTCTTTCATCAAGTTGCTCTAAAGATTAAATGACTTCAAAAATATAAAGATCTGAGGGGCGCCTGGGTGGCGCAGTCGGTTAAGCGTCCGACTTCAGCCAGGTCACGATCTCGCGGTCCGTGAGTTCGAGCCCCGCGTCAGGCTCTGGGCTGATGGCTCGGAGCCTGGAGCCTGTTTCCGATTCTGTGTCTCCCTCTCTCTCTGCCCCTCCCCCGTTCATGCTCTGTCTCTCTCTGTCCAAAAATAAATAAAAAAAAACGTTGAAAAAAAAAATAAAAAAAAAAAAATAAAGATCTGAGAACTGTGCGTGGCACAGAGTAAGTGCTTTATAGTGTTAGCAAATATTTAGTAATAAGTCCTGCCGTAAACCTATATAAACCCACATAACTGAATATTGTAATACTTAAATGTACCTAAGTATGAAGAGATTTTCACCTCAAAACATGTATCATCAATTGTCTTTTAGAACTATCTGCTTTGAGCAGCACTGATACAAAGGAAAAGAAAGATTATTTGTCTGATTATTCTTTATATAAATAAAATTCTTTATAAATATCACAGCCACATTTTTGTTAGGTATGGATAAAGGTTCTCCAAAAACCCCTATGAGACCTGGACAGGATTCATATATTTAATACCTCATCCTTGGAGTTTTTTGTAGCCTCATATTTAATGGTATCCTAGTAGACAGATTTCTACTGGCATATATATTTGATAAAGTGTCACTCTGTCAAAGCTTTTCCCTAAACAAAAGACAAAATTTAAATATCCTTGTGGTTGCTTCAAAGTTGATGTTGTTGCATCAGTTATGTGTTTCACGATCTCAAGTAAATAAATGTGTGAGTTAGATCCATGCCGGATGGATTATGGTTAGGATATTTCTCTTTGATGGTGTGAATTTTGCTGGGCTTTAACTATTAGAAGATGGCAGGACTTACAGTTTGAATGTATCAGGACACCCATGAACTTTTAATAGTCAGGACACAGAAGGGATATGGCCCGATAGATGTTTGTATTTTATTTAGCACAATTCAGCAGGGGCTCATCGCTTCATTTGATCAACATGTGGACAAATGATTGAGAAATTTCTAATTACTAAGCTCAGTGAAGACATTCAGCTACAGAAGAAGAGAGGATTGACATGAAGGCATAACTTAGGACCTGACTCTGGGCCATTGTGACTGGGAACAGCAGTAATTCCCACAAACTTTCCTGCAGGAGATCTAGAATCACACAGAGTTTTGCATTATTGTTTCACTCTGTGCAATATGGTCACCTGAGAACACCTAAGAAAAAAATTGTTTATGAAATGTAGGTTAATGTTAATACTTATGTCAGGGATGTGAAATATTCCTTTTCACTTAACTGAATAGAGTGAATTTGCTGCCACTTTCTGGTAATTTGAATTTATCATAACAATTAGTGTATGTTTAAGAAAAACCACTGGAGACTTTTTAAGGGTGAAGAAAATGGTGATTTAATCTTTAGTCAGAGAGCACAAGCTTCACACATAACCTCCAAACAAATCTGTATACGTTTGCATTGAGACACTTAATATGATCACTTAGGTTAGTTGGAGTTCTTAAATTACTTTTGACATTCTACATTAATTTTAATTATTTTCCTTAGTGATTGAAATGTAATCATTTAATCTCATGTAATTTTCATGCTTACTAGGCCCTAGGGGACATTTTGTATATGAATTTCAGTCATTTCATTAGAAACACATGCCTCAATGTTAGTAGGGATCTCCTGGCAGTTTCTTATCTTTTCTCTTCCATGGTATTAAAGAAGTTATGTAGTTCTGCTAGAATACTAAATATGCAGTTAAGTTTGTATGTAACTTTTACTCTCTGTATGCTATTATTGATATTAACACAATTTCAAAACTGTCTGTGATAGGCACTCTAAAGTAATGTCTCCAAGCCTTTTTAGAATACCTCTTAGGTTTCAGCCATCATCCTGCTGCAGTGCCTGCTATTTATCTAGCCTTTAGTAGAGGCCATGAGCTACTATGCACTGAGCTACTATGAACAAATCATAACTTAAAATATGAAAGAAAAGGAAAAAGGAAACCATTATTTTAATTCTGCTCAACTGTTAGAGTGACAAAAACGAAGAAAATTTCGCTTTATTTCTGATACTACAAGGTGGCCATAATGTCAGGAAACACAGATATTATATAGATAAATACATATAAATATTTATATGGTTTTTGTCATGTGAATATTATTAAATATACAGTGTTAATTCAAAATATGAATATAAATAGTATTTATACTGGCTAATATATTGTATTTATATGCATATAAAATATGGTTTATTGATATTATAACAATACATCAATATGCTATACATTCCATAATATGTAATTGGTAACACATAATTCAAAGCATGAATTGCACTGAGCAATACAATGTATAAATTTGTGATGTGTCTGATAATCCCTGTGTCCGATTTTCATTGCATGAACACATGCTTGCCTCATAACTCAGAAGACATAATCTAGGGGTTTCAAGTGAATTACAAAAAATCCAAATATCTGTTTTTAGAATTTAAAGAAATTATTAATTTTAACTTGCTTTTTCATAAAATTTCTAAAAATCAGTTGCAAAGATAACTAGGCCAGTTTCTTTTTTTAATTTTTTTTAATTTTTTAAAGTTTATTTATTTTTGAGATAGAGACAGCACAAGTAGAGGAGGGATAGAGACAGGGAGTGACACAGAATCCCAAGCAGGCTGTGCACTGTCAGCATGGAGCCCAATGCAGGGCTCGAACTTACGAACCATGAGATCATGACTTGAGCCAAAACCAGGTCAGACGCTTAAGGTCGGATGCTTAACTGACTGAGCCACCCACGTGCCCCACTAGGCAAATTTCAAATATGACATGAAAAGCCTATTTTAAAATATTTTGGCAATTTTCAGCAAAATACTATTATAGTAACATCATAAACATCAAATTCATCATTCACTATGAGATGAATGAATAATGCTGCTCTTGCCAAAAGTAATGCAATGTTGTAATACTCGTATGTCAGAGCAATAAAAAATATTTATTTTAGTATTTTATGTTATGAATTAGCTATGACAGTTATCTTCCAAATAAAATCAAAGTTTTCCAGTATAATATGTCTTTGTTACTTTTTGGCCATCCAGTACGTGGACCCCTTAACTCTACTTCTGCTAATAGGAATTTTGAAATCTCCCTTTCTCCATATTTGATGCATAAATTTTTGGTGAGGACCTATCTCTCACCTCTAGATCTAAGACAAACAGTTTTTCTTATCACTTTGACCACAGTGATTGCTTTATGGCTTGTTATTTGATTCAGTCAGAACAAAAGGATTCAGTAACTTTCTTGATGAAAACTCTGGGTGAAAAGACCCTTATTGTTTTCCCAAATGCATTACAAATCAACGTTGTAAAGGCTAAATTGAGGAGAGTACTTTTACCTGGTAACACAACTACAATAGCAGAAGGCAATGCTGAGAGATACACAGATTGACTCATCATATCAAGATTGAGCTCTGAAGCCAGCCATGACTTTTGTCAACATAGCGAGTGAATTTTAATTTATGTGAAAAGAACTTTCTGAGTAGGCCAATTTATATTAGTTTTTGTTTGGTGAGCAAAAAGGGGAATCTGGCACCCTGGTTGTTATCCACCATCCGTTCACACAACCCCCTGCTCAGGGAATCCTGCCTGGGATTTGCTGATATTGAAGAAAGATCAATATCCACTGTCAGTTGGGTCCCTAAGTAGAGTAGTCAATAATTATGGGTTGAATACTAGAGCTTGAACAGTTAGCTTCCATAGATGGTTGAACTGATACTTAAAAGAAAAAAATAATTACCACTTGAAGTGTGAGTCAGAGAAGAACAAGTCCGTACAGAGATTCTAAGTAACAGTAATCATGGAGTGTGAGCATTGAAATCTTTCAACATGGTATGTATGCCAAGACCTGCTTTCCTGTGATCTGCCCTGATCGTGGTTCTTGCTCTACATAGGAATAGAGTTCCACTTTTTCTCTGAATGGCTACATAAACTTCCATTTGTTAAGGTAATTTAAACAGCCTGCCTCAGGAGACAAAAATAGCCTAATTAAGATACTTTACTTTGACATCATATGGGTTTATAGTTTACAGACATATTTTATCATTGGAATAAAATGTATAGCCTTATTTTTCATCATTTTATTGTTCTGTATCAAAGATTATTTGGGTATATGGTGATAGATAATGCCGGTCTTTGTCAAAACTCATAAACATGTATACCAAAGAGGGTGAATTAAGTTTTAATGGTGGCTCAGTTGGTTGAGTGTCTGACTCTTGATTTCAGCTCAGGTCATGATACCAGGGTCACAGGATCGAACCCCACATTGGGCTCTGCACTGGGCATAGAGCCTGCTTGAGATTCTCTCTCTCTCTCTCTCTCTCTCTCTCTCTCTCTCTCTGTCTCTCTCTGTCTCTCTCTGTCTACCTGTCTCTCTGTCTCTCTCTTTCCCTCTGCCCCTCCACTGCTTGCACACTCTCACTAAAATAAAAAAAAAAGTTAATGAGTGTAAATTATACCTAAACAAAATATCTATGCCTGTAAAAATTGCGCAGATATCACCTTAGTCATCACCATTATCTTCTTAATTACCCCCCAGTTATAGGATGAAGTGTGGATGGAGATATCAATGAGGCAAGCATAGCAGAATACTTACAATCATTGCAGCTGGGTGATTGACATATGGAGGGTCAAAATAATGTTAGTTAAATTTGTATATGCTTGAATTTTTCCATAGTAAAAGTGAAAAAAAAAACATAGGCACACATACAAAAATACACATACACACATTTCACAAACCAAATGAAAATATTTGGACACTGCATGAGAAATTATCCTGAGCACTGGCTTAACATCCTCCAGATTACTTGTCCAAGCAGCAGCTAAAATTGTCTAAAATTCACCAATCTCAAGGAATATATCTCTGAGGGATGGGGCAAGCCTTTATTTTAAGCAATGTTATAAAAATATAACAAGAAACACTACTTTAACAGGTATCGAGGGAAAAAGTAGAAACGCGATAGAATGGTGAAAGTTCATGAGAATTTAGAAGTTAAAATTCTGTGATTGGGGCCTAATTCTATCACTTATCAGCTGTGTGAGCTTATGGAAGTGATTTAACCTCTCTGAGGCCAGTTTCTTCAGTAAAATGTCAATGAAAGCAGTTGCCTCATTAGACTGTTTTGAGGAACAATTGGAATAATGCATGCACAAGCTATTTGTAAAACTGAAATTGTGGTTATTATTCTCTATTTTGTGTCTTAGAAACTTTTTTGAAAAGAAATGCATAACCAGCAGCTCACTTATTCTGCAATTTGTAAAGAACTCAAAATGTTGGAAAGTGTCATCTCTTTTATCTAGTATTTTTCTTTTTGATTTTGTAGTTCACAGACAGCAGCAGTCAATTACCACCCTAGTTCCAAATGCTTTAATAAAATCATTCTGTATGCTCAGAACAAATAACAACCGGAATTGAGAAATAAATTGTTGAATAAAATATGGCAGAGCACAAAGTATTTCATAAAAGTACATAGACTGCATTCTCCAATATATCAATCTATTTATTTTGCTGAGAATGCTCAAGAGAATACTTTCCTTTATAAAACATGCACATACATCATTGATTTTGCAAATTGTATTTCTTAGTAAGGAATAGATTATAGATTGCTTCGGGGAGATAGCTGTGATGTTGAATGACAGATGAACTTGGCATTAGAACACTTGGGCCAAGATCTTTAATTTTCTATGTGCTACGTATTTGACGTTCAATATTCACCTACTTCTCAGAGCCTTGTGTCCCTGATAATCAGAACAGTAATTATAGTTGCTACTTCAACAGCTGCTACTCAAAAAGTTGTGATAAACAGTTCATGAACTAATAAATCTATCTCTTCTATAATACATTTTATTGAATTTAATAAATACTAAATGCATTCATAAAGAACTCACTTTTGATTTTGTTTCCTTCTTTAGAAATGACTTTATTTTAACCTGAAAATAAATATTTTGATAACCTATATCAAGCTTTATCAAAGAAATTCTTTATCACAAATAATAAATACCGTAATTGTGCTTAAGTCTCCATCTTCTGTGATTGTGAAATTTAAATTTTTTCTTTAGTTTTAAAATAAAATTATCTTCAGCAAAATTTTGTTGAAAATTGACTTTACCTTCTGTTCAACATACGGCCCATATATCAACAAACCCCAAGCTATAGTGTTTGTAAAATGAATATGTATATAAGGAAGTATATATAAATATATATGTATAAAGAACAGGTATGTTTCTGCCTTTGCATGCCATTATTATGTAATTTCTCATATATAAACTAGTCAATTGACCTATGTGATATAAAAAGGCATCTGCAGGTAATATATGCATATTTTCTTTGGTCTTATAATAATCTATTACTTCAACTCTATTCTAATTTACCTAATTAAAATGCATAATCTTGATTTTAAGGTAAAATATATTTTTATTTCAAATTAATATTAGTATCAGAAATGTACAACCATGCATACTATATACATTTTATATGTACTTTAGCCAACAAATCATATTGGTAATAAAAATAGAAATAAATATATATATATTTTGATAAATAGTCATAAAGACACAAGATGGCAGTGCTAGTCTTTATTAGTTCTGAAAGTATGACAGTGCACTTGAAAATTTATTACATTTCTCTTGGTTTTTTTCTCAGTATTTGTAAAGATGTTTTCACCTCCATGCATAAACTTTAATCTATTTTGTGGAATTGAAAAAGATTCTAACGGGAGTATACTGTCTATCATCGATCTATCCATTGGCAGCTACTGTGTTTAGTACTTTTGTCTTCAAAAACTTGAGTTTCCTCATCCATATTATGAACATGTTAGTCTAGATAATCTTTAACTTTCTTCCACTTGTGTATATCTATAACATTTATAAAATTAGGAATTGCACATTCAAATGAATTTTCTATATCTTGATGATTAAATGCATTCAAAAATCGAGGTAAGAATGACAGCAGGCTTTCTGCTAATTCAGTGATTGAAGAAAGATCAGTGGTAACTCTGACTGCTTGTTCTTCAATAGAATTGAAATATTTAGAGTTAAAGTTATGGAACTTTTATGTAAAAAACAACTGCACTTATTATCATTTAACAGTTAATGACCATTGCCAGATTTTCTGTAGCAAGGAATACATGACATGCCATTCCATTGTACTAAAAAGTGTCAGAGATGGGATCTGTGAACTTCCAATTTTCACATCTCCAAATAAGTCTTTCTCTATAATTCTGCTGATTTTAGAGAAACTGAGAACTATTTTCTTTTCTGGAAGTAGTATGATAACATCTTACCCATTTGTGTTTCCTGAGTTTTTGTTTGTTTGTTTTCGTTTGTTTCATTTTTGTTTTTCTTTTTCTTCTTACTGTCTTCAGGAAATTTAGGCTAAGGTTTTTTGTTTGGGCTTCTATAAGAAAACACATTAGGCTGGGGTGGTTTATAAACAACATAAATTTATTTCTTATAGTCCTGGACATTGGTAGGTCTAAGAAGAAGGTATGGGCAGATTTGGTAATTGGTGGGAAATCACTTCTTGGTTCATAGACAGCTATTTTTTTTTTGCTGTATCCTCAGGGAAGGGGCAAGGGAACTACTTAGGGTCTCTTTTATTAGGACTCTCATCCCATTCATGAGGGCTTTACTCTTATAATCTTATCATATGTAAGAAAAATAAATATTAAAAATGAGAATCATTATAAGCTTCTGTGAAAATTTCAAGGATCCAAATATACATCTGGTTGGAATTAGTGAAGAAAAGAGGGCAGAAGTAATACTTGATGAAATTATGAATGAAAACTTCTCATAATTATCCACATTACAACCCATGCACATAAATCTAAGAAACTTTTGAAAACCATTTAATATAAAAAACGGCAAAATATTTGGGCAGAAACTTCACCAAAGACAACACATGGAATGCAAATAGATACATGAAAAAAAGCTAAGTATCATTAGTCTTGAAGAAAATGCAAATCAAGGTGCACCTGGGTGGCTCAGTCGGTTAAACATATGACTTTGGCTCAGGTCATGATCTCACAGTTTGTGGGTTTGAGCCCGCATCAGGCTCTGTGCTGACAGCTCAGAGCCTGGAGCCTGCTCAGATTCTGTGACTCCCTCTCTCTCTCTGCCCTTCCCTGCATGTATTCTAAACAAATAAACAAACAAACATTAAAAAAAAGAAAATGGAAATCAAAATCACAATGAGATAACATTAGACATCTATTCAATTGGTTAAAATGAAAAGAACTGACCATACCAGGTGATGTGAAGATTGTGGAGGAACTGGACTTCTCACATACCCCTGGTGAGCAAGTGAAATGATACATCTATTTTGGAAAACAATGTGGTAGTTTCTTTAAAAATTCAAAGATATACATACTACATGATCCTGGCATTCCACTCCTACTTATTTATCCAAGAGAAATGGAAGCATATGTCCGTTCAAGACTTGTTCCCAAATTCTCATGCTCATAGCAGCTTTATTTCTAATGGACTAAAGCAGAAATAACCCAAATGTACATTATCAGGTGAATGGATAAAAACATTTAGGTGCATTGGTCCAAGATGATACCACTTGGTAATAACAAGAAATGATTTATGCAATGAATTTGATTTAGGGATGAATCTTAAAATAATTATGTTGAGTGACAAGAGACTAAAAAAAGAATACACATTATATGATTACATTTATATAACTTTTGGATAATTTTGTTTAATGATTTACTGCAGAAATAGATCAGTGGTTGCTTGAGGAGACCAGGGGATGGGAATAGAAACAGGAGAGAAAAAATGCAAAGGCATGAGAAAACTTATATGATTGATGGATATATTTACAGTCTTGAATTGTAGAGGTTTCATGTGTCAAAATTTACAAATTATATAAAGGTGAGAAGTGTTATGTTAGCTATACCTCAACACAGCTATAAAAAAGAGTTTAAAGATATCCTTTTCTGTCCTCTGACTGAAGAATTACTTTTAAAATTTCTGGGAGGAAAATAGATTAAAAAGTACCACAAAACCTTGTTGCCAGATTTTTTTTCAAAAAAATTTTTTTTCAAAAAAAAATTTTTATGTTTATTTATTTTTGACAGACGAGAGACAGAGCATGAGTGGGCAAAGGGCAGAGAGAGAGGGAGACACAGAATCTGAAGCAGGCTCCAGGCTCTGAGCTGTCAGCACAGACCCCGATGTGGGGCTTGAACTCACAAACCGCAAGATCATGACCTGAGTCGAAGTCGGACGCTCAACCGACTGAGCCACCCAGGCATCCCACGAGATTTTCTTTCAATTGACAGTCACTGGCACTTGATCACAAAATATTCATATCAGTTGATGAACACATTTATTTGATGAAAAAAGAGGGAGGCGAACTAAGAAACAGACTCTTAAACGATAGAGAACAAACTGATGGTTACTGAGGGCAGGTGGGTTAAATGGGTGATGTGGATTAAGGAGAGCACTTGTGAAGAGCACTGGGTGTTGTATGAAGTGGTGAATCACTAAATTCTACTATTAAAACTAATATTACACTGTATGTTAACTAACTGGAATTTAATGTTTTTAGTGTTTATTCATTTTTGAGAGAAAGAGAAAGAGAGCGAGTGGGGCAAGAGCAGAGAGAGGAGGGGACACAGAATTTGAAGCAGGCTCCAGGCTCTGAGCTGCCAGCACAGAGCTGGATGCGGGGCTTGAACCCACAAACCATGAGATTATGACCTGAGCCTAAGTCAGATGCTTAACCAACCTCATGAGCCACCCAGGCACACCAGCTAACTGGAATTTAAATAAAAACTTAAAGAAAAAAAACCCTTCAAAATGCATTTCAAATGTACCATGTGACATACAGGAATAGAAAGAAAGAAAAAATACACAGTGTAGTAGCCCCTCTTAACGATCATTTCATTTTCCACAGTTTCAGTTACCCATGGTCAATCACAACCCAAGGGCAGATGATCCTCCTCTGACATATCGTCAGAAGTCATTAGCAGACTAATGCTACCTCACAATGCCTAAATCATTCGCCTCACTTCACCTTGTCACATAGATATTTTATCATCTCATCATAAGGGTGAGAACAGTATGCGAAGGTATTTTGACAGAAAAAGAGAGACCACATTCACATAACTATTATTAGAGTATATTGTTATAATTGTTCTATTTTATAGTTACTGTTATTAATCTCTACTATGCCTAATTTGTAAATTAAACTTTCTCACAGGTAGGTATGCATAGGAAGAATCATAGTATATTTAGGATCAGGTACTATCTGTGGTTTCAGGCATCTCCTGGGGGTCTTGAAACAGATCCCCAGGACAAGGAGGGGCTGTTGTAAAGCTTATTCTAAGAAAGTTCACCATGTCATTGTTTCACTACAGTCAGCTCTGATTTGCTACTCAGAGATCTCCCTCCTTCTTCTTCCTTTCTGTTACATACCTACAAATACTCTGCATTTTCCTGCAGGTAGCCATGCCATTTTTACCTTTTATTTTCTTCTTTGCTTTGTGATTTATACTTGTGAATCCAGCCAATTTATTCTTGCTACTACTCTGCTTCCCAGAGTCTAAATTCAGGACCCTCCGTAGGAAGGATGGAATTAATGATGATTTGTGATTTTCCGAATTCCGGACTGGTCAAGTCAAATTCAAGTTAGAGAAACAAAGAAATTATAGACTATAGTTCACTCTCCTTTCCTTTATCCAACGCTTCATCCCTAACAATGTGGGTCATTTTAACTTACACTAACTTGTACTTTTAGTGGGCATATAATAATAGAAAAATAGTTTACAGCTATACAATGTGTGGTGTGTGTGTGTGTGTGTGTGTGTGTGAGAGAGAGAGAGAGAGAGAGAGAGAGAGAGAGAGAGAGAGAGACATCCTCTCCTAAATTATCCTCAGAAACTTTATCACGTAAGAACTGTTATTTCTCCCATTTTACATATAAGAAACTGAGGCATGGAGAGATTAAGTAAATTGCCCAGCATGAAGAGATACAGGCAGTCTGGCTTCACAACGTGTACACATGTGGAAAATACTGAGAAGAGAAGAGCTGACGGGCGTCATTCCAGCAATTCAGAAAAGTAGAACAGATCTATTAAACAGTCCTTATTTTCTTATGTCCTATACCTAAGGACTCCACTTAAAGAATTATTTTCCAGATTGGCTTAGGATTTATAGTTCCATTATCTAGGAAGAAAGAAGAGTGAGAAGGCACTCAGTAACTGAGAGGAAAACAAGCAAATGTCAATTTTGAAATTGTTATTTAATTCCAAATAATTAAAGATAATAGGATGAAAGATGTGTGTTTGAGTGCAAATGGCTGCTGATGTATTCTTCAAACACAAAAGCCAAAGAACAGTGATTTTCAGAAAGCCAACAAATAAATTTAGTTTCTAGCCAACTTAGAAATAAACACAAAACATTAAATTTGAAAAAACCCTTCCTCTTTTCAGAACTACCCCCTTACTTTAGGAATTATCATTATTGAGCAAAATAAGATAATAAACATCCCCGCCCAGAACCTGGGAGAAATAATTAAAAATCCTAGTTCCCATGGGGTTTTTTGGTATCAAGGTTCATATGGGAAGGTCAAAGTCAATTAAGTGGAAACTAGAGCTAAATGACCCTGATTCAATAGAAACCTTGAAAAGGTATGAACGTTTTTTTAAAAAGTCATCATAATTCTCTGAATTGCAGGTATTTTCTCTTCAGGCAGCCTGCCAAAGCCCTTTCCTGCCAATCAAAGTAAGCTGTGTGTGCTACTTTTTGATGGTATTGCCCATGATAAACCTTAAATGGTACAGGAGTTCATTTCAGATAGAGATCTGGAGCTAACTTATCCAACTTATCTGGTCAGAAAATCTTGCTGTAAATCTTTCAAAAACAAGATGACTTATGAGATTTTTAGTAATCCTGGATTCTGTCTGGGGAGAAAATGTGACAGGAGTAGTCGTCTCTATGGTTTCAGTTAAGACTAGGAACTACACGACCCAGGCAAATATAAACCCACATGTGAGCAAGAATTCCAAGTCATCCCAGAGTCCATAGTGTAAGAAGCATTAAAGTATGCGTGCTTGGTGAAGTTAAATTTTATTTACCCCAAGGAGTTTCCAATTTTAGCAAATTCATTGCACTCAGGATTAGAAATAATTATTATCCATTATGACTTTTTCTTCAAAATCAAAATCTGATCTCCAGTCTTGTTTTCTGGAGAATAAATAAAAATGGTAGTGCATTATCTCAAGTGTCATCTGACCCTTGTAGTGATCTAGATGGGCTAAACTGATTTAGAAAAGGGATGAGGATAGTCTCAAAAGCTAATGCTGAAGCAAGAGGTTTTCAATAATTTGGACTTAGTTTGTACTTTTTTTTTTTTTCTTTTGCATAACAGTCACTGGGCAAAACAGACTTTTAAAGGAGATTTAAGGGAGATATAAAAAACTGGGGTACTTTAGAAATACTGAATAATGTAATAGTTGTCTATAATACGTTTAAATGCTTTGGGGATAATATTAAATGATACAAAAACACAGCCTTGCTAACATAGATGGTCCTCCTGTACCCAGAGAAAAGCAAACACTTCAAAGTGCCATTTTTGGCCCTTAGATTTATTATATAATTATTAAGAAATAATCCTCCTCCTGTCACTGTCTTCTTGAAAGATTTCAGGCAAAACACTAAATCTCCCTTGACCTCAATTTAGCCATCTATAAAATGAAGGGGTTGGAACAGATTCTGTGTCTTGTAACTGTAAAATTATATGCTCTATATTATTTCTCCATTTTTTTCTTTCAGTTCCCCCTACTGACATGAAGACCTTAAAAAAAAATGAGTAGTACTTACTATATGCCAGGCCACTTAAAATTATTCGTGAAAATAGACACAATAAAGCTCTGAGCTATTTTAAAACTCGATTTTATAGATAAGGATACTGAAGTCCAATAAGTTTAATATGTTGCCCAGACTCATGCAGATCATTAAGGATATAACAGCAATTTAGATTCAGGCTGACTTGAATACAAATCTCATATACTTCTACTGACTATGCCATATCCAAGCAAGTACGTAATGTCCAATATATTTGGTATTTTAAATGTGCTTGTAAACTATTGATCATATGCCCTTTGAGTCAACATTACAGAATATATTAAAGAATATATATTAAACAATATATATTAAAGAATATATAATGTTGGTTTAAAGAAAAAAAATACGAGACACAGGAACTTGTGACTCTGAAACATCAAGAAGAAATAACAGAAAATAGCAAGTTAATGTAGACTTAGCAGCCCAATCCAATCATACCCTCCAAAGCACAGAGGTTTACTTTTGAGAGAAGCTGAGGGTCAAGTTGCAAGAAAAATGATGGGGAAAGGGCTACAGCTACACAGATTATCTAAGTGCATAAACTTGTTAAAGGTTTTGAAGAAAAAGTTGAAAAATATTGAAATTAGGGAATGGCTCAGTTGGTAGAGCATGAGACTCGATCTCAGGGGTTGTGAGTTGGAACCCCATGTTGGGTGTAGAGATTACTTAAAAATTTTTAAAAATATATATTTGAATTAAAAATAATTGTACAATAACAAAGCATCATATTGGAGCATAAGAAAATGGTGCTTTTTGTGCCATCTTGACAACAGGAGATCAGGTGATGGATTAAATACATTAAATTATCACTATCCATATCGTTGGCATCCCCGGAGGAAATCTTTTTGGTGAGATAAGGAGAAGAGATAGATACCAATGTTATCTTTCTTTTAAGGAATGAGAGATTAAATCTAAGAAGTATAAAAATTTAGCATTAAATAAGATTTCTCAGGGAATATAAACTCTAAACTCACACATACCATACATTGTATATGCAAATTTTAGTAATCATTATTAAGTACTTTTAGAGAATGAGTTTAATTATTTTTTGACCTAAAGCCTTAATTTACAACTAATTTCTATTTAATGATTTAGTTTAACAGATTTTTCCTTGATTAAAATTATGTATGCTCATTATAGAAAATGTGCAATATATAATAAACTGCAGAGAAGAAGTCACTAATGTTAATATTTTCTTTTCATCCATGTGTATCATACCTCCTGAAACAATGGTGCTATGTAGGAAATCATCCTGAATCTCAGTGGTTTAAAACAAACAAACAAAAAATTAATTTGGTTATTTTTCTTTAAAAAATTTTTTTCTTAACATGTATTTATTATTGAGAGAGAAAGGCAGAGCATGAGCATGGGAGGAGCAGAGGGAGAGGAAGACACAGAACCTAAAGCAGGCTCCAGGCTGTGAGCTGTTAGCACAGAGCCTGATGCTGGGCTCGAACTCACAAACCACAAGATCATGACCTGAGGTGGAGTCAGATGCTTAACTGACTGAGCCACCCAGGTGCCCCTGGTCACTTTTCTTCAGGTCAGCTAAATGTAGCTGCTCTAGATTGAGCAGAGGTAGGCTTGATTATAATAAGCTGTAGGCTGGGTCTGGGTGAGCTGACATGTCACTGACCCACCTTCATATATCAGATTACACAATGCATGCCCTTCTCATCATTGTGACAGGAGTATAAGATCAGTCAAGGGGATCATTAGGATTCCATGAAGGAAATTACACACTATCACTTCCATCCATATTCTATTGAGCAAAGTAAGGTTAAACCCTACATCTATTTTTTTTTTCCCAATAAAAATCTTAGAAAGTTAGCTTAGTAAGAAATTTATCAAGATTAATGTGGCTAGAATTTCTAAGCAAATAACTTTTTTATGAACTCAAGGAAAATATTTTACAGTCCCCATTTATAAATCCTTTGATTGTAAGATAAACTACTTTTATTTAATTTTTTTTAACGTTTATTCATTTTTGAGAAACAGAGAGAGACAGGGCATGAGCAGGGGAGGGACAGCAAGAGAGGAGGACACAGAATCTGAAGCAGGCTCCAGGCTCTGAGCTGTCAGCACAGACAGTTTGGGTTCTTGAATCCAAGAACCCTGAGATCATGATCTGAGCTGAAGACAGACACTTAACTCACTGAGTTACCCAGGAACCCCAAGATAAACTACTTTTAGTTTGCATTTATTTTTCACTCCTCAGTAGATAAAACTTAATTATTTCAATCAGCACTCTGCCTTTTGTTGTAAAGAGCCTGTCAGACACATAGTTAAATATGAGAATGAGATATCACCTCCTTATAAAATCTAATAATTAAATCATCCTTCTATGGAAGCAAGTATTATAAATGGTTTGGTTTTATTATTAGTAATGTTAACTTTAAATACATGAAGTTATTTGTGCTTTTTCTTCCACGATGCAAACTATAGCTCTTGAGTGTCTTCCAAGTTTATTTATTTCTTAACTCATATATATCCATTGCCCAGGTTATATAAAGTTTGACTGATTGAAATTAATAACTCTTTGATAAGAGCAGAAATTTATTTCTACATGTAGTAATCAACTCTAATTTTTAAGACACTAGGTTGTATTGTAGGATGTATTGTATTGTAGACACTAGGTTGTATTTCTAGATGGAAATTTCTATATATTGAAAATGTACAGAATACAAACAAACTGGATTTTATATCCTATGGTCAAATGTTTTACTGTTTGCTTTACTAATTTTTATCAGTGTTGATCAAGTTTCCCTTCCCTTTATTTCTTCAGTTTCTTTATTTTATAATTGACAGATATATTATAGATAATGTGCTGAAAAATATTTGTCAATCCCCCAAGTCAGGAAATGAAAATATGAAGACACATGTTTACTCAAATGTTGTCTTGGTCATTGAGTATGCTACAACAAAATACCTCAGACTGGCATATAAACAACATAAATTCATTTTTCACAGGTCTGGAGGTCGGAGGTCTAAGATCAGGATGCCAGCTGTCAGGTGAGGGCTTTTTTCTGGATCTCAGACTTTTGAGTTATGTCCTCACATGGCAGAATGGGGCTAGGGAGTTATGTGGGGCTTCTTTTATAAGAGCATTAATCTCAGTCATGAGGGCTTCACCTCACAAAATGAGCAGCAGGCAAAAGTTTATTAGAATATAAGATTAGAAAGGAAGAATAGTAGGAAGGTTCTCTTTACAGAGAGGGGACATTTGAAAGTGAATGCGTGAGGACTAGAGGCAAGGGTCCTTGTTTTATAAGGTTCTGGTCAGCCCACGCTGTTCCCTTTCTCCTTGTTCCTTCTCAGGTTTTACCCTTATTGGCTTGATAGCTCTACGTGCTGGGCTGTCCATTCTTGATTGGCTCATTTCCATTGTATGAGGGGTGGTCTATGGCCATATTTTGGTCTCTTGACAAATTCCTAAGAGCAAACCTGAGGGGGAGTAGGTGGGGTCTATTACATTTTTAAGAGGAACCTTATGCCTGAGGGGGTTTGCTGTGGTCAGACACTCCCAGCATTTTGTTTGTTCCAAACTACATGTTTTTCCACACCCAGGGACCTCACGCCCTATCCTTTCTCTCTCTGCCTATTTTATCCTATCTTTCTTACCATACCGTTACATTGGCATTAGGATTTCCACATATGAATTTGGGGGACACAAACTTTCAGACCATAGCCAATGTGTACTTAAAATTCTATCTTATTGGTGACACTTTCACTGTAGTCTTCCACTCCAGGACAGAAAGCTTGTTCAGTTATATCTCTTGATCCTTTGCTGAGCAACTTACAGAAAAATCATTGTTTAGTGGGAGGAAAAAAAATGACCTCTGAGCTATAAGATAAAAAGTAAAGTAGACCAGGAAAATCTTACAAATTGTGTGTAATCAATAAAATTAACAGCTTATATCAATCCATGCTTGAGTTAGAAAACCTATGTGATAACAGCTCGTTTTGTCAGTGGAAAGCCACATGTCTATTAAACCCTGAAGCTCTATCAGATGAATGTCATACATTCAATAATTGCCTTTATGTAAATTTAGCCTTAATGAAGTCTAAGTTTATACTGGAAAAAATACCTGAAAATTTAATGTCAGCTCAAGATCTATGTGCTTTCTTGTGGTGTGTGGGAGTTTCTGTAATGTATTTTTTTTAATTACACCTGTGTAGATTTCCACATAAGGACCGTATATCACCTTTATCATCATAATTTAATTTATTAAGTTAATGTTATATATTACGTGGAATTACATTAGCTGTTATTCAAACCTAGTTTAGTAGCGTATGTTCAAACTAGATCACGTGCATCTGAGCATAAATGGGTATATATACAAGGAGCAAGGGGCAAAAAAATGACAAGAATAAGAGAATTGCAAAGACATAAGTGTGAAATTGCACTGATTATAAATTCCTAACCTATCTAAATGTTGTATTTTACTTATAATTATAAATTAATTATATAAATATGATATAATGTTATAGATCCTTTCTTATTTAAAAAAAAATTTTTATCTTTATTTTTGAGAGAGAGACAGAGACAGAGTGTGAGCAGGGGAGGGGCAGAGAGAGAGCCACACACATAGAATCTGAAGGTTCCAGGCTCCGAGATGTCAACACAGAGCCCGACCAGAGGCTTGAACTCGCAGACCGCAAGTCAGACACTTAATTGACTGAGCCACCCAGGTGCCCAATCATTTATTTTAAAAGACTGTTATAATTGAAGTCAAGAGACCCTTGAAAATTTGGCTACATGCCAAAATTAAAGATATAACTTTATTTTCTTTGAAGGCAAAATTATAAGCAATATTTATCCTCTCTGTCAAAAACAATTGTAATACAGCAACTCACACCACCCCAATGGGTCTTCTACTGGACTCTCCTAAATGTTCTACTGGACTCTTACATTATTTATTAATTAAACATATTATTTTATTGAGAGCTTACTATCTGCCGGGAACTGTGTTTGTTTTGGTTGTAAAATCATGAGGACACATAACATCACTGCTCTCAACAATTGTGACTGATGAAGGAAGGAGCATCATTCTTGTAAAAGCTGCAATTTTACAAATTTTTCCCAGGGATTCCTTAATGGACATTTGACATTGTTACAAAATGTTTCCAGTTCCTAAGACACCTTTGAAAATCAATTATTTTGCTTCCTACTTTGTGTTTGTACATAGGCATATGTATATAGCTTTTAATGTAATCAAAGATTTTAATTTTTTATTTCCTTTTTCATTTATTTCTACTCTTATTTGTATTATTTATTTTTCTACTTCATTTGTCTTTATCTTGTCATTTTTTTCTAAACTAGCACATTAATTTTCAAATATTCTTATTTTTAAGATAGACATTTAAATTATAATTCTCTCTCATTATAACTCTCATATAACAACTGAACTTATGAGCATGGGTATGTTTTATTTTTGTGTTTTCAATTGCATTTCATATTTTTCATAAATATATTTTCTTTGATTCATGGGCAACTTCTAAAAGTATTTTTTCCAATTTTGATTTCCAACAAATGGAAGATTATGATTCATAATTGTGTTCTGATTTATAATTGTATTGCTTTGTGGTAAAGGATGTGGTATGTATTGTATCAATTTATTGGTATTTGGAGGGACCTTTTACTGCTCTGGTTTATAGTCAGTTTTTATACTTTCTTAAATGTGTGCTTAAAAACAAATGAATTTTCAAGAGTGAGATTTTGGAGAACAGAATTTTATACACATGCAAACACAAACACCTACACATGTGAGCAATTTATTAATTGTGTTGTCAAATTTCTATATCCTTTTGAATGAAATTCTAGTAGTATATAGAATTCCTTCATTTTGACTGTGCTATGACCCTACAGATTGTACTCTGTTAAATGAATATATGACTTCAAATATAATATTTGAGAATTAGTTTCCTCAATATCCTATTGCTTCTCTTTCTAACCTTGATCTTTGCCCAAATGGTAAGTCCTTTGGTAATTTACTCTCACATAGATTATATAACTAAATCATAACCCATTCCACAATTCTGTCTTTCTAGATTTATAACCCTGGCCTTCCTACAGCTATAAGTTTACCTCTCCATTTTGCCTTAATCTCATTAGTGATCTTCTAGTATAAAATAAAACTCCTCTCTCTCTTTAACCCTGCTGTTCCTATGTCACCTCTGCTTCTAGACCTATTTTAGCAGGCAGCCTCAAATACTTTCTCCTTCTGTCTGAGGTTTAGTCTATTGATAACATAGAGAAAAGGCAAACAACCATAAAAAAGGTTATTGCATCTTAATCTCTTATTAAGCAAAATACATCACACTCTAAAAATGATGCAGTCTAACATTTGATAGGCTTTTGAATGCTCACTGTCATGATGACCTAACATTCCAAACTATTGATCACAGAAAAGTGGACCAGAACAGGATATTTCTCTTCCAGTTTTTTGTCCATTCCTGAGTTTGAAAATTTTCTTTTAAGATTCTCTTATCAGAGAAACCAGATAAGGTTATTGTCATTTTTGCTCTAGTTGAATTGATTCTTTGGCTATATTATATATTTCAGTGGAAGTTATAAAAAAGTTTTATTTCAACTGAAATATTCAATGCAAAGATGTACTTCTACTCTCAATTAAGGAGACAACCTAATATGTTTCCAGTTTCTACTTCATATGTTCTGAATGATGAATGTCTTTTTTCTGCTTAACTTAACGTCTTTTAGACAACGCTTTGCAAAATTTCTTTAAAGAAATCAAAACAATTATCCAAATCTATATGAATAGTTCCTGAGGCTTTTCTTTTGTCAGTCTGATATTCTCATTTTCACTAATAATTTTGCTTCAAACCACTAAATATTTTCCCCAAAGGTATCTTTCATTTTATCTCCTTTTATATGAAAAACTCATATCCATGAGAGTATTGTCAAATAAAAAAAAAAAAAAAAAAAAAACCTGGGAAGAAAGTAAAATGCTCTAAAATTACCTCATTAGTCTTTCAACTCTTCTGTTTACTGCTCCAAAGTGGTAAGATAGTCAGAACTCTTTTCTTAGGTCCCTGAATCAGTCACGAATGAATTATTCAATCTCTCTTATTTTCTTATTTTCTTCTTCCTTATTTACCTTTTTCTTTCTTCTCCCTAAATAAGAACTTTATCAGGGCACTGCATTGAGGGTCACTTAACATAGATTCAGTTTATATAATGAGATTCTTGAGTTCAATTTTCTTTTATTTATTTATTTTTCAGACACCCATTGTGAGAAGTGATTAGTTTTCAGCTCTTGTCAAGATAATATCATGTACAACCTTAAGTTTACTGACAACTATTTTTAATTTGCATTGATATTAATATTTTAAAGACAACAAATATAGGAAAGATAGGTATTTTTAACCTAAAGGTGAACAGAAAGACACTGAGCCTCCATCTATCCCTTCTCGTATTTTAAATTCCTCAATCCCTTAAAAAAATACAATCATGCAGTCAATTATAATCTAATACAATTAGGCCTACATAAATGTAAAAACCATAGCTTCCCATACTTTAAATGACATTAATCTCATGCATATACATATGTCCCTTTTCAAAAACATAGTTATCCTACATAAACACATATGATGTCCTACATTGATCTCCAATTCTTAGTATTAATGCCTTTTGTAATCCTCTTTATTTAATATTTATTTATATTTGAGAGGTGGGGGGCGCAGAGATAGAGACAGAATCTGAAGCAGGCTCCAGGCTCTGAGCTGTCAGCACAGAGCCCAATTTAGGGCTCAAACTCATAAACCATGAGATCATAAACTGAGCTGAAGTCAGACGCATAACTTACTGAGCCACCCAGGCGCCCCTGTAATCCTTTCTTTAAAAAAAAAAAAAAAAAGTATTTTGAGAGAGAGAGAACGTGTGCTTGCATGTGTGCATGAGGGGGAGAGGGGAAGGGGCAGAGAGGCTCAGCATGGAGCCAGAGCCAGGGCTCCCTCTCACAACCACAAGATCATGACCTGTGGGGAATAAGTTTAGAAATTCCCAGGGTTTATACCAATGGGTTAACGAGGCACAAAGAATTACAAAGCCATAGGATGCTCACACTCAAGCTTGGGTAAACAAGATAAGACCCCCAGACTAAAGTAGGGAGGGGCAAAGGCCCCAGAATAAAATAGGGAGGGGCCAGTGCCCCCAGAATAGAGAGGGAGGAGCAAAGGCTCCCAATACAAAGGAATAGAGGTAAGCAAGATTAGGCATTCCGGCAAAAACGCCCCCCAATTTAGTACTATAGCAGAAAGCTGCTTTCGCAGGAAGAACCAAATGAGATAAACAGGTATATAGAGCTATAGACCTCTGCGCTGTGCTGCTTGTGCTGCTGTGGATGAAGCTGCTCAAAGCAGAGCTGATTAGCAAAAGAAAAGGTGCCTTGTTTACCCTGAGGTTATTTCCCCTATCCGTCTTATCCCCTAGGCTAACTAAGATAAACAGACAGGGCACCTCCTGTCTGCTGTTAACAACCATCTGCCCATCTGCCCAGTGCCAGGATTTTGTTTCATATTGACTGAAACCCCAAACACCTTATATCTTCAAAACCCCCTTTCCCTCATGCCCATGAGTTAATGTTTACAGATTCATTGTCTCTTTGTGCGCGCCCATCTCGTTTGTAAGCCTTCTGATCTTAATAAATATGGGGCAAGGACCCTTATTCGGGGCTCTTGTTTTTTTCCTGGACATTAGCCATCTCGCTTTAATCTTGCATCCCGCTCTCCTGCTGGCCAAGAGAGAATTTAGACTATGACCAGAGCTGAGACAAAAAGTCAGATGCTTAACCAACTGAGGCACCCAGGTACATCCTGTAATTCCTTCTTAAATGTGGGCTAAAGCTAGTAGTTAGCTTCTGGTCAGTATATCACAGCAGAAGTGAAAGGTTACCATTTCCATGATTAGGTTGTACAAGAATGAATTTCTCCTGTAGTGTGCACTATTTGATGCTAGGAATGTACGCTCAAAGATTCTTGTTGGGTTGGGGTGCCTGGGTGGCTCAGCTGGTTAAGCACCCAACTTTGGCTCAGGTCATGATCTCGTGGTTCATGGGTTTGAGCCCCGCATAGGGCTCTGTGCTGACAGCAGAGCCTAGAGCCTGCTTCAGATTCTGTGTCTCCCTCTCTCTCTCTGTTCTTCCCCTGCTCGTTATATATTTTATTTATAGATTTATATTTATTTATATATTATATACATGTGTATATATATACACATATATGTGTATATATACACATATATGTGTATATATATATATATATATATATATATATATATATATATTTAAAGATACATTCTTGTTGGATCATTCCTGTGAACAATCTTTCCCTGCTCCAATTAAGGAAAGGTTATATAATTTAAGAGTGAAACTAACAAGAATGAATAAATGCTTACTCATTCTACTACAAAATATACTCCTAGCTTGTCAATAACTCCCAGATCTGAGTCTGTTCACAGTTGAAGAGATGATCATAGAGAAAGGTTTTATCAATGTAAATACTCAGAATGCGTCTATAGTCCTCCTACAATACACTGAAACAATTTTCTAAGTGTGCCATTTGTAAAGGAAAATACTCGAACATGGAGTGATCTTTAGAACAGTAGTTCTTCATTATGATGGTCCCCAGCTGCTAGTGAGGATGTAAATGGTAATTGGTGTGTTACCTATATCTGCTTCATGGTGGGCCCCAGAGTACCTAAAACTAAATATTCTCATGATATTTTCTCTAATATGGAGACTATTTGGAATAAATAATTTTGCAACAGGAATTGCCCCCACCCCACCCAAGGTGGTTCCTTGACTTTTGTAGCATGGATTTTATGGTGAAAAATAAATAAATAAAATAAAGCCCAATAAATTCCCTTCCCCTAAAAATATAGTCAATAAAAATAATTGCCTTCTTCTAGGGAATTGCAGAGAGTAGCAACTCAATCAAATACTTCAAAGAAGCACTGGTATGGACTTCCATTTCTTCTCCTGAGTTTTAAATTTGTCAGTTTGGTCAAAAAGATGGCCAATTCCAGTCCTCATCTTAGTTGACCTTTCAGTTTTTATCATAGGTAACAGTTCCTCATCCTTGAAACCTTATTTTCTGAGGTCTTCCTGAATCCTATAGTTTTTCCTTCTACTTCTAACATTGTTCCTCTCATTTTTCTCTGTTTCCTCATAGTTTCCAAATCCTCTGATTTTTTTCCAGGCTTTGTTCTTCAACTTCCTTCTTCCTCTATCAAAACTCCATTTTCTGGTGTTTCATCTCACTTGATGGCTTTAGTTGCCATCTATATGTTAATGACTCCCAAATTTATAACTTCAGGCCTCCTCTAAATTCCAGAGATATTAAAATTCCTTGACTACACGCCTTCACTTACACATCCAATTGCAACTCAAAACTCTTATGTCCAACAGTGAACTCATAATCTTCACTACGTCCACTCCAAACCTGTTCTTGCTTGGTATTCTTTTCAGTTAAGGATAACAATCTCATCCTTCCCTTATTTACTCATGGAAATACCTTGGAATAACTCTTGACCTCATTTCTCCTGTCACATACTCTACACAAAGTGTCAGTAAATATGTTGACGCTAACTAGATATACCAAAGTATTTCCGAATCCAATTACCTTTCTCTGCTCCATGGCTATCACTCTGTTCCAGGTCATGATTATCTTTCATCTGGATTTTCTGAGACTCCTAAGCAGTTTCACTGTTTCTAATCTTTACCATCCCTCCCCAGTCTCCAAAGTCTATTCTCAACAGACAAGTAAGAATAATCTTTTAAAAAATCAAGCAGGTTTTGCCTTCCACTTCAGGGGCTTACTTATTGTCTGTCCCCTCAACAGGACTCTCCTGCTCACATTCTTCAGTCTCTTGGGCGTTCTCTCTATAACAGCCATTCCCATTCCAATATTGCCTGTCTTCCTACTCTCCATTTTTCCTTAGCAATGACTACCATATGTCAAACAATGCGTTTTATTTATTTAATTTTCTATGTTCCTGCACTAGAATGAAAACTAAACAAAGTATTATATTTTTGTTATTTAGCTGTTTCAAACCCACACTTAGAACTGTGACTAGCATAGAATACAACAATTTTATTGAACAAATTATTACAGTTTAAAATATTTTGAATTAAGAAAATGAATTTACAATGATAATTTTCCCCAAAAAGAGCAGAAATAATTGATTTTAATTTAAACCTTCCTTGCTTTCTGAGCAATTTGAGTCTTTGCAAATGCCCTGTTATAAAATTTTAGATATAAGACACAAAATCCGTATCTTGTAAAGAAGAACCATATTAGCAACATAGCCATTTTTGAAGACTTTATACTGTACAGTTTTCTTTATTTCCTAGTGCTCAACTCTGTTCCTTTTCTCCCTCTTTGATCAACTATTACAATTGTTTTTAAAGCAATGTTGAAAACCTGTGGGGAGTAGTAAGCATTTTTCTCAAGTTAGAGGTAAGATTTTCTATTTTATCAGTCAGTGCCAGTCCCAGTTGCTATGAGATATATTTCAAAGCTGATGTAAGCCTATGTATATGCTAACTGAAAAACTGTATTTGCCTTTTTTCCAAATGGAATTTTTCTGAGTTTAAAATGAACTAATTTTAAATATCCTGCCTAGATACAATTTCAAAGATGCATACTCATTACCCTCATGTGAAAATGGAAAGCAAAAGCATGCAGTGTATACAAAAATGTTATCTTTTAAACTACTTCTTCATTCTTCTTGTACCTTTTTAAGAAATGATTCCCTATGGTTATATAGAAAAAGTGAATATCCAAACACAGTAAGATTCAGTAAGATGCAAAAAATGATTCTATGCATTCAACATCTGTATTCTTTGTAGGCTTTCAAAATAATTATATAGGTATCTCGAGCACTGTTTTTCATTTAGTAGGTTTTCTTCAAATTTGGCTACAGTGGACTGAGTTTTTTACCAGATGGCCATTTGTCAGTGACTTTGTATAATGTTGATTTAATTTGTTTGTCAATGCCAGTAATATAAATTCAGTGTTGCATAACATGTGGTAGGCTCAGAATTGTATATGGTAAAGAATTAAAAATAAATAGTAAAGCTTAATTTTTTTATTATAATGTTGGGAAAGTTAAACGTTATATAGACATAAATTAGGATATTCTGTTAACTGAGAAACAAACTGGGCCTTGTAACTTGAGGAGGGGTCAAGACATAAATTCAAATATCCTATAATCTACATATATAAATACCTGTAAGTTGTATATCTAAAGAACCTTTAATCTAATTGAATATAATTACCCCTTTTCTGGCACAAATAGATGTTTGACTTCAGGTAGATATATCAGTCTACACTAGCTAAGCTTTATTGTAATAATCTCAGGATTTAAATAAATAAGTTTTTTTTGTTGTTGTTCATTCTCCATGTCTTGTTATATATTGTCAGGGAGTCTTGATTAAGGTGGCCAGATTTAGCAAATAAAAATAAAAGGTATTCAGATTTAAATTTCAGATGAACAATAAATACCTTTGTAGTATAAATATATCCCATGCACTAGAAGTATGTCTCCAAAGAGTATAAATATTGGATATATTTCTACTAACTTAGTTGTTATTGCTACCAAAAATCAAGTATTACTAGGTGTCTGGCATTTTATCTGACAACCCTACCCTTGACAGTCACTCAGGGAATCAAGCTAACAGAAAAGCCACAGTCACTGCCATTGGTGGTCATACCAGGGGAAAGGGGATCTTGGAGTTTCTATAGTAGAGGGCAAAATGTCAGGTCTCTCAATCTCATCACATTTCTTTTTCCTGTCCCATTATAGACTATCCAGGAGAGTGTCAAATTTTTTTCCCACCTCTTATTTCCCGAAACTTAATTCAGCCTCCAGAAGTCCTCCACAGGTTTACCAACCTATAATAATACTCTATGGTATAGTACATCGAGGAGAGTATGCTTCAATATAATCCTATTTTATTCTTTATTAAAAATGAAAATACATTCTCTTCTATCTCAGTAAGTATGGTTAAGAAAGATATAAAGCTATTGGTCATATCTATGTGATCATATGCTAATTAGTTAAAAGCAATTTTTGAAATTGCATCATTATACAATGTTTATCAAGTTTAAGAACTAAATAAAATGTAAAATAGGGTGGCTAGACATCTCAGCTAATAAGCAGCAGCATTGCTGGCATAATCCAATTGTACTTATTTTTTCAAACTGTTACTGAGAACTATTTTTTAACAAACAGTATCCTTACATATATTTTTATTTAGAACAAGTCTTGCATTAGAAAGGTTTAGTTCCATCTGTTGTTCCACATTTCTCTAACATTTCTTAAGAAATATAGCTTGATATTGATTATATATTGTCAGTCTCTCCATTAAGGGAAATATCAAATTGTGAATTTATTATAAATAGCTAATTGACCTTAATAACCTACGTTATCTATATTCAAGTAGTAGAGCAAATTAGGTTAATTTCAATGATGGAAATTTTGATTGAATTTGGGAGACTGTATTAGAGAATCCACATTATACTGAAACCACCAGTGACATCCTTTTGTACATTCCAGAACTCAGTATTCATTTTTGATACCTCATGAACTCGAACACCCAAGTTTATCTCTCATGATGTCCTGTAAACTTAATGTCCTATATATCTCTTCAGGACATCCATTTTTCTCAGCATTTACCATTACCACCCTAAGTACCATCATCTCTTTGCTTAAATCACATTGTAGATTCCTAGTTGATTTCTTCTAAATTACCATTAGCTCCTCCTAGTATATTATCTATGTTTCTTAAAGGGCGAACTTTTTTAAAAGAATAAAATCTTTCAACAATTTCCCATTTTGTTAGGATGAATAACTTTAACACAGTATGAAGTGCTGAGAGATCTAATTCTTTTTATTTATTTATTTATTTATTTATTTATTTATTTATTTATTTATTTTTGGGACAGAGAGAGACAGAACATGAACGGGGGAGGGGCAGAGAGAGAGGGAGACACAGAATCGGAAACAGGCTCCAGGCTCCGAGCCATCAGCCCAGAGCCTGACGCGGGGCTCGAACTCACGGACCGTGAGATCGTGACCTGGCTGAAGTCGGACGCTTAACCGACTGCGCCACCCAGGCGCCCCTGAGAGATCTAATTCTTGTCCACCTCCAACACGTGATCCTGTGTTTCTCTTCCTTTTGCTCTTTATAATTACAAACTTTTTTTTCCCCTCACATTTCTAGAAGGCATTTTAAGTTCTTCTTTTACAGGATCATTATCCACTAGGTTTCTTCTATCGGGAATGCCCTTATTTATACGTTCTTATAGAAATTGGGAAATAAAAAGCCAGATAAGAATTAGTTGAGCCAGATGAATGGTTAAACATATGCTGAAATTACTAACTAAATGGACCTAATGGTCTTGAGACTTTCTTAACCTAGAATTTTGATAAAAGCAATTTTCATAGAAATAGAGAAATGACCACTATACTTTGGTATAATGGATTCTCTATAGAGTAATAATTTTTCTGATTCTCTAAAAATGAGAAAATAGAGGAAATAGGCTCAAACTGAGAGAGAAAATATTTATTTTGTAGCAAATGTTTTTAAAATCCATTTTATGTGATAAAATTAAAATATCAGATGAGCTAACATAATTCAGGCAATATTTACTATTTATTATTTCCCTAGAAAAAATATTTACTATTTCCCTAGAAATATAATATTTAGTCAATAATAAAATACTATTTATAATAATAAAATACTATTTCTCTAGAAAATATTATTTCCTATTTCCCCAGAAAATTATTGTAAACTATTCTCTGGCAAAATAATTACTTGAAAGATACTTTCAGTTCTATTTTAGAGTTCATATGAAAATTCTTGGAGTTATTCTACAAGGACATATTCAAATTTAGTTCAAGGGATGAGGATATTTGGTTTCAGTTGTATTTTAGAAAAGGGGATTGGTTAGATGACCTATGGAGACCCTTCAAGCTCTATAATTTTATGAGTTAGTTTCTTCCTTCTTCACGAAATTGAATCAATTTAACTTACAGTTCTAGTCACAGGAATAAGAAACATGAAGTCTAGGGTCTTTGGAAAGGGCTTTGCTATTGACCAAATTTTTGACCCTTGGCAAATTGTTAAGTTCTCTTTTTCTGTGTTCTTTAAATGGCACTTTCAAAAAGTATTCTTTAGGGCTGTTTGAATATTAATTAGATAATGTATAAAAGGCAATATAGTAATGCTAAATGTCTCTTCTAACGAATTAACAAAAAGTTTGTGTGTTTCCCTTTTTCAAAGCACCACTATTCTTTTGTCTTTATTTTGCAAAAGCACAATCAAAAAACATATGTAAGTTTAAATAAGAGTACATTCAAGAAAAGTGTAGCTGCTGTCAATATATGTAAGGCAGTGTGCTAGATACTAGGGGTCTTATTTTGAACAAACATTCACATTCACTGTCTTTTGGGCTTAGGTCTTAGTGGGGAAAATTACAATTAGGGTTCCTTAAAGGACAATATGAGAGATGGGCCTCAAGTAGCAAGGAATAAGTTCAAATAATAGAAGACTCTGTGACTAAAATACAAACAGCAAGGAGAGGAGAACAGACATGGGATGAAAAGTGGTCTTCAAACTTTTTTTTAATGCACACCTTATCTTTTAAAACTATTGAGTATTCATCCATAGGACGTAAAACGTTATACTGGTTATTGTCTAAGTATAAGCACTAGTATATGATATCAAAATATACTATTATAATAAAATTTAATACCATGAAATAAAAAAAGGAGACAATAGGAACTTGCATATTAAATATGTATAATACCAAAATTAATATAAAGGGCACCTGGGTGGCTCAGTCAGTTAAGTGTCTGACTTGGGGTCAGGTCATAATCTCGCCATTTCCGAGTTCCAGCTCTGCATCAGGCTCTGTGCTGACAGCTCAGAGCCTGCAGCCTGTTTCAGGGAGATTCTGTGTCTCCCTCTCTCTCTGTCCCTCCCCAATTGCACTCTGTCTCTCTCTCAAGAGTAAATAAACATTTAAAAATTAAAAAAATATATATTTCTCGATTAAAACATATATAGAATTTAATATTTTTCTTCCAGCCCTAAATGGATTATCTTTGTTCCCTTTTGTTGCATATACCCCATTAGAGAGACCAGAGGGGTACAGCAAGAAGAGAGATCATGCAGATCATTCTAATCCAAGTAACAATCGTGGGTTTATTCCATTTGCAACAGAAACCCAGTGAAAATTTTAAAACATTGGAATGAATAAACTAATTTACATTTTCAAAGTAAAAGTGCTGACTCCTATGATTGATGCATAAAATAAGTTTAAGAATGGGGACAGCAAAATAAGTTTGGTAGCTATTGCAGAAGTTAAGTTAAAACAAGAAGTTAATTCCGATGCTGGCCATCGGAATGGAGAGAAGTTTAAAAAAAAGCCATCAGTAGAGAAGGTAAAAGAGTCTGGAGTTTATGATACGTGCATGTGATGTTCATAATATACGGGAATAAGGAAGATGGATTTGAGAATTGTTGAACATTTGTGCTGTTGGTTAATTTTTTTAAAAGCGGAAAATACCAGGCCAGAATCAGTTTCCTAGAATAAGATTGTGGAGGAGAGAATATTAGTTCTATTTTACACATGTTCATTTTGGGATGCCAATTAAATATCCTCATGTGGTTCTCCATCTGAGGATGCAAATTTAAATCAACAGGGCTTCTAGACAAAGATGTAAATGCAAATCAAAACCAAAATGAGACACCACCTCACAGCTGTTAGGATGGCTGATATCAGAAAGACAAGAGATAACAAAGGCTGGCAAGAATGTGGATACTAGGGAATCCTTGTGCACAGTTAGCGAGGATGCAAACTAACATACATCTTTTTCATTTATACCTAAACTTTCTAGAAAAGTGATTGTTTTGTTTTTGTCACATATGTGGTTGGATCTGAAAGGTTTATATGAATTCTACATTTGTTATGTCTAAGGAAAAAATGTAAATATTAAAGCCCCAGGAGTTTAGAGGTGCTGTGCCTTAAATCCAACCCCAAAGACTTAGAAACTGCAAAGAACATTATGATCTATGTCTAAAAACTGTCTACCTCATGCTGACCTAATTTTTCTTTATGCATTCCCTGTGATAAAGCATGTAATTATTCTTTTTAATGAATATTTTATATTTAATATATGTCTTACAATATAGCTATGTAAGTGTATACTAAAAATAGGAGAATTTGGACTGTAACAACAGATAAAATATTTACCAAAATTAATCCATGGTTTTTTCCCAGGACTCAATCCATGAGTTTTTACATTTACTTTAATAACCATAGGGGAGGTATTCTTCTAGCGTTACATCTCAGTAATTGATAGATCAAAGTTTCCTATCTCAGTCTCTGAGGTAGAACAATATCCACTTCTCACCAATATCCAGTTCTTTTTTTCTTGGGTCCCTGTGGAAGACTATGTCACTTGTCTGGCCAATATAACATAAGCATAAGTGATATGTGACATTTTGGACCTGAGGCAGTGAATCCTTCATGATTCTTCAGTCTGTTTTTTCAGGGATAGGCATTGTGTTAAAAATAAAGAGCCAGGATATTAAGGCCACCAAGTTCACTAAGTCACTGCATGCAGGATAGGTGTCCTGGAGAATTTGCATGAGTCAGAAACTAATGGTATTGGTATTAGTCCAGGTTGGTTGGCAGATTGATGCTTCTCCTGGGATTGATACCTTTTCTGAATCAATAGCCTTCTCATCTTAGTGATATTTCTCTTTTGCCTCTAATACAACTGAATGCTTCTTTATTTCTTAAAAAATGTTTTTTAGTTTTATTCCTGTACAATTGACAAATAGAAAATATATACATTTACAGTGTACAATATGATTTTTTGGCATACATACACATCGTGAAATGATTACCACAATAAAGATATTTAACATATATATTACTTCTCACAGTTATCTTTGTGTGTGTGTGTATGTGTGTGTGCTGAGCACATATATGATCTATTCTCTTAGCACATTTCAAATATACAATAACCATAACCAAATATACAACTATAACCACCATGTTGTACATTAAATCCCCAGAATGTATTCATCTTTTCCCACAACTATACTCTTTGACCAATATCTCATTTCCCACTCCTTCCAGTCCTTGGCAACCACCACCTATTCCCAGCTTCCATGAGTTTGACATTTTTAGATTCACTTATAAGTTGGATCATGTGATATTTGTCTTGCTGTGCTTGGCTTATTTCACTTAGCGTAATGTCCTCCAGTTTCATCCATATTGTTGCAAATGGCAGGATTTCTTTCTTTTTAAATTCTTTTTAATGTTTACTTATTTTTCAGAGAGACAGACACAGAGAGAGAGCGAGGAAGGGAGAGAGAAAGAGGGAGACAGAATCCGAAGCAGGCTCCAGGCTCTGAGGTGTCAACATAGAGCCCGATGTGGGGCTCAAACTCACAAACCGTGATATCATGACCTGAGCCAAAGAAAGATGCTTAACTGACTGAGCCACCGAGGCGCCCCTTTCTTTTTAAAGACTGAATAATAAATTCCATTAACTTACTTCTATTTAATGATAATGTTATTCTATGATGAGAGAATGGAAACATGTATTAAGGACTCTCTTGCACTCAGGTTTGCAAAGAACCAATGCTGGCCAGATGCCACTAATCAAGAGACTACAGAACTTGTTTCTTCTGTTTTTTCTCAGCAAGAAAATTAAACAGGTGGTATGGCTCTGAGTAGGATTCCTCAGCAGTGAATCCTATGGAAAGTGGAATCCTATGGAAAGTGTGTACTGTGACAGAACAGGTTTTACTGGCTGTGGGTTCACCATTGGATGGTGGCAGACTGTGATTCTGTAGCAGCCCAGGTGACTGGAACAGCAGATATAGCTATGGTGACAAAGAACTACTTAAACCTATGTTATGGCAGGAACAGGAACCAGAGGTTTCTCCAAGTAGGGATTTTTTTTTTTTTCACCTAAAATTTTATACCTGGAGAGGAAATATAACCTAAAGTATACACTACTATGAATATAATATTAGGTATGAAAAGAAATGATGAAATTTCTTTTAGTAATCTCTACACTCAATCTTCGGCTCATTAACATTAAGGCCTTCATGATAAATCCACAATCCTCTCAAAAATGTCTCAGAGTAGAGAATGCAGAACAGTAATGGTTAACTACATTACGGGAAGTCACTGTGTTTTGAAATATGGTTTCAGAACTTAACAGATATCCTATGTTGTGCTTTTGTGTGAGGGCCCAACACTGGAATGGCTTTTTGGAGAAAATGACAGGTGCCTTTGCAGATGATGATTTTGGACTTGACCCTTTATCTTTTAGAAATTGAAACTATATTCACCTTAAGAGCAGCACTTAGGCAGAGCATAGATCTTAGAAATGTCTTGGTAGAGGCTTATATATACTAAGTCAAGGAGTACCTTCATTTGAAAAGCTTCTGTGAATGATCATTGGAAAAATAACAAAGGACATGGCCAGAAGACTCCGAGTGATTGAAAATGACAGCTTTCTGATGCCTCCCCTTCATCCTCACCTTACATTTACTCTTCCTAGGTCAAATTCATTTTACAGCTTAACCCTTCAATTAAAAATATTTTTTTTTAAAGTTGAGATTCTGGAAAGATGAATATAACTAGAGAATTAAATGCATCACCATGATATTGAAGAATCCATGGGAGTGCAGAGAGATTCAGTGATAAAAAGGTAGGAGAGAGAAGCAATAGCAAGAGTGAGGGAGAAAATACATATTTTAGCAAGAAAAAAATTATACTAGGCAAACTAACTTTAGGGCTGTTGAAAGAGGAATTGATTTTTTTTTTTTAAGGCACAAAAATCCTCACAGAGAAGAGAAAAAGTTGTTAAATATCAATTTACATTAGATAAGAGTTTTGCAATATAGTACAAAAAAGAACTCAGAAGCTTTATTCTGTTACTGTAGCTACCTTATGCTGTAGAAGAAAGAAAAGAAATCAAATGTATTTATTTAATCCTTTTTGTCAGTAATACCCAGGGTGAAGAATTCATTTGTAGCTTTTCGGTGCTGAGTTGCATCTTAGAACTTCACATGTATTAAAGTAAAATGTAATGCCTTTTGATCCTAAGACTTCGGGATATAGTTCATTTCTACTTATGAAAAAAGGATGGCTTCTGTATAATTAAAATGTCATAGAAATTGCCTAAGAATCTATCAGTTATCAAAATAATGATCTTTACTACTTTTTGTTCATAGAATATATCTATTTAAATATTTGAATTTTTAAATTTTTATGTGATCCACATTTCCTTTCACACTGAGTTACAGAAAGTGTAAATTCTTATAATTCCATACTTTTAGAAATATTTAGGAGAGTGTATACAACAGCAAAAGAGAATATTTTTGTATTTTCCTTTAAGCTGTCATTGGGCTAATACTTTTTAGTTAAATAATGATCAGCTATAGAATCAAATATAGTTTGCCTTTAAGCTTTTTTACTCTTAAAAAAATAGATAGATAGTATAAAATGGAAGAAAACTCAATAGCATATTAAGAATTGCATCATTTATATTTAATACAAATTCCAGAAACCTGGATTATTAATGGAGTTTGAAAAGGAGGAGTGAGGAATACACTACCATATGGATGAGCCTTAAAAACACTAGGCTAAAGGAAAGAAGCCAGACATAAAAGACTATGTATTGTATGGTTAAGTTTCTATGGAAAACCCAGAATACATAGAGACAGAAAGATTGTCTCCACTATCTCTGTTGCAAGGGAAGAAAGACATGGAAAGACTAACGCATCAAGTACACGCTTCTTCACAGGAAGTGACACATATAGCTACTCGTATCTGGACAGGATGTCTATTTCATAGCAAATAACATGGACATGCCTACCACCTGAGAAGTGAGACAGTGCAGGTCTTCCATATTATCAGGAGAGCCAGACATCTTGATGAATAGTACTAGGTTCTAAAATAATGTATATTTTAAAGTGTTAGCTTTTTAGCTATGATCATGTGTTACTTAATCAAAGTTTATTTCATTTTTAAATACTGTTTCATTAAGAAAGAAAAAAAGAAAAAAAAAGACAAATTACTGAGAATCAGTTATAAAACATGTTAATGAAAAACAATCTTATAAAATCTATTATCTAACACTATGCTTATGATTTTTAGCATGCAGTGAGAAGGGCTAGAAAATACATATGTAAATATAATCAAATTGGTTATCTGCAAGTTATGAATAACACAGTCTATTCATATACTTTTCTAGATTCTTTCCAAAACTTTTCTAAAATGCATATTTATGATAAGCAATAAAATACTAAATGTTACTTTTAATGTGTTTAGTGTTTTGAAATGAACATCAATTTTTTGGCTTTTTACTATACTAGTATTTTGATCCCATAAGTGATATTTTACAATCAATGTTAATGTTTAAAGGACAGAATTACCATAGTCTCTTCTTATAATTATATATATATATATATATATATATATATATATATATATATATATGAAATTGTAGTAATAATATGGTTAAAATCTTTTATGGCCATATAATAATGAGGTTCAGTGTAGGTGCATATGTAATTTATGTTTTAATTATAATGGATATTTTTGTTTCTTCACTTAATTTGAAATAATGTTATTTTTAGACACAAAGCAGTAAATAGTAGAAGAAAGAGCAGTAAATAGGCTTAGAAGAGGAAAGGAGCTATGCCAGAACCTAGAAGGAAGAGTCCTATTGAAGAGACCACCTTGAGAGACACAGTGGTATTCAGTCCAGAGCCACAGTCAGCCCATCATTGTGTTGGGTCATGGATGGACCCAGGAGAATAAATATACTAAACATATGCTCCCTTGTCCGTCTCCTTCTGGCATTCCCACTGGCTGAAAGTTTCTGGTAGCAAAAGCATGTAGGTGTCTACTGAAGCTGTCATATAGGTCAGGCTTCAAGAATTTGATAAGAGGGTGGGATGGGGAAGTGAACCAGGATGGCACACAGAAGCTATTTGGAAGACGTATAATCACTAACTTCCACTTGGAGGAAACCTATTGCAAACATTTTTAAAAAATCTTTTTGCGGGGCGCCTGGGTGGCTCAGTCGGTTGAGCCTCCGACTTCAGCTCAGGTCACAATCTCGCGGTCCGCGAGTTTGAGCCCCGCGTCGGGCTCTGGGCTGACGGCTCAGAGCCTGGAGCCTGCTTCCGATTCTGTGTCTCCCTCTCTCTCTGCCCCTCCCCCGTTCATGCTCCGTCTCTCTCTGTCTCCAAAATAAATAAACGTTAAAAAAAATTAAAAATAAAAAAAATAAAAATCTTTTTGTTATTATTTAACATAAGGCAAGAGAAAAGGAATAATTTTTTTAAAGGCAACAGTGGTTAGAAAACCTGGTTAAAATGATAATACACCGGTAAGTAATTATAAATTTTCTCCTATGAAAAATTATTTTGGAATGAAAAATATGTAAAGTGATGAGAGATGCATTATACATACAAATATTTACAGAAGACCTCCATAAGTTTTCTCTTTTTCCTGTGAATTCAAAGGGTGGGAAGCACAAATTTAATCTGTACATTAAAAAGAGACAGATAAACATGAAAAAGACAAATACTCCATTTTCTCTGATAAATTATAAGCAATTAAAACTTTTAGAGACAATTTATACATTGAAGATGTGCAAAATTTACTTTTCCCAATTAAAGAAATAGGTACAATTTAAGAGATGACTTTAGAGAACAGAAGAAAAGACGCAGAATAACTAACCGTTTAGATAGTTTAAATGTGGAAACAATGCATTTACTTTACATGTAGATCACAATTTGCTTCACTGCATGCATTTGTTGTGGCGAAGATTGCTTGCTGAACTGCATAGATTTATGCCCCCTTTCTGTTGTGCAGAGTTGAGGGAGTTGTCCATCTGCCAGGCACTCCATTTCCCAGCTCGCAATGAAACCATGATACCATTGTACACTGGCTAGTAGAGGGACTCACTGAGGGACTCAGGGGGTGATTGCAGAATACTCCAAAATTTCTCTTTTTCTAGTCAAACAATGAAATGCAGGGGAGGAGGAGGCTTCGGGCCATTGTGGGGCCACTAGGTGACAATAACTTACTTCCCAGAGTGATCATTTAGTGGAGAGCTGTCCAGGAGGACCACATGAAAAATAGTGACATTTTACTTACCATGGGAAAGAAAAAAATGCTATGTTAATGCACTGAGACCTTGAAGTTATTTGTTTTGGTAGCTAATGCCAATTATCCAGTCTAAAAATGTAATTGATATAACCAAATAAGGAAAAAAAGGAAGAAAAATGAAAATAAAAAAAGGAGTCGGCAGCCACTCTAGACATAATCACTGTTAATATTTATATATGATATATAATATTTACATTTAGATAATACATGGTATGTATACCTTATATGCAATAAAGTGTGTATAATAAAATACACAACCAATCTTATGTTCTGTGTACAGTCTGTTGTTAAAATCATTCAACAAGTTTGCTTTCTTTCAGAAATTGTATTTTACATTCTTTTTATTTATTTATTTTTTTTAATTTTTTTTTCAACGTTTTTTATTTATTTTTGGGACAGAGAGAGACAGAGCATGAACGGGGGAGGGGCAGAGAGAGAGGGAGACACAGAATCGGAAACAGGCTCCAGGCTCCGAGCCATCAGCCCAGAGCCTGACGCGGGGCTCGAACTCACGGACCGCGAGATCGTGACCTGGCTGAAGTCGGACGCTTAACCGACTGCGCCACCCAGGCGCCCCTGTATTTTACATTCTAAAATGTACATTTGATTCTTAAATTTTTCTATTGAAATTTTTAACTTTTCACCATTTTGTCTATACAAATTAATAATGAGTCCTCATTTGTACTAATGTCACTATTAGGATTATCATTCTATTTATTACTAGCCACCTTTTAATTATCTTTTTGCATGTCTGGCTTTTCTTTCTTTTTTTTTTTTTTTAAGGAACCATAGCACCTTCATAAAGTCTTTTCTGCAAATGAGTGCTTTCCCTTTCCCTTATAGGAAGATAGGGTAAAGAGCTGATCTCAAATTCGACAGAGATTGAAATGGTTTGTTTCTGTAACCATTTAGATAGTTTAAATATGCAGTTTTCATAATATTTAATTGATCTCTCGTCCATCTCTGTTCTTGGGGCATGTTCTTAGGACATTTCAATCTTGGATTGAGAGCCTTTGAGATCTTTCTTCAGTCCTGAAAACCCAGGAGATTCTGACCTGCAGAAATTTTATGTTTAGCTCTCTAGTCCCCTGATTTCTCCTGTTTCTAAGTCTTTCAGATATGCTGAAGAGAAAATTAACTGTGTTTTGAGACAGGCTTCGTTTCTCTGGTGGGACTTGGGCTCAGTACTACATAACCATAGGAGTCATTACTTGGTTTACTTATAAACAAAGCCACCTTCCAGCAGTTCGAGATTCAGAATTTATCCTTGGGGAAAACTGGCTGTATTGGGGTATTCTCAAGTTGTCTGTTTCTGCCATCAGCCCCATTAAGTTCCAAGAGAACTACAGTTTTTCTTACTTTCAGTCCAGGTCCTCAGCATTGGCCAAGTCTGATTATGAGCCAAGTCCCTCATTGGTCCTTGCTTATAATTAGCAAATGTCACCAAGAAGAAAATAGTCAGTGAGAGGATAGTCAGCTCATCTAAGAAGAGTCCTCCCATTTCTGAAACTCCAATTCAACTCATTATTGCTTCCACTGCTCTTAGTATCTATCAAATTATTATTTTTGCAATGAACTGAGCTTTTCTAATTATTACAGTGGAACTGTTAAGGTTGTCATGGTCTTCACAATATGAATATGAATTTATGAATTAAATGCATTATGTAAGTCATATACATGAATTAAATGTATTCTGAAAGTCATAGATATATACTAATAGAAGTTATATTACTATAGCAGCTTCTGAGGTGTCTTCACTGCTTCTAATCATAATATACCCCACGTCAGAGTGCACTGTCGCAACAGAAGTCACGGTCCCTTAAAATATAAATACACTCCTGGTGCTTCTTTAACCTTTCTAATGGCTTCTGTGCACATTTAAATAAATCCATAGTCACTTCTAGGGCTTAAAGCATCATATTATATGATTCCAGACTGCTATTCTGACTTTAAATTTCCAGAAGTTCCATCAGGAATTGCATATCCTTTAAAATAGGTTCTCATCTTCAGATTTTCCTATTATGATGCCTATAACCCATGATTATGATGTCTCACCCAAACTCTCTCCTACTTTTTTACCCCTGTTTAACACACACAGACCATAGTTCTTATGTTTGAAAATCCCAAACTTATTTTCATCTCCATTTTTTATTTGCTCATACTCTGCCTAGAACTGTTGAATGGGTAAGCTAATTCCTCATAGTTTAAGAATCCAATCAAATATCACTTCTGGGGTGCCTTGGTGGCTCAGTCAGTTAAGCGTCCGACTCTTGATTTTGGCTCAGGTCATGATCTAATGGTTCGTGAGTTCGAGACCCATCTCTGGCTCTATGCCGGCAGTACAGAGACTGCTTGGAATTCTCTCTCTGCCTCTCTCTCTCTGCCCCTCTCCCACTTGTTCTCTGTTGGTCTCTCCAACAAAATAAATACTTTAAAAAATGTCACTTCCACAGAGAAGCTTCCCCTGAACCTCTTCTCTTCATGCTCAACTACTCTATTTTACTTCCTTTATAAAACTTAACCCTATCTGAAATTACCTTTTGTATTTGTCCATCGTTTACTGCATGCTTCCAAATGTAAGGAAGGCTATAATAAACCTTCTTGTACCATTTTCTTCTGCCATTTGTCAAATTATTTCGATAATATGTATTTGCAACAGATCAACTTTTATATCCAAGTTCATATTGCCTTTTTTTTTAATTTGGACTCCTTTTGTTATGTTTTTAGGGAAAGATTTTTACCAATTTACATCTATTCCATCAGAATGCGGAAGTTCAGTACATTATTAAATACAAAGAAAATAAAATATTACACTGTTCTTTATTTAAATTCCATGATCTTTAGTATGTAGCAATTAAATATTTTTGGATGTTTATATAGGTAAAGTTAAATTTGAATTTCCCACGTCTCAACTTTTTATGCCTAAGAAAAATTCTGACATAATACAGAGAACATGTTGCATATGCACATAGATCTATTGTTCTATATTATGTGGCTCAAATTCAAAACGCAGTCTATGTGAATGAACCATTCAAATTCAAACCTACACAATGAGGTAATAGTGACTAAAAATAAAAATATTTTCGTAGTTTCAAAGTATTTCAGAAAAAAAAATTCAAAAATAGAAATTAATTGCCTTTTAAGTTTTTATTTAAGTTCCAGTTAGTTAACATACAGAGTAATATTAGTTTAGGTGCACAATACAGTAATTCAACACTTCTGTACAATATCTGGTGCTCATTGCAAGTACACTCTTTAATCCTCATAACCTTTGAACCCATGCCCCACCCATATCCCCTCTGCTAATCATCAGTTTTTTTTTTTCTCTATTGTTAAAAGTTTTTTGGTTTATCTCTCTTTTTTAACTTTTGCTCGTTTCTTAAATTCCATATATGAGTGAAATCATATGGTATTGGTCTTTCTCTGGCTGACTTATTTCACTTAGCACGATACTCTCTAGCTCCATCCATGTTGTTGCAAATGGCAAGATTTAATTCTTTTTATGGTTGAGTAATATTCCATTATATGTATAGATAGATATAGAGATATAGAGATAGAGATAGAGATTGATAGATATAGATAGTTATAGATAGATTGATATACACATCTTCTTTATTCATTCACCAATCAATGGACACTTGGGTCCATAATTTGGCTATTGTAGAGAGTAGATAATGCTGCTATAAACATCAGGGTACATGTATCCATTTGGATTAGTATTTTTGCATTTTTGGGTAAATACCTAGAAGTGCAGTTGCTGGATTGTAGAGTATTTCTGTTTTTAAATTTTTGAGGAACATCCACACTATTCTCCAGAGTGTCTGTACCAGTTTGCATTCCCACCAATTGTGCAAGAGGGTTCCTCTTCTTCCACAGCCTGGCCAGCACTTGTTGTTTCTTACATTTTTTGTTTTTTGTTTTGTTTTGTTTTACTTTAGTCATTCTAACAGGTGTGAGGGGATATCTCATTATAGTTTTGATTTGTATTTCCCTGGTGATCCGTGATGTTGAGCATCTTTTCATGTGTTTGTTGGCCATCTGTACATCTGTACGTCTTCTCTGGAAAAATGTCTATTTGTGTCTTCTGTTCATATTTTAGCTAGATTATTTGTTTTTTGGATGTTGAGTTGGGTAAGTAAGTTATTTATATATTTTGGATGCTAACCCTTTATTAGATATATGATTTGCAAATATCTTCTCCCATTCCAAAGGCTGCCTTTTAGTTTTGTGGATTCTTTCCTTCATTGTGCAGAAGTTTTTTACTTTGATGTTGTCCCAAGAGTTTATTTTTGCTTTTGTTTCTCCCTTGTCTTAGGAGACGTATCTAAAAAGGAAGTTGCTATGGCCAATATCAGAGAGGTTACTGACTGTGTTCTCCTCTAGGATTTTAATGGTTTCCTGTCTCACATTTAGGTCTTTAATCCGTTTTGAATTTATTTATGTGTATGGTGTAAGAATGAGGTCCAGCTTCATTTTTTTGCATGTTGTGTCCAGTTTTCCCACAAATGCTGTTTTCCCAACAGCATTTGTGGAAGAGACTGTTTTATTCCCATCGGATATTCTTTCCTGCTTTGTCGAAGATTAATTGGCCATATAGTTATGGGTTCATTTCTGGGTTTTCTACTCTGTTCCATTGATCTATGTGTCTATTTTTGTGCCAGTACCATACTGTCTTGATCATTACAACTTAGTAATATAACCTGAGGTCTGAAATTGTGATGCTTCCAGCTTTGCTTTGCTTTTCTTATTCAAGGTTGGTTTGACTATTTGGAGTCTTTTGTGGTTCCATACAAATTTCAGGATTGTTTGTTCTAGTTCTGTGAAAAATTCTGTTGGTATTTTGATAGGGATTGCATTAAATGTATAGACCGCTTAGAAATGAATTATTATTTCCTTAGCTATATTGGATGAACATCAGAGTTCATTTCCTTTTAATTCCATCAATTGTATTTCTTACCAAAGTCTGTTATTCCTTAGTAAGGCCAAAAATTGACATATGCAGTTTTTATACAAATGTTGATTTGTGAGTCATATATTTAGTATTTTTCTTTACTTTTTTCTTTCTTACTTCACCTCATCATTATCACTTCTAAAAAATTCCTTAATGGGCAGAAAATTGTTTGTGTTCTGTCAATATGAAAAGTAGTCATGACAAAATAATAAAGGACCTGATTTTACCCCTGCCCAGTTATCACATCTTCTAAATAGGAATTTGATGCAGCTGATGTATTTGCATTAATAACATCTGCTGCTTTCATCATTAAATTCCACCCACTGTTTAATGCCTGGAGCTTCAAAAATATGAGAATTAGCTAAAAAGAGTTTCAAATGAAAGAAAAAAATAAATCTTTGAAAACATACATTACCACCTATAATCTTTCATAGTGGGAAAAAATCAGCCCTCAGCCATACATGGAATACATCAAATTTCTTAATAGTGGAGAAAATTTAAATCAAAGGAAATTATTGGAGGAAAGTTAAGTCTATGTTAAATGAAGACTAAGATAATGAAATAATTAGTGTCATAAATTTGATGCTTATCTAAGATCTAAAAAGAGGACTCATTTCAATAATATATCTGAAATTGTATAACACTAGATAATTTGTAAGTAAGGAATATTTAAACTAATTTAAACACTAAATGCAGGTAATATACTTGTATATATATATATAATGCATATATAAAAATAAGTCTTTAAGCCTATATAACTTCAGTATGTGAAGACTACAGAACAAATAATACATTAGGAGGGGTGTAAGTAGGTAACCACAGACATTATAATGCATGGATATCCTTAGTTTTAAAGCCCCTTTTTACTATTTGGTAAATAGAAATAAGAACTATATCTTCCCCTTTATTCACGAAAATATACTGGTTGACTTTATCTGTCTACTATGGTAGATATTAAGAGTAGAATCATCTTTGAAGCCTAAGTCAAGTTACACATAACTTACAAGGATTAATCATGGACACTTCTTCACTTTTTTTTTTTTTTTATTGAGATACAATTGACATGTAATATATATTTTTCAGGTGTACAACATAATAATTCCAAATCTGTACATACTCCAAAATGATCACAATAAGACTAGTTAATATCGATCACCATACATAGTTATAAATATTTTTCCTGTGATTAGAACTTTTAAGACCTATTCTGTCTCTCTCTTTTTTCTTTTTCACTTTATAATACAGGTTCATATACATTACATTAAGAGCCACCTTTATTTAGATATCAGAGCCTTGGTTTAGGGATTTTCTAAGTGAGATTTTTTTGCTATAGGCCTTGCTAAATCTCTGCTTTGTCCTCATTTACAGATTACTAATATTCGTTTTGTCCAGTGAAATTATTATCTTCACTTTCAGAATTCACAGGTCCATTTGGTTGAATTGCACATTTCTTCCCCACCATTCTGCCCAGCAGCATCCTTCATAACACTACTAATGCTCTCATTGTACTTGGAAGTGGCTCACAGCTCCTCCTCATTAAGAGTTTGAAACATTCTCCAGAACTTGGAAATATATTTAATAAATACATAGTAAGTCATAGATTATTTTTCAGGCTCCCAAAAATGCCAGAATGCTAAATTTCTATCTGACTGTAAATTAAAACTGTTAGATGATAGCTTCATCAGAATGGACCACAAATATGTACACATTAAGAAAATCTGTTTCATTGTATTAGGACCCTAATTTTAAATGATGTTATTAAATTTTTAAAAATGGCTTTTTATCTGAATACTATGCAAGTTAATTGTTGACTGTTACATATAGGCTTCATAGAGTATTAAGACACATATCCTGATTCATCAACCAAAATTTTATTCAGAATCTGAAATCAATGGCAGGCTTAATGCCTTTTAAAATAGATAGCACTGTTTTAATTAAAAATGTCAGCAATGTAATTACTCCTTAAGCAAAAGGCCACAGAGAGGAAAATTGGATGATACTTAAATTGAGCATATGAGAAAATTAATTTGCGTTAAAAAAGTAGCAATTAGACATTTCCATGGCAGCATGAGAGATCACAATTTTGTTTTTTACTCCTTTGCAAAGTAGATTTTTTAAATTTATTTATTTTAAAGGGAAACCAAACCAATTGAAGTATGGAAAATAGCACTAGCTGCAAAACCAAAGAATGCATGTTATCTTAAAATGTTATAGGATATTTCATATTGCACTTGATTCTTTCAGTCTTTTGTTTCTTTATTCCCCAAATTACTCAAACTAAAATT